>NC_143013.1:68501771-68801771 GCF_055824585.1 Amblyomma mixtum
GCTGTGGTTTGAAGTTTTCGTAATCGGCAGTGTGCGGCAATGTGTTCGAAATATCTAAAGTCAAAAATGCACATTTGAAAGCTTTTTCAGCTGGCCTTCCCGCTTTACCTATATATAAAATGTCGCCACTGCACGTGATATCGTCGGCGAATTTAACTTAACTTCCTTGATATTATCAAATCACCGAGTGCGCCTGTATTTCATGCATAAGAAGTGCGAGAGGCGCTAGTTTATAAATATGCAATGAGGGAAGGCCAGCTCAAATGGCTTTCAAATGCGTATTTCTGACGTTCACTATTTCGAACTACATTGTCGATCAAGAAATTTAAGCTCACTGTCAGTGTTGACGGCCGTCAATTTCGAAATATAACCTTGCCCCTAAAATGAATTAAGGAAAGTTTATTAGCTATTTTAATTAAATAATCGTTAATTATTGATTCATATAAAGTAAACAATGTCTGTTTTGCTGTACAATTCAGCTCAAACAGAGTGCACCAATGTCTATTGCACAGTTTTTAAACTAAAAGTTCGCAGTGGTTTGAAAAATACACACTGCATACCCCAAACTCTTTCTCTTCTCGGTGTGTTGGTCGCTACCTTCATAACTGCCATTCGTCTACTGCTTTCTGACATAGCCGGCGCCAATCAAGCTTCTAAATCAAGCTTCCATGAAACTTGAGAATGTGGCCAAACTTCATTTTGAGCACGATCTTCTGTGAAGGTTTCCGAACAAATAAAATACATGAAAGAAACCTGCAAGACTCAAGCCAGGTCTGTCCAGGACGTCATTTCTCAGGCAGGCGTTTTACCTCCGCATGTACGGCCTCATTCACACCAGAGACACGTATGAGGGCTCCGGTTAGGGAAGGAAGAGAGTGCTTCGCAAGCATTCCACGGAGAGTGCTTCGCAAGCATTCAGATGACTATCGCGCAGTTCACAGCGATGCTTTCGCGTTATACATTGCATGGTTTCGTAGTCTTGCGATAGGCTTGAGTTCTTTTGCCTGCGGATGTTTGCACGCCGTGGTAGCTTAAATGGACCGTGACATCTGATTACTTTAGTCGATATCCAGACCCTAGCCATATTTCGCTGCAGTTTCCAAAGTGTGCGCTGAAAAATTAATAATTTCAACGCAGTCCCTTCCTGCGACATAGCATGTCAATCTTAAGCGGTAACCGCATGAGGTGATATTCCTTCGCGATGCGTCGCGCGATGATGACGCCGTCGCCCACCGCTGTCGCTGGGGCAAACCGCACGAAGCGACGGGACTCAGCGTCGGAGCGGCGCGTTTTCACTGTTGCTCGACTGCTGCCACTTCAGCGTTCAGTCATTTTGCGTTAATTAACGCGTCGAACAACGTTTCTAAGGCTCCATACAAGATAAAACGCAATAAAAACATTGACAAAAATGTATGTGGGCAATAATTTTATTTTTGTCTAATACGCAATGTCACGTGACATAGAAAAGTGCGCAAATTTTTTCTTCCTCCATGAACGCGCGCTTTTTCCGTCTGCTCCCGGCCTCCCCACTCCCCACCCCCACCACAGCGGCGTTGTGCGCCATGGAACGCCGACGGAAACTCGCATTTTTCAGAACCTGCCATGGTGAGGAGTACGTCGGCTGCTGCTCGGCTGAAAAAAAAAAAAAAACGACTTTCGTGCGCAAAACTGCTAGGAAGTTGCGCACCCGCAAGACCTACCGTCATTGGCTAGTCTCGCACGGCACTTCCGGGCGATGGGCGAAATTTTCTGCAAACCCAGAAACTGGCCGACGCGATGAGCGACTGTGGTTCGGCGGCCCTCAGCTCATCGCGCGATGCCAACGCGCGGCGTGTCGCCGCTATTTATCGCCTCATGCGGTTAGCGCTTTATCCTTGGCTCGCAACTTGCGGTCATCGGTAAAAAAGCCGCAACATTAGAAAAAATGAATTACTCAAGTGATGGCACGTTCAAAATGTTTTCATAAAATTAATGCAGGCCCATGGCATAGCGCCAACGGCAATAGCCCGGAATGTCTAAGAAGCAGCATCACGAGCTGCGGATTCCGCTTTTTAAAATAATGATTGCATTCAGAGAATTGCTTACGTATATCCGCAAAGCTGAAGAACTGCATCCGCCTTCCCGCATTCATGGCCTATGCTGTGGTCTGATAGATACGAAAACAGCAGAAGACCGGAAACTGTGGGAAGGAAGTAAACATCCAGCATGCCTTACGATCCAGCATCCTTACGCGGACAAAGAATCGCTTCCAACACTCGCGCCGTCCGCCTCGGGAGGAACACAAACGTCGGCGATTCGAAATCTTTCGCGGAGCAATCGTTTGTCTTCGGGCCAAAAGCGACGCCATTTTGATGTCTCCCTCTGTGCTTGCCGAAGACGCCACTGGTGTTTGGCCCGAAACTTCGAACAGAGAATGACGAATCCAGGCCATTCCAGTTTATACGATGGGTTGAAGGAATCTCCCCGGGTAATTTTTTTTATTTTCTCCGGGCAACGTGTTCCTCTATTTATCTACTTCCTGGGAAGATCTCAGAAGAACGGTCTTTCATCAGCCGTTGTCACTTCGTGACACCTTATTGTGTGCTCGCTTTGAATCGGCGAGCATGGAGCGATGATTCACGACCAACAGCGAGCACCACGCATCCGTCAGGGCCGGCAGTCCTTTGTTGCGTCTTTCCCTCACACAGCGACCATTCTTGACTCGGCTTCTGTCCTCAGATGTGAAAGCATGAGCAGTAACTCCTCATTTGTCAACGAAGTAGCAACTGTGTGTGAGGTCAAGTGATGCAGTGGCTGTGAAGCGCCTGATAAGATGCGAGCATGAAACGTACCCAGCAGCTTTTACCCACTCCGGGTTGACAGAATAGACCACTGTAGCTCTTTTTTGCCGTTTTCTAATCATAAAGTTCCCTATGGTGAATGGTCAAGGAAGAAACAGATGGTATTTTTATTGATTTTTCAAAAGCCTTCGACCGTGTACCTCATAAACGACCGTGTACCTCACTGAAAATACGCAGCATCGAACTCGACGGCAATACAACTCGATGGCTTGAACAATTTCTAACAAATCGTTCTCAAGCGGTTAAATTAAATGATAATATTTCCAGCCTAGCCCTTGTCAAGTCTGGCGTCCCTCAAGGCTCAGTAATAGGACCGGTTTTATTTTTAATATATATTAATGATATAGCACTAAATATCAATTCGACAGTTCGCCTTTTTCCCGACGACTGTGTAATTTACAGAGATATATCTAGTCCTAACGACGTCATAGCTTTACAATCTGACCTTAACAAACTAACAGAGTGGTGCGGCAAATGGCAGATGCAAATAAATAGAGAAAAGACTAAACATTTGAAATTCACTTCTGTTTCAAAATCGCAACCAAACACTTACCTAATAAATGACAGCATAGTAGACTCGGTTTCATCGGTTAAATATCTCGGCATTCTGCTAAATTCTAGCTTAGCACGGACGGACCACATCGAAAATATTACATCTAAAGCACAAAGAAAACTTGGCTTTCTAAAGCGGCGCTTATATCTAGCCGACAGGGACACCAGGCTTCAAGCATTCAATTCTCTTGTTCGCCCTTCACTGGAATATGCGTCAATCATTTGGCATCCCTACCAAACCACCCTCTCCAATATACTTGAAGCCGTTCAGAATAAAGCCGCGCGATTCATCTTATCATCGTACTCGAGATTTCAAAGCGTTTCATCTTTGAAGCAAGAGCTGACCATGCCGCCCCTCGCAATGCGCAGAAAATTTGCCAGATTATCTTTTTTTCACACTCTCTTTCACAGCAGTACATCATTTGCTCGGTCGCTCATCTTACCGCCACCTCATACTTCAAGTCGCACCGATCATATCTACAGAGTTAACCCCATTTTCGCTCGTACGGAAAAGTACAAGAATTCGCCTTTAACCTTGTCAATAAAAGAATGGAATGAGTTGCCCTCCAGTATCGCTACCATAACCCAGTATTCTTTATTTCAGTCGGAATTCCTAACATATCTGGAATCCCAGCGCGTTCAGTAACCAGATTTGCTTTTATATCACTTACTTGCAAACTAGTATGTCCTTTCTTTGTTATTTGTGCATTTTTTGTAACAGTTTTTACGTTGTTATGTTCTTTCTCAACATGATGTATTAACCACCTAAAGTATTTTTTGCCTTTGCAAATTGTGCTCTGATTTGTCCCCCCCTATGTAATGCCCCCAGTGGGCCCTTAGGGTATTTGAATAAATAAATATAAATAAATAAATAAATAAAATTGACTCGCAAGCATTCCAGGCGAGGCTAATTCGATAGCACTTCACACAAAGGCCTAGTGCCGCTGGTTACTTCACGATAACCTCGAATACAAGAGAATTATTACACTTGTGACAAAGAAAATTTGCAAAGAAGTAAAAGGAACAGCACCTTCACTGCGAATGCATTGTTGTGTTGTTGCAGTACGTCAAGCCTACTACAATATAGAGAAAGCTTCCTCGGTACAGATGAATCTAAAGGCAGCCTACCAGTGAACTGCATGGCATTATTTTTGAAAAAAAAAACACAAATAATGGGAGAGTTGAAGACCTTAGCGAAACATTACAGCACCCTAAACTTAACAAGCTCACAAAGGAATGACGGCAAGATACTTTAGTTAACGTAATGCAGAACATAAACACATAAACAGCCCTTAAAACTGATATTCCCAGTAAAGTTTTCCGAGACGATAGTTGCTTACCCTTGGTTCATTTCTAAGTGCCTAGGCGAAACTTGTATTGCGAATCACTCTTCGTACTACGTTAGAAGTGTGTTGCCTAAATTCTAGGACAGAAAGACAGCCTTCCATCGCTAAAAGTGCACTGGGAAGCCCTTTTCATGCCCTCTAATCATTGGGGAGCTTGAATTCACCCCAGTTGGGACATGTATGCCTCACTGAAAAGATTCCACGTTTGTCTGCTCTCGGCAACTGCATCTGCATCAGTTCTGTAGGCGGCTAATTATACCTCCCACGCATAGCCTACCGTACCAATCCCGGTTTGCAAAAGCACAATCCGCTATCGCGGATTCCACGCCTAAACTTCTCACTGATAAAAACTTGACTGAAAACGCCGCGTTTGATCAACATTTGCAAAGTTTCATGTCTCCGCCGCAGCAATATGCCATGTCCGAACCTAAGTTGGTGATTAATATTCACTGCCCTCTCACTGGTGGCTAAACAAAGCCATACCCACTGTAATACTTAAGCTAGCAGCTTGTTCTCCAAAGCGACGATCTCCATGGCGATTTTTCCTGCCATTCTCGCTAAATTTATAGTCATTTGTATCTGCTGTCTGGTGTCAACATTCTCCAGGAGCTTTAATGCAACGAAGGGCACCATTCCGACATACCTAAGCGCCACATCTGATGCCGACAGCATCAAGACAAGCTCATCCCCACCGATAATGTTGTCGCCAGTCTTCTCTGTAAGGCCGTGTGCTTTGCGAGTTCGCAAAATAAATACTAAAATTGCTAAAAGTAATGCTCCTTTAAACATTATCCCATGTGCCCAGCTTTAAGTAAGCAAGCTTTAAACAAGGGGAAGTGTCCTAGCCCCGTGAAACCAACCGAGGGCTCTTGTTAGTCGCGTGACCTGATCTGCAGTATTGTTTTTCTTCCCCAAAGTTAATTAAGCTGCAAATCCTAATTGCCTAACCTCTTTACAGATTAGCTTGAGGAATATAGTGCCTAATCAGAACCTGTAGGTCGTGTTAAAAACAGCTTGCTGAAATGTTTGTATCAACAAAGCCAACACGTACCACCTACTGACGCATACCTTTCGCCCTATGCAGGCGCAAAGCACCAATGTAAACAGCGCGGCGAAGAAAAGCGAAGTTTGTGTTCTGAGACGCGCTTTCGGACGCTGAAGCAGCATCGCTGTCACGCGGAAGGTTTCGGATTTTGCGATATTACTTTTGAGGCTCATAAACAAAGATATTCTACGTAAATAATACCTTGCTGCAAACGTTTCAGCTGGTTGTTTTAAAAGGCAGTTTACAACTTCCTTATCGGCATTGTGTTCCTGACACGAATGCTTTAAACATTATCTAAATGGTATTTACTAAATAATTACGTTTTCAGAGTGAACACGTACTGCTGACTAGGCCCTGCGGCTCTCAAGAGTTTGAATTCATTTCACTCGCCTAGGACGCCTGGTATTTTTTTTTTAATCTTTGTTGTGTTTGCCTGATACATCCGGTACACACGATACCTGTACTCGTCATTTAGCATCTAATCATGGCCCAGCGGCATGTTATTCGAAGTAATGGATGATTGAGCAACAATCTTTGGCTAACAATTTTTTAGCTGAGTGGAATTAATGAAACCTAATACCGTCTACAGAAGACCGCTAGTCACATGAACTAGTAATGTTTGTTGTGATTCCTTGCTTCACTTGGCAAAAACGCAAAGCCAGTTCCGTTCAAGCAGACAGATAGTTAATCATCAACGCTGCGTATATTCTCAAAAATTTGAACATCCAGTAACAGGAGGGCAAGGCAAGACTCTCCACTGTCTCTACCCTAAGAACTTTCATCGACCTCCCATATCTCATTTTGCAAAGACAAAAATTTAGGGTGAAAAATCATACCCGACAGCATTATTTGAGTACTGAAGCCTTTTGCTTCCCCGTGTGATGTTATGAAAACACGTTTGCAAACAAATTTATGCTCGACAGCCATCAAGACACACTTACAAAAAATGTACTTTATTTAATGTATCAACGTGACAAAAAAAAGCGTAAGAAAACTAGTCTCTTCGGATATGTGGTAGACAACGCTCGGCGCTGTCAGTGCTAAATTTCTCGTCTTTTTTGTAGTTGAAAACGTTTTTTTTTAATCCAAGAATGTGTTATCTTTAACCCGGGCGATTCCAGGAACACACAAGTTCCGGGAAATTCCAGCTTTTCATTTTGTTCTTCTAAAGTTTTAAGTGCGGCTTAAAAAATATTGCTGAAACCGGACGATCAGAGAACCACTATTTTGTCACTATAATACGCCTCACAGATCGCTTACGCTTCGAGTGTTCTCGGAAGACGCCTTCAAGCATGGCCTCTCAACGTCATTACTGGCGCCACGTCATCGTTTTCCCGGTACACTCCAAACATTGTTACCAGATATAAGTAGAGTCAGCTACAGCCTGCAGAGTGTCTCCGATTCTTGATCTCGGAACCCTCTCGGGATCGTTTATATCGAGGTAAACGGATTACGAACGGTTGCTTGCGAGCTTTCTTACTCACTGTTTCATTCCTTTCTTTATTCGCCGTACGAACAAAATAAAAATATCTTCGCTGCAGCTTCGAAGACTGCTTTTCTTTCTTCTTTTTTCGCGCACCAGCGGAATAGAACAGAATTCGGAGCTCGAAGCTATACTGACTGCATCGTAGCAGAAACTAAGCGTCGTTGCAAAGCGCTGGCCAGAAGCGTCATTTCTTAACGACGCAACCGCCTCAATGCACCCCGAGCTGAGTTTCTCTTGTTTGTGCAGCTAAGCGAGTGTATCTCCTCGTGGCAATTCACAAGTAGAAAGCTGCACTGTCTAAATCACCAAGCGAAGACAGGAGTGACTTAAGAACAGCGCTCATATACTTGTTATGGTTTCTTATTTACTTGGTTTGTTTGTTTGCTGGAATAAATCTCACGTGCACGTGAACACGAACATCAACAGAACGAGTTGCGCTGGTAAGACTCCGAAAAGGTCGCTCGCGGAAAATTCCAGGCGCGTCCTGAACGAAACATCTTGGCCGATGACGTCACTCTTTGCTTGAGCCGCGAGCGCGAGTCTCGAGCTGAGCCGCGGCGCCATTCGTCGTGATTTCTGTGCGGACGATGATGGCGTCTATGGTTTCGCTTCAGTTTGTTTCCTTCTTTCTTCATTTCCTTCCTACTTTCTTGCTTGCTAGCTTGCTTCCTGTCTTTCTTTTTGTTCCTTTTTTGTTTCACTGCTCTACAACTGTGTGGAGCAAGAAATTTCCCTTTAAGCTCATCACCTTAATTGTACTGAAGCATACTTCGGACTTAAAGACCACTGCGACAAAAAAAAACACCGACAAGGCCAGTCCTAAAAATGTTTTCTGGCATAAACGTCAGCCAGACAGTTACGTGTGCAGGTACCGAGTGCCCGATGTTGAGCTTGTAATATACATTCATGATTAATTTTGTATTTAGGCCAGCTCCAAAATCAATTCAAGACGGTAGAAGTCTGCGTCATCTTTTATGTGAGGAGGGCGACGCACTTCAGCTTGAGTTCAGCGAACTGGGCTTCTTGTCCTTCCCTCAATGAGCTTCTTTGCCGAGCTGAAATCCACGCTTCCACCTGAAAGACCGTGCATACTATTTGTCGACACCTGCAGCTGACTGTGTTAAATGAGAGGTGACAAGATAACCGAGACACTTATTGAACGGCATGCCACCGCCATAGTGCTTGAGACATAAATGGTAATAGCGCTGCAATAAGACGTACACAAGAACGACTGACACAGGACACGCGCCAACTTCATCTGATTTTATTTACAGCAAAGCCAGCAAATATATGGAAAATTCAAGGCATGCGCAAAAAACACCGGTACAACAGGCATCAACAAAACCATTCAAGATATGATATCTCAGTCTTGAAAAGGCGAACCGAGGTATCACTCACGCAATCTAGTCCCCTCTTCCTAGTGTGGTATGCTTCCAAAAGCTCCCGCGCCTTCGTATCCCCACTCCTGCCCAGAATCTTTATCTCCCGAAGCCGTGGCTCACACTTCTTGCATTGCTGGCTCCTTTTTTGCCCCGGCCCATGTTCTGCCGCACGATTGCACACGAAGCACTCGGCGCAGTGCTGCGAGGTTCGGCGGGGTTCCCATGCACGGTTACCACAGCAGTTGCTGAAGCCCTCCTAAGAAAATTCAAGTGTGTGATGTTTCACAAGTCGACTGAGCCGAACAAACAGTCCGTGAGACCAGAAGTGGTGCCTTATGTGCACAGGGTCGTGCACAATGTGAAGAAAGTGGCAAAGCGACATGGCGTGCCGGTCGTGTTTTCTGCCCCACGAAAGCTTGGCCAGCTATTCGCGCGCATTGGGAGCGATAAAAAGAGCTCCTGCAACAAAAAGCATGGCAAGCAGTACGTGAAGTGCCGCACAGGTGTGGTGTATGAAATACCACTGTCCTGCGGAAAAGCCTATGTGGGACAAACGGGGCGGTGTGTTAATGACCGCGCGGCTTAGCACGCACGATCGCTAACAAATCTAGAAGGTGCACATCTTTCGCAGCACTGCGCTGAGTGCTTCGTGTGTAATCGTGCAGCAGAACATGGGCCGGGCCAAAAAAGAGGCCAGCAATGCAAGAAGTGGGAGCCACGGCTTCGGCAGATAAAGATTCTGGGCAGGAGTGGAGATACGAAGGCGCGGGAGCTTTTGGAAGCATACCACATTAGGAAGAGGGTACTAGATTGCGTGAGTGATACCTCGGTTCGCCTTTTCAAGACTGAGATATCATATCTTGAACGGTTTTGTTGATGCCTGTTGTACCGGTGTTTTTTGCGCATGCGTTGAATTTTCCATATATTCGCTGGCTTTGCAGTAAATAAAATCAGATGAAGTTAGCGCGTGTCCTGTGTCAGTCTTTCTTGTGTACGTCTTATTGCAGCGCTATTACCATTTCTGTCTCAAATAATGCTCCATCTAGACCAAATTGACGTTCTTCTAAGCCATAGTGCTTAGTGCGTGCTTTGCCAGACACTAGCTGCAAGAAACTGGATCACGTCCCTTCGAGCAAACTTTTCTGCACGCTTTCGTTAATTTTTCTACGCTGCTCCTTAACACAACGATCTTGCGAGAGGACAAAAACAAGAACCCGACCGGGGCGCTCGTTACCTTCGTGGCTTAGCCCAGATGACTACCCGCAGAGCTGTTTCTGCGGGTCTAGCCCTCTTGTCCGTGGCAGTTGCAGCGGAGAGTGCTTCGAGAGGACACAGCGCAACCCCTTTTTACGGCAGCGACATTAACGGAAAGACGACTAGCTGATCATGAGATGAACTGTGCAAGAAAAAATGTCAGCGCTCTTTATTTGCGCAACAGGAAAGACAGAGAAAACGTGGCGCACAATAGACAAGTGTGCCCCACTTTCTGACAGCCAGCCACTTTCAGTCCCCAGGCCAAATTTGCGACCTCTACGACACAAGTGGCTCACCCTGTAGCAAGGTGACACGATGCAGTAGCTCCGGTGATTTCTGGTGCAGGGAAAAAGATAGAGCATAGAAATTGTGCTGTACTGTGAACTTAATAAGCTGGAGTCTGAACTATACGCAATATCATCAACTGCTGGAATTTCTACAGGTTATGAAATAACGGCTGCTGTATTTGTCGCGAGGCTAACTCAAGGGATTGTGTTTATTCACCCAGCGAAACCACATAAACCGGCGATACACGAGTATACAACACGGACTACATGACTTTGGATAATCAAGTTCGACTAATCGCGGAGTAACACGAGGCTATATGCCTCTGCTGAGCGGTGCATTCTCGGCGTTCGGCAAGGCAAACTTGATGTAAATTGCATTTTGTTTCCAGTGCCCATAGGAAAGATTTTTTTAGATATAAAAATTCCGGAGCCCCCTCTAGCATGCACCAAAGAGGCGGTCAAGTATTAAGCCTTAACTTCTTCCAGCTCCCTTTCTCTTTGTGAGCACCATAACCACTGAGCCGCCACGGTGGCTCAGTGGTTATGGCGCTCGGCTGCTGACCCGAAAGACGCGGGTTCGATCCCGGCCGCGGCGGTTGAAATTCTTTGGAGGAGAAATTCTAGAGGCCCGTGTACTGTGCGATGTCAGTGCACGTTAAAGAACCCCAGGTGGTCGAAATTTCCGGAGCCCTCCACTACGGCGTCTCTCATAGCCTGAGTCGCTTTGGGACGTTAAACCCCATAAACCAACCAACCAACCTTTCTCTTTGTACTCAGGTGAGCATCGCCCGAAAACAGCAGCGACCCTGAGGTCGAAGCTTTCTGAAGCATTCCGAAATGTTGGATCTGAAAGGCACCCAGTAGAAAAAAAAAATGAAATTTCCTGTATCATAGCCCTGAGCGGCATTCGAACACTCGCAGGCACGTATAGGGCAGATTTTTTCGAGACGTCTTCAACTCGTTTTTCTCGATGCACGGGAGTGCAATAGTGGCAGGCATCTAGTCTTACTTAACCAGACCGCATCCCGCGAACTTTCATACACAGTGACACCAGCGTCCTGTCGCACTGCGGTTTCTGACTGATATGTAGGACTTGTTTGCCGATAAATTGTCGTCTTTTTGATCTTCTCATTCCTTTGTTCAGCGCTTCTAATAAACGGCGGCAGTACAGCTGCAGCCGCGCCCTTGCCATGGAGCTGCATGAGCCAAGCGATGTGGCCCACCTGTGTCGCTAACCGCGGCTTTTTGCAGCCCCACACAAAGGTGCGAAGGCGACGAAATTTGCTGAATGCGTGGCTACGGCCGAACAAGTGCCAGTGAACAATACTACGCGTCAAGCAGCAAAAGTAATAGGCATGCTGAGCACGCTGACTCGAGAATGAGAAGCTTGTGAACATGGCGGCACGTAAAACACTAAAATCAGCGAGTGATGCCGAGCGCTGTCCTTACTCTGAATAAAGCGTTGGCCCGTGTATTATCTGAGTTTGGCTACCATCACCTATGATGTGTCTTGGAATATGCTTCGCCTTTCTTAAAATGCATTTCATGTTTACATCTGCTCTTGACAATCGCATAAGCTGCAGTTTTTGTTTGATGCTAAGGCGGATTTCCGAATGCGGTTTTCTGGCCCTGAATTCCTGTGCCGGTTTTGTGACGCTGGGTGAATACGGAATACACCACTCCAAAGGTGATGTGGAGAGCATTCGTCATGAGAATCAACCGGACATCCACACAAAGCGTGACGTGCGTTCCAAGTCCGCTCTGACTGGCACCCTTAGTGCAATGCTGTAGTGGGCACGTTCGTCTTGCTTCACTTTTGTCTTCAGTTCTTCTCACAAGAAGGACATGACGAGCTTTCGCGTACTAGTGGATACATCTATATGCGCAGTTCACGGCATCTGGAAGACAGCACAGCTAGTCTTCGGCGTGGTATGGAAATCGGGAGACCATGGCGGCACATATATGGCATTGTATACTGCAAAGTTCTCCTAGGTAAAAGAGCGAGACCTTTTTACGCGGGTATGGCGTACTGCTTGCGTAAGCGCGCTTCGTTCGTGTATCCTGTGGCAGTGCGACTCACCACCCACAAAATTGGTGGCGATGGCTTTCACAAACACACGTCATTCTATAGGGCTCCCGTAAAGAAATAAGCCTCGAGGGGCCGAAAGCCTCAGAAATAAAAAAAAAATGAAGAAGTTCTTGCGGTGCGTCGTCGGTCGAATGGTGGATTTCCAATACCACTACGAACCACGTCGATCGAAAACACAGGCACCTTGCATTTTCACTGTCTTATTTTTGTTTTGAGCTCTTTTGGTCATTTTGTTTGTTGTCGTTTTTTTTCAGCTTAGGGCATCGCTTCGAGTAAGGAAATTTTCGCGTTTTTAGATTGTCACAACCAGGAGATTGAAACTCTGTATCTCTCTGGAAATTCCCAAAAGCGCCCTCATATTGCTGAGCATGATTATTGCCTTAGAAAGCTGCATCTTTATGAGCAACCTAAACGGCCGTGCTTAAGGAAAAAGAAAAGATTCTTTCAGATGATGAGTGAGTTTCATGAATAATGCGCAGTGAAACTTCGTTTAATCAACACACTTACCGAACCCTCTGCCCTTGCGCAAAGTAGGCGACCTTTTAAGCGATGTACAAGAAATAGTGTTTTGTAAAAGAAACACGGAAGCCAACAGACAAAACACTCCTCAAAATTATTTCTTAAATGCAATTTTTGCGTAAAAAAAAAAACATTTCAGTACATCAGGTTCTCTCCATGCAAAATGCTTTCCTGACAAACTTCGAGAGCGCTTTGGTTTTTCTACGTATGCTCCTCCTGGTTTGTTTGATTTTGTCCTGTCTTCTCTTCCTTCTCTTCCAAGGATCTTTCAGCTCCTAAAGGCCTTCCGCAACACAGAGTAGTCTGTCTTTTGCCTCTACACAGAAAGGCAAATTCCTACCCCATCTTTCTCTTTGCCTAGCTTTACATTCCTCCATTTATTTCTCCTTTGCTTAACTTTAGATTCCTCCTTTATATGGATCCCTAGAATAAGTTTCGGAACGTCTAAAACAATGACAGCCGTTCAGCACATTCATGTGAGGAAGGATTTCAGGGCGTGCCACCAGACAAACCACACTGTTTGCCATCTGCGTGAAGTGCCACTCGAGGGGGCGCAAGAATTCCACCAAACTCTAAGCTCCCTATCCCTCTTTCGGAGCTGCTTGGGCAGACTCTCAACTGATGTGCACCGAAGTGGACGCCCCAAGTTCCAAGCCTTTAGCGACAACCCTCCCACCCCCAAATTTAGTTCCTTGGTGCTACACAACGCATTCTGAGCTATAGGTTGCTATAGCCTGAGGTGAGAAGAGAAAAAAACCATCCAGCCTGAACTATCCTCCCTACATACACGCTAGGCGCAGGGAGGTCCCGATAATTGCACGGAGCTAATGGCGCCGCAAAACTGCAGTGGCAGCCGAAATTGCTACCCGACACAGGCGAACGCAACAGAGTTTTGGCTTTTTGTATTCGTTTTGTGGCTCCACGTCGTGTCCCGCAAACCGTGACTGATGCAATAAACTGTCTCATGAATATTTCACCGGTCACCCGATTCGACACCGACAGCGTAGCCGCAGTGCTAAAATGGCTGCCGACGGTTCCTTCTCTGTGGCTGTTACGAAGTGCCAGCGGTAATGAATAAGCCCAGAGGAGAGCACGGGTGTCAGCAGAGCAGGGCAGGGCAGAGGGCTCCTTTGCAGCGCGTGTTGTCGTCCGCATCGGTACCACGCGACCGTTCATCCGAGACAAACAATTTTGGGAGCAATAATTAGATATAATTGGCCTGATTATATTGGAAATGAGGCGTTTATCGTTGCCACCCGGAGTTTCCTTGAGACGCTGGCTACGTGCAGGGGTCACCTCATACTTATGTCTATGAAAAGATGCTCTTTTTCTCTTTCGTGTTGCATGTCTTCACGCGTGTGTTGAATTTTGTGTGTGTTGTTGATGATGGTGATTTTAATAACGAAGCCGCCGCGGCGGCTCAGTGGTTATGGTGCTCGGCTGCTGGCCCGAAAGTCGCGGATGTGATCTCAGCCGCGGCGGTCGAATATTGATGGAGGTGAAATTCTAGAGGCCCGTGTACTGTGCGATGTCAGTGCACGTTAAAGAACCCCAGGTGGTCGAAATTTCCGGAGCCTTTCATTATTGCGTTCCTCATAGCCTGAGTCACTCTGGGACGTTAAACTCCCTTAATCGTCAAACCAAAACCATTTTAATAACGCGACGGTCGCTTGGTCAAAGATCTCCACAGCACGCAGTACTTTCGCTGCGTAATGTAGGGACAAATGTCCATTTCTCATGCACTTCGCACCAGAGGAGCAGAGCAGCAGGCCAGGGGAAGCCTTGTACCCATTGATAACACGTGCTAACCGGGCCTAGAGGGTACAAGCATTTTACAAGCTTTTTACAAATAATAGCGTTCGTAGAGGCATAAATCCAAGAATCTGTTTCCCGTGAGGCAGTTTCACCACATGCAAAAGCTGAATTTCAACCGAAAGCTTGATAATTTACGGCAACCTTTCATCCGTGCCCGTTGACGCTTTCCGACCTTTTTCGATGCAACCTAGCTGTTCCAGACTTTAGCGTAAAACCTGCCATTCTGTGTGAAGCAGGTTGCAGCAATCGTTCACGCAGGTTTTTTTCTGTCTGAGTGATCAAAATATCCCCAGCTAGAACCCCTGATTCGGCTTCAGTACTCGAAATAGTTGCAAGAACTTTCGTGCGAACTAAAAACCAAGTTACATGCACATTTTCATGTATGAAATAGCTCCTGGTCCTAACGCTACACTAAGTCGCGCCCTTATATGTAACAGGAAGGAAGCTTTGAAGGTTTCAGACCTATATACTGAATTTGAAGAAGTCGATAGTAATGCCAAATATGAAATAAGGACTAAAGGCCAATAAAGGGAAGATACCTCAGACGTTCATAGCATCTCCAGAGTGGCTGGATATTTATTTGGGGAGACGCTAATCAGCCTTGGGGAGCTCGCAACCCCATCTGTTTCTTTCTTGCTCGCTGAGATAAATTTCGCGCTCATCAAATTCGAAGATCGCTCGCTGATTACGAGCCCCGAAAGAGGAATTTTGAAGCGCCCCATAAAACGTTAATGCTCCCTCGCGCACTACAGCATCGGCGCATTAGCCCGTCGTCGCTTCCTGGCGTTATTTTATGGCCTGAAAAACCGTAAACACAGTTTACGCTCAGGTGCGCTCAACGCAAGGCGCAGTAATAAATACCGAAACGTCCTACTGAACTTACACCGTCATCGTCAGTGCCCTCTGAGAGGATTAAAAATTAACTACGGGCATCATAGGAGTGTAAATAAATATATACATTTCTCCAGACGCTTCCACGTGCATTTTAATAACACCACCGATATCGAACAAGCCTTTCTTTAAGGACGAAGAAGGAAGGCGACTCCTATAGGTCACGGTTCGCTACTTGCAATGCAGCAGTTCTTGCTGCATTTTTTTCAACTTTCTAGTGTTTTAACAGAGTGAATTCTTCCGTCGCTGAAAGTAATTCACAGAAAAGAAAAAATCTCGAGATATCATTTTTTTTCAAACCTAATTTTTAGTTGTCTTTTTTTTTCTGATCAACATGGTGGCAATAAAAAAAACAACGAGATGTAGGCCCACTCTTTAATCTCCTGTGAAGAATACATTGCCTTATTTTTTTTAACCTATAGGTGGAAATGCACTTAAGGACATGAAAGACAAGAAGGCCAGACAACGCCACTGAGCAGCTGCTGCACGTGTATAAAGCACATACAGCATTGCAGTATGCGTTTACTGAACGCGGGGACTAAACTGCGTAGCTACATAAGGAAAAGAGACCAAACTCTTGTCACACTTTCTAAACCAGAGAAGCCTTAATCGGCAGCACCTATAGTCCTTCGGGTTAGCCATCTTGAAAGATGGAGATCCGATGGTTGTGGCAGGCAGCGTTCGTGATGCACTCAGAATAAATAGAGGAAACTCGACACGAGGTGGTGAATGAGACGAAAAGGAAGACTTGTATCAGGCCAACGTTTATGAAGCGTGTTGTCACTTTTTTCTGTGCGCTGTGTATCTGGTGTACGCGGTTACTGTTCACGTATGCTGCTGTATTGCCAGCCAATGGCATGCCTTGTTTGCACCCTGGCTTTCTTGATAAGTCGAAGCCCCTGAATCATTTCTGTCAGTTACCTTCGTGTTGCTATGCGAATTAATACTTGACTTCACGGCGTATCTGGTCTGCAAAGGAGAAATGTGGAGACAAAAAATTGCCAGTGGTTTAGCTGTGGTTAAACCTGAAGGATTGCGAAAGCAACGAGGAGAGAGAGAGAGGCGATGGAGAGCGCGCGGCAGCGGCGGCGGCCCCGGCACGCTAGCTAGGCGCCGCTACTGCGCATGCGCAACTGGCGAGCGCGGCGGCGGCACCGCTGAGTCACCCGCGCAGCGACGGCGGACTGCTCCTCGCGCATGCGCAGTATGGCCTTTCGTCAGCTGCGGGGAATGGCTCGGCGACTCGCGTAGTGTTGTTGCTTTCGCAACAAAAAAAGGGCAACCACTCCAAATAATTGGGCTTGTTGGGTTTGCAGCAGAAACAGAGGTTTATATTTTTACGGACAGACGACAGCGCGATCTAGACACCACAGTCATCCGCAAGCAGGGTTAACCGCAACGCTGACAGATGTTCGAATGGACATCTATACAGTGTATAAGTTGTCGCTAGCGTGTGTACCAAAGTGAAGTACAAATAAAAACGGCCCAAGCCGGACTTTCAGAGCACCCGTCGTCCAAACGATTCAATTCCCGCAAGAAATGGTCCAGACGGGTGGCCTTCCGAAACAGCTGTCGTTCAAATTGTTCGCGTCTGGTTTCAAGTCGAGTTGTTCTGCCATCAGGCGCAAAATGGCGGCGCCTGTCTCGTGCAGCAGTCATCGGAGCGTGGCCAACGAGCGCTGACAGCTCACGGAAGAGAAGCAAAAAAAAAAAAAAGAAACGTACATTCCGCGCCTGCCTTATTGTGTTGCTTCTGATGCCTGAGAACCCTGCCGGAAACAATCATTTGACTGCCTGTTTTGGTTTTATTAGTTTCATTTTTGCAAGGCGTATCCAGACGCTGCTGTAGCCGTATTGGGGCACCGCTCGTAGGTCCAGTCGCCATTTTCACCGGTACTGCCATAATGGTCTAAAGACAGGCTAAGGCTGATAAGGTAACTTTGGAAATTATATTTCCCACGTAGTAGTTTTGCGGGTCGCACTTTTAGACGATTAGTTTCCCATTTCATTCATTCGCCCATTAACTGCTAGTAGCAACCACTTGTGACGTCATAGCTGACTAGACTGCAGACAATGTCATCAGGGGTTAAAGTATCAAAGGCAAGGCTGATCATTCACAAGGGCGCGATTAAATAAGGCACAAAATAAATCATTGCAATGAAATGCGTTAATATATTGCCCCAAAGAAAATTAACACTTCTAAAAGGACCCCGCCGCGGTGGCTCAGTGGTTGCGGCGCTCGGCTGCTGACCCGAAAGATGCGGGTTCGATCCCGGCCGCGGCGGCTGAATTTCGATGAAGGCGAAATTCTAGAGGCCCGTTAAAGAACCCCACGTTAAAGAACCCCAGGTGGACGAAATTTCCCGAGCCCTTCACAACGGCGTCTCTCATAGCCTGAGTTGCTTTGGGACGTTAAACCCGAATAAACCGAACCAAACCAAACTTATAAAAGGATAGAATGAATTTTCTCCAAAATTCTTTATCACCTGTCATATCACTTTATTTATAACTCGTTGCGTTACGACGCTTTTACCGATTTGAATACTAAGAGACGGAGTGCAAGAATGTCCTCTCATTCTCGTCATATTCCTTGCAAAATGCAGCCCTAGCACTGTGTCGCGCTCAGCTAGTTCCGCGCGCAAAAATAATTTGGTAAAAATGCAGCAAGAGATAGCGCATTCAGCTCTTTGAAAGCAAAACTTCTTTGACGAGCAAGTGTTGAAGAAAGACAAAAAAAAACGTATTCTTACCCCAGTGATTGTCGGTGTTTATAATCAGCCTTCTGTTGACTTTAGAGACAAGAAGAAATGAATTTTACTTTGGTTCCTATAGTAGTAGGCATGGCGTTACGTATAGTGAGGTGCCATTTATTTTTAATTTCTCCGATTCGCAGCTAACATACTTTGCGGTGAATCTTTCGCGCTCACTTCGCCAGTTAAACTGGAACACAGATCACTCGGGTGCTGTAAATAAAATAGTTAAAAAGGTGTGGCTTTCACCGAATAAATTCAGTTGACAGTTAGCGCTTGTGTGTGTGTTTCCTCTCTTTTTTGTCCGTGTCTTTGTTTGCGCTATAATATTTCTAATTCAATATGAACTACCAACTCGCCCAACAGGAAGTTTTAATGAAAATAGTTACGCTTCCTAGAGTTAGTCTCCAGGCTTCATTCAATTGTCTTCACCGTGCTGAAAGCACGCCTGTATGCGAACCTTATAGCTTAGCCGGAATTGGGCAAGCGACGCAGATAGCCTTCGTAAGTTATTAAGCTCATTCGTTGACCAATAGACGGCCCGCTGTCCGCGTGTTTGTTAGGCGCTAACTAAGGCGCCAACGAAGTGCGAGGTCGATGTCCTAGTCGCAGTGTCCAGACCGTAAAACACGAAAATTTCGATTGTTCGGGCTGAGGAGAATATATATCGAAATCCTCCAGAGGTCCACAATCTATTCGGTTTGCAATGGCGTTCTGCTTACACGAAGCCGCTAATGGTCAATAGACCTGTCATGAGGCTTTGTTCTGTTCATGAAGAGTGCAATTCAATGGCTGTCACCGCCGCTTTGTGCTCGGGCGTAAGTTTGCGAGCCGTTTGCTCCGAAGTCGCTGCGCGCAGGCGGATTCAAGACGCATCTGTGTTCTTCCCTTTCTTTCATATATATATTGTACTACTTGGCTAGGGTCCAAATTGCCAGCCGTGCATGCCGTCCATACATCTTTCAAATTAGGCTCTCTCACCGAGTGAGAAATAAAAAGAAAAATAAATCTTTGCATTTTTTTTTATGTCTGCCTTACTGTGAGGGAGTTTAGGCTTCCTAGTTACAGAACATCTCCAGCTTAGAAAATGACTTACCGCAATTTGTTGTGCACAATAAAGAGTTGTAAAAATGAGTCATAATAAGTTTTCATAAATAGTAATAGAGTATATCCCTCTCCTACCTACAATTTTTCATCCAGTAGTGTAAGCTCAAAAAGTAATCATCACTTTCTACAAACTTTCCCGCTTGCTGAATTCGTAAATTTAATCTGCCTAGTGCCAGCAAACCAACAACGCCAAGATATGCGATGCTTCATTGTCTCACATGCAACTTAAAGCCATCAAACAAAAAAGCAACGGATTGAACTGCTCTTGTATTCATTTCTTCACTCAAAGAGAAAGAGGCGAAAACAAGAAAAGCAACAGTGTGACATGCCACTGACGTGTGTGCATTCAATGAAAACAAGAAATAATTTTCTTGCTCTTCAGCTGGTCATCGTTCTCTCCCTCAGAGCAAAACACACGATCGCATTCTTCGTTGGCTAAAATATTTCGTCATCATTTCACGACAACTGCAATTAAGAGCTTTGGGAAAAGTCTCAGCAGGGCCTGACGAGAATATATGCAATCCTGGCAGCAAGGAGAGAATTTTAAAGAGTACACAATGGCTGTGCAACATGCCCAAGTAATACCTTCCACAACGCAGTAAATAAATGCGAATCAATGTATTCACGCCATACCTCTCTTTCGCAGCTCTGCATAGCAGATATGCGTCATTCGAAATCTCAAAATTCTTTCCGCATGCCTTGAAGAGCTTTTAGTTCAATTAATGGGCTAAAAGAGCTACTGACATTCGCTGACATAGGAAATACCACAGCAGGAACACAACAGAAAGCAAATTTATAAAGCAGAGATTTTAAACATATTATACGCATTGTTTCGATAAGCTGCTCCTTTAGGTACTGCGAAATACTAAATAGGAACTGCAAACAGCGAAACAAAGATGGGCACGTGTAGGTTCAACACGTGACTCAACCCCTTGTCTCAAATCAAACCAATTTCAGGCGGAGCTATATTCCATCGGTTTATACTCGGGTTCCAGCCGTGCGTTTATATAACCAGCAACCGCCTCCGTTCTTTCCTATGCTCGACACGGTAATGGAATGAAATCGATTGTAAGCTGTGCCAGACCGCCCCGCTTCAATCTCAGTTTTTACTAAACTGGTCGTTACGCAAATGGGTAGCAAAGCAGCAAGTTACAAGCAGGACGTTGCCCACAAGTTCTTACGCAAGGCTCGTGCTTCCATACGCGCTCGGTACCCGAAAGACGGCTAGGAGCGATTTATACCAGTAGAAAGCAGTTTCTCGATTCAATTTTCTAACCGAAATCCATTCGTTCCTTCTTGTTATCTCGGATGTAAGAGTACGCGCTGCAGACAAAATGGATTCCGCTAGCTTCGGCAGCACGATATATGAATGCGCCAACTTCGATTAGGGAAGAAAGCATCGACAGACACACAGACCAATAAGCGTGCTTTCGACTTGTCAGTGATTGCGTACCAGGCTGACTTTGGGGTGACTGTTTGTTTTTTACGCCTAATATCTCAGTACCGTTATGGGAAAATTTAATAGTATATATTCGATTTTCAAGCTAAATGGCGCCCTGTATGATTGTGTAAAAACACGTAGAATGCCAGGAAAGTCTGGAAAGTGTTGCTCAAGAAGGTGACAGACCATCAGATGCCTCCCTCTGATCGAATTGCCAACGTGTTATAGCGAAGACTGGGAGACCAAGGGTGAGATTTATTCTTCAGTGCACCGTATAGTTCAAGTCAAAGCGATGCGAGAAGGGGGAGGGGGGGGTAACCAGACACTTTTTTGCTGCAGTTAGCGTTTACATATCTGAGGGATTCAGCAATGGCTTTACGTTAAACGCGCTAAGAATAAACTGGTAAGTTATTGGGTTCACGAACCTGGGCGTACAATCTGAAGGTGTGAAACAAAACAATAGTTGCATCAAATTCAATGCTTCAAAACCATGAAGCATGACGTACAACTTCACTTCAAACACCGTGTTCAATAGGGTACATTGAGTCGCAGACATATTGGGACTTCTACTGAACCATTTGCATGATGCCCATAACAGAGGCAGTGCTGATGCAGTGACGGGTTTGTTTCTTATGAGCATTTGGGGGGCTATTTAAATAGGATGTGCGAGCAGGCGTCACACCGCAATCTTGTCCAGAAAACGCCACGCAGTGTAGGAAAGGAGGCGAAGGCTTTTTAAGCGCCTAATCTCGTAAATGAAGTGTGGAGTTTCAGTTTATAACCTGCTGACAGTCGAGTTCTCACTGTAGCGAACCGATGACCAGGTACGTTGCCTGTTTAAGGCCGCGTAAAAAGCGGGCTCGAGCAACGACCGAATGCCGGCTTGGTTTTAGCCTGTTCGTTCTTAACTGCTGATCAAACGGAACGGCTATTTCTGATGTGTCTTGTTTATAATAAATTCAAATTGAAAATTCAGCGCTTGTGTGCCATTTTTGCTCCATTTGCCGTTTTCCCTTTGTAGCGCTGTAATACTGTAGGCATAGTGAGCAAGAGAAAAGCAAGAGACCTTGTGAAACCGGCTGTCTATGCAAAATCAAGCTGCAGTGAGCACACTACACAAAAATCATCGTCTAGTTATTCTGGTAGCGCTGATACAGATGTTGGAGGGGGGTTAAACTCTAATACAGAGTGATGTGACCGTAACTGCCACCGCACGCAGCCAGGCATTCAGTGGTCTGGGCTCTTAGCTTTCGGATCCGGTCTCAATTTTCTCGGCCCTACCGTACCGAACGTAACAAATTGCTCCACAATTTTCCCTTAATCTAGCAACCGTAAACGACAAGAAAAGAGCACGCAAGGAAGTATCGAGGGTCGGGTGAACCTTCCTTTATTTATCACTTGTGGCGGATGCTGGGTATGTAGTTGGAGAGAGAGAAAAGCAGGAAAGGCGGAGGGGCGAGGATTTGGAGCTGCAGTGTAATCGATATACGCAGTCTAATACGTTCCCACAACTCCGGAGAGACGTAAGACAAGGCATAACACAGCCAGGAGGAGGTCTGTCGTGGGCATCAATTACACGCGTCTGTTGGCCCGCCATCCGGGAACTTCGTGGGAACTAATTAAAAATGATTGGACCTAATTTCATTAATTAATGGGCTATTCATTTCCAACACGCACGCCCTTCTCGCGTGACCACCCCTGCGTGATCCCCAGTTCGCCTAAAGCTGTTTGGTGAAATTTCCTTCGCTTGTTTACTTTGGTTCATTCATGTTTTGGTAAGTGATGATATTTTTGTTTTGTTTCTTTATTTCTTTATTCTGTTGGCGTGGTCGCTCTGGCGCTGAAGGAGAATAGCCTGACGGTGTATAAAACTGTTCTGCGATTAACAGACGCACAAAGAAGAGCAGAAATGATGAAGGGCTAACATTTGCTCTTAAGCATTAATCATCGTATATTAAAGCCTGCGCATTGGGTTCAATGCCTATGCGATAAGGTTTGCTTCCTTCAATACCATTTTGATAGACACCGTCTGCGATCCCAGGTGGCAGGCAGAAAAAAATAACTTATAGCTTGGAAAGGTGCTTCGAACAACGCCTTCGAAAATAACCGTGGGCCACGAAAAAAATCAACAAATTTAAAATCTAAGAAGTCGTCAGATTTTTTTCAGTGAGCACGTACACCGCCACTACGCCTATATACATTGCACAAGGAAGCTGATGGTGTAGCCTAAAGCGTGCAAGAAAAAAAAACTAAGCTGTAAAAACGAAGTTACCTGTTTTCTTATCATGGCCTCCGAAGGCCCGTTAGGGCAGTGAAGAGATAAATGAGCACTTATTTTGATTACAGAAACGGTACATTATTTTGACGCCGTCGTGATCGGCGGCTGCTCCTTTCGCCTAAGCCTGAGCCTCAAATATGATAGGGTGAGAAAGAAGCAACGCAACGCGGTTCTAAATTTGCATTAATCAACTCAACCTGGCTGAAAATATAAATCTGTCCCCACTTAATCATGACAGAGATAAAGGAGTTAAAGGTCCACGCTCGTAGCAAGCAAGAAAGAAATGGACTGCGATTAAGCGCTCTGATTTTGCGGCAGATCTTGTGTAAATCATAAAAATTAAACCTAACACAAATAGCTGCGGCCAAAATGAATAAAATCATGGCATAACGGGTCATGGTATTAAAGAGAAATATGAAACAAAAACATACTTGCCATGGTTGCAAATATCTTAAAAAGCGTGAATGCCGGTGCGCTCTTTCGTGAAAGTTTTTTGCTAACCTTTGTTTGCGCCGCCGCGGTGGCTCAGTGGTTATCGTGCTCGGCTGCTGACCCGAAAGACGCGGGTTCGATCCCGGCCGCGGCGGTTGAATTTCTTTGGAGGCGAAATTCTAGAGGCCCGTGTGCTGTGCGATGTCAGTGCACGTTAAAGAACCCCAGGTGGTCGGAATTTCCGGATACCTTCACTACGGCGTCTCTCATAGCCTGAGTCGCTTTGGGACGTTAAACCCCATAAACCAACCAACCAACCTTTGTTTGCTACTGATACACTGCTGTGTTCCACGAAACCCGGTTTTGCATTCCCGGCCATGTAAAAAATTGGTAGGATTTCAAGGCACCTATACTGAGCAGACGTGTGAAAGCATTTGTTTAGCCTGGTTCGCTCATGGTTTTGCTTTGCTGGGTCGTCGGCACGTCTGGCGACGTGTCGATATTGGACTCAGCTTTAGCTCTGATCGAGGTTAAGCTGACCTGATCTGCTCGCGCCGTAGATGGAAGTTGACGAAGACAACGACGTGCAAAGCACAGCGCAAGAGTGTGCTGCAGTTTAACACGAGGCGTTATTGGCTGCAGCGGTAGCATAGTGCTATCGTGCAGTGGCCAGCAAAGCTGACCTGTCTCTCTCTCTCTCCCTCCGTCCGCGCCGCCGCGAGGGTGAAACCGAGACGCGGCAATATTAATTTTATTCCTGTATGGGCAGTAGCTACACTAGGCTCCGCCGGGGTCACCTTCAAGGTCAAGCTTCACACTAACTCGGTGAGCAGGTTAAACGTCGTGAAGTAATGATTTCGCACTTAAAGACCGTGTTATGTTACGCCTCTGCGGGATGTGTCCTTCAAGAACGAGAACGGAAAAGAACAAGTTTCTCTTGACCTCTTAAAAATAAGGTTATTTCGTCAGGAAATCTCAATAACAATGGCAAGAATCATAGTTCTCACCGAAGCACAGAGAAATGGCAACGACCTTGTAAAGCATAAAGAAACAACTTTGTCACACTAAAGTCATCATTTTCATCCTAAACCTATAGCAAAGGAATTATTTGTTTTTGACCTGTTTTCTTTACAGGAAGAGCATCTGTTTGCCAGCTTCATGAATTCCCAGGTCATGTAGAGTGATACTTATATGTTACATGGTTAAGGTTTTTCTCACAAGATGCCAGTTATTCAAACCGTAACGTTAGCCACCTTCATGAGTTCCCAGGTCGTGTAGAATGATACATTTTACATGGTTAAGTTTTTTCTTAGATGCCAGTTATTTAAACTGTAACGTTACGAGCAGACTGCAAGCAATATCCATAGCTCCTTGCAAGTGCGCGTATCTGCCACTGCCGACGTTTGTGCCGCGGTCTGTTCAACAGCGGAACCACAACCATCTAGCCTCCACTAAACTGTCTCACTTCGTATTAGTTTCCGGCTCATAATCAATCTTCTGATCAGCTTTCTCTGATCTTTTCTTCTTACTTGCGGTGTTTGATAAAAAGAGCGCTGACATGCTCTTCCCTAATTAATTATTGATCTTTATCGACCCTTTGCCGAGGCTTAACGGGCTCGTTTTACCAGAACTTCCTTCTGCTGTCCAAACTCAAAGAAACATAACACTAGTAACAAAAAAAACTGAAATAAACATCTCACGCAGTCAGCAGAAAAGACACCAATCAAATGGAGGCTTCTTATTACGTGAGCGTATCCTCAGAACACTGAATTTGAGCTCAAGTAACTGTACGGCTTCCTCCCTGTTTATTTTTTTCACAGGAAAACGCTTTGTTCACGTTATCTAAAGTCTCATAGATCTCAGTGACTACTTTTATAAGTGGTCAGATGCATTTTGCATGTGCACTAACGCCCCAAAATAATTAAGGATGTCATGCGTGCGCATTCCTTATTGTACTATTTGTCGCTAACATATTGCTTCGCTTACATTAACAAAAAAAACGCAGCTTATGTTTCCGCACAAAAAGAAGACATCTACATTGTGCCCCCAATTAGATCGTCTCTGTAGAAAGCTTACAATATTTCCCTGCTTGCGCAGACTCCTTTTAAAGAAACATCATTCCCTTTCATTTTCTTGAGCTACCTCTTGAACGTACGCTGTTGTCTTGGGACGCGCTTGGCGCGTAATTAGGAAACACGTTGAAGCATGCGCGAGAGAAACTAGCCCGAGTGAAGAGAGCGGCATGTGCCGACTTTTATGGACGACCTCGTTCGCGAAACCGTAAGCGGCGATGCATCTTTCTGATATCCACGCAAACTCCCGGTGCTCAGTTCTCGAGCCCATATCTCCTACTTGCGCTGTACATTTAAGCCCCTGCCTTTGACTACACGCCTTCCTATTAAGTCGTAATACGACGCCACGTCGGCGCTGCTATCGTGCGGCCGATAGTTCATTCGGGCAATTTTCTTCCCTTGGAAAAGGTAAGCGGCTACTTCTCCCCTCCCCCCCCCCCCCCCTCTTAGTTATACAACACTGACGACCTTTGCAAAGCGAGGCATCCGTCATGATAACAAGTGGAATGAAAAATAACGCATAGCGTAGGCATTCTTGACTACAAGGTTTCCAAATATCAAGGCATTAACAAAGAGCACGGCAATCAACTGATAACAAAGTGTCGCCCTGGAGCGGCTATCGCATTTCGATGGAGGAAAAATGCTGTGAACCCGTCTACTGTGCGATGTCAGTGCATGTTAAACAACCCTAGATGGTGAAAGTTTCCGGAGCCCTCTAACACAGCGCCCCTGTAGCATGAGTCGCTTTGGGACGTTAAACCCCATAAACCTAAACCTTCTCAGACAGCACGCTTACAGTAATGATTTAAAACATTGTAGCATAATGCAGAACGAAACTACGGAAAATAAGATGTGCAAAATAAGACGTTTAGTATAGCGATGCTTCATTCTGACGGGTAAATTAACTGCACGATAGAATAACACAAGCGCCTACCGGTCTTGTTGTCATTGGGGCTACCTCTTCAAAAGCATGTGGAGCCCGGTAAGCTTATAGATATGACGTAGTTGACCACAGAATCTGGCGGCCAGGCAGCGGAGCTCTAACGCTGGGAAACGCAGTAATGTCCTTTTTGCAGATAGCTACTCGCAGTGACGCTTTCGTTCTTTCCTTACTCAAGAAGTAAATAACCAATTCTTGCTCTTGACTGTGTGCACATGATTGCCCGCTTCCTGCTGAGAATTATGTAGCAGCAATCGCAATAATACGAAGCAGCGTTTCCTGAAACTGCATATACGGGGAGTGTATTTTACTTTATGCACACTTGGCTTCGGAGAAAACATTAAAACGTCTATTAACACTATTTACATAGTCTCTTAATATTATCAATATGCTTGAATAAGCTACTCGCCTTACCAGATAACTGGAACTTCAAAAACCTTATGTAGCCATTTTTGCACAAAAGAACATGTATTGAGCAAAACGGTACGGCATGTTTGCACACTCCCACACTCCCGACCAGACAGTCACGGCTCGTCACAGTACTAACCATCATAGCTCGCTCGTTACTCCGGACGCAATGCTGCGCCCACGCATGGTCCGCGCAAGACCTTGTGATTATAGGTACATGGCATGAAAGTAGTTTTGTTCCTTCCACCGTTCAAGCCCAAAGCAACGTGGGTGGCTTCCCCTTGACGGTGAAAAACCAACAGAATTAATGATTAACCGCGTGGGCTGGTACGCTCTCATCTCAATAACTGAAACGCGCGCAGTGCCTCAGGTATACTTCAAAAGCTTTTAAGCGAACGCCAGCGTTATCAAACTTTTGTCAGAGATAGCATTCTTTCTTTAGTGCGAGGCACAGCGGGTACGACATCCAACAATAAGTAGAACCTGTCTCGCCCAGTCAGGTTGTCCATCCGTCTGCCCACTCTCTTTTCTTCCGTCTCACGGTCACAGCATCGCGCTTGCACAGAAACAAACGGGACTCAGGTGGTGCGCGCTAATATGTTTCGCACGCCCACGCAGTTTTAGCACCTTATTTTGGTTGCATCGCCGGAGTTCTCCATGCTTGCTGTGAGAGCCGGTCGTATATTACGTGCCTCGCGGAGGCGGCAGAGGCATTCCTAAATGTACTTTCGACGCCCACGCTTCTAGCGCCGGTGCATCCAACTCCGCGCTCTTAGAAACGCTCTGTCGCATCATAACATTCTGGCTCTTTCGCTCTCTCTGCAATTCATGTTTCTTTCGATTTTTCCCGACAATTTTTCAAACAGTGACTCCCTGATTCCTCATGAAAAAAAATTTCTTAAAATGATCGTCTCTGTGTTGGCCGTCGAGTATTTGTTAAACTATGTATGCAGAGTATTCCATTATGGGAGTTCGACAGAGGCAAGCTTCTTAGAGTATAAAGGTAATAAATTTTGGAAGATTTATTTTTTAGTATTGCCTTTAATTTAGGATATACAGAGACTACGCGTAGACGAAGTGGGCAAAATCAAAGAATTAGCGCCTAAATAACAACTGTTCACTCCATATGACAAACTGTGAGCCCCAAGGCAATTCTGCTTTGATGTGCAACATCAGCGTCAACGAATACTAGAGTCTCCGCTAGACATTGTTGTGTTTCTTGCCAAAGAAAAGCTCTGAATACCCTAAAATTAGGTGGAACGTTTAAATATGGCTAATGAAACCAAGATTCTGTGTTCGTTATGCAGGATCGACAGCTGAAGCGTAAGATTAATTTTTTTTCTTTAGGCAGAAGCTGGAGGGGGGTACACTACAGTAAGTTTGATTAGAAAGAAGGTCCGAAAAGGGGCCGTCAATAATATTGCAACTCCAGATGAAAACGAAAATTATGGAGCCCAGAACAACAATAAAATCATCAAAGCAGGATACAGGGCGGCTGTTCTGACAAAAAGTAACAATATTAACAATAATACTGTTCGTTGCTAATTCTTGCAGAAGTATATGCTGCACTGCAGTAGCTACGAACTTACGCATTTCCATATCGACGTACCAACCGGACTCAGTCCATTGGCTTTCCTGTATTTTTTCCTTAGTGATGCTTTTGCCTATAGCCATTTTTTCGTCAGTCTCAGCGAGCGATGAGGCAATAAGCAATAGTTTTCCTGTTAAAAATGTTTCCATGCTTTAAGTCTACCGGTTTCTTGCCCATAGACTGTTCCACTCTGATTCATGTATATACCAGTGTTCCATCAAACGGTTTTCACAGTATCTGGAAGAGCGCGGTGGTAATAAATGTTGATCTGTCCACGAAAGCTTTGCTGCCTCAGACCAACTTATTCACCAAATAATCCGGAAGGCCCAGCCTGTCTCGAGCCCCTCCGTGCCATGCTCTCCATCAAGTTAATTCCCTGCCATTGTCTTTTCACCCATTCGCTTTCCGAGCTACAATTAATATTAGTGAAGTAGCCTTGAGCAACCATACTGCGCCTCAACGCTGCATGCGAACAACTGAAGCAGCGCCACCAAGTAGAACCGTGGAAAATATTTCCTGTCAAGTGTCCAGATTCAGGACAGTAGCTTCAAGAGCGGTCCTTTGAAGTGTCCTACAACAAGTGTCACAAAAATTCCAGTTCCTTAGGAACGTTTCTCTAGCGCTGAAGAAGACTCCCTTGTCAACACTCATCTCCTGCTCTCTTCAGAGGTGTCAGAGGAGCGCGGTGCCGAGCATGTCTTCCGGCAACTTCTGACACTGTAATAGCGTTCTCGCGGCGCAATAGACTCTGTATCAGGAAAAAAATTTGGCGTTTTCGTAAAGACTCCCCGCTTTAACGTTTTTTATCAGTTTCACTTCTTCCGACAGCCGCAAGCCACACGCTATCCACTTTGCGGGCCTTTGTTCAAGGCACGCCATTCGATTCACAACGAAACGGCAACAGCAGGTCCGGTTTTCAAACGACGCACGAACCTCCTTCTGCCCACCGGTGATTGCGGGGTTCTATCCTCTGGGTCCCATGTTCTATAACAATGAGGTTGAGCGCACATGTCACCTTCTCTCAGATCATGAATGGCAGTTTACCAATATCCCTGAAGAGAAAAGTATACAACAGCTGTACCTTACCGGTACTCACCTGTGGGGCAGAAACGGCTAACGAAGAGGGTTTAGCTTAAGTTCAGGACAACGCAGCGAGCTATGGAAAGAAAAATGATGGGTGTAACGCTAAGAGATCGGAAGCAGGGCAGAGTGGGTGAGGTAACAAACCGGAGTTAATGACATCCTAGTCGAAATCAAGAGGAAGAAATGGGCTCTGCTAGGGCATGTAATGCGAAGGCAAGATAATCGTTGGTCCTTAAGGGTAACGGAGCAGATTTCAAGAGAAGGCAAGTGTAGCAGGTGGTGACAGAAAGTTAAGGGGGCGGATGATATTAAGAAGTTTCCGGGGATACGGTGGGCGCAACTGGCAAAGGACAGGGTTAATAGGAGAGACATGGGGGAGGTCTTTGCCCTGGAGTGGGCATAGTTCGGCTCATGATGATGATGAATTTCCCCAAAAGGTTGAAAGGCAAATATCGCCACAGGTCGCACTTTGTACACAGGCATTCGTAAAATAATTAAAACAGCTTGCCAGATCAGTACGAAGATTCTCATTGATTTGCATTAGTTTATACAAAATTTCATTAAATGCGATGAAAGTTACTGATGCCATAAGGTCTGTTTGAAGAGCATTAATGTCAGAATCGTCAGTGATCTCACGGTGGCTGCATTTCGCAATTATCAGAAAACAGGCATATTTTAAAATAAATATAAGTAGGTATTCCATTTATATATATCAAAAGCAACATGCGACTCCACACCGATCCTTGAAGAACTGAACCAACTGGCAGAGAGGGACAGAGAGGCAAAGGAGAGAAAAGTGGATATCCAGTAAATATTGGCGTAATAGATATTAAATAGGCTTAATTCATGTGCCAGTAACCAATCCCCTAACTTGTCAAATCCTTTAGATAATCTACAAATAAGCAGACCGTTGCAAAACTAGTATTTAAGCATACATGCAGGCGTTGCGTTAGCTACTCAAATCCTCGGTGTCACACGCATTTATTTAAGAAATTTGTGCAGGGTGGGAGTGAAAAACTGCTGGCTTCGAGAAATTTAATGCGATAAGTGTAGTCCGTTACCTTCAAGAGAACTGATGTAAGCACGCAGTGCTGGTTGCAATTCTTAAGGTAATGAGTTTCTCGATGTTTGTGCATAGGAATTACTTGCTTATCTTTCAATCATTGGTGATGATACTACAGTTATACGATAGAGAGAAAACACATTCAATAATGATAGACAGAATTTAATCGAGTTGCGTAATAAATTAAATCTATTCGGTCAACACCACGAAAAGACTAGGGTTGTTGAATAGTTTGTTCCATTTACCCATGCCCACACTGAATAGCGTAAGACCCTCTAGATTACAGAGGGGCATAACGTGGGAAGTTTAGCAGCGAACCCTCATGAAGTCAAAAAATGAAGAAACTATTTTTCAGCACTCTGACCTAAAGGTCACTGTATTCTGGGTCTATGGATCTCTCACATTTGCTAGTTCAGCGCAGCGCTTTTTGTTTTTTGCATGTCTGTGCATCCGCCCCGTTTCTGCTCACCGTTTTTCTTTCATGACGAACCAGCACCAACTCGGCCATCTAGCCATCTGTTTACTGATGGGGTCGCTTACAACGGAGACTGCGGTACCCTACCACGATGTTCCCAGTCGGTCCCCTTCTAGACTGTTCCTAGAAAAATTTCCCTTAAGACTCACCGTCGGAGGTGCATGCTCCCCCTCCTAAACAAAAGAAAGAGATAGTGAAGAAAAAAAAACCGACAGTAGGTTAGCTAGGTTACAGATAGTTGGGTACTCTGCACATGGGTAGATGGACGAAGAGAAGGCAAGTGGAGCTCTTTTCGGTGTGTGAGCCAAACGTGTGCATGCGGTCATTTCCAAGCTATGACAAGACGTCTTCGATTGGGTGAGAGTGCAGGCTCGGGCTCAAGTGCGTGCCTAATGATGACGATGTTTGGGGCCATGGCGGCTGAATCATGTCCCCTGTTAGTGGACGTGGGTCCGAACGTCGAAGTGCTACCTCGAGATACTATCTCTCATAGTCAAAAGGCGGCTGCGCGAAGGAGAACACCTTGTTTACTCCTGTATAAAGCCATAAATAACCCAGGACTGTTCTGTCACTGAGCGACAACGTTTTTGTTACAGGCTGTGTTGATGCGGAGCATGGGATCCCCGCATGCGAGGAACCTCTCAACACAGTTGCTGGGTGGAGACTAAAAGGTTTATTGCAGTAGAGGGAGAGACAAAGAGAGAGTGTAAAAGAAAGCACTCCCGGTGCTGTTGGAGTGCAGGCTATCACAGTATGGTGCCCAGTCAGAGGAAATTGGGAATGCGTCAGTCGACGGGGCTGTAGGGGTCAGGTGCCGTCGGAGGAGACGCCTGCTAGTTTTTGTAGAAGTGGCCGGCCTGTGCTAGTTTCTTGGAAGCGGGCCGGCTTGTATGCGCGAAGGACACAAGGGTTGCTGGAGCGGCCTTGCGTCGCTTGGTCAACGGACACAACAGTTTTAACAATATCTTAAAAGAGATCTACATGCAGGGAACATGGCTCTTATGTAATAAATGAAATCGATTCTGTCTCGTTTAGCATAGAGAATCTTATCTACCGGATAACGAGTGCGCTTCAAAATGTGTCCCAAATGCCTATATGACTCAAAGGAGCATGAAGACATTGAATTTAAACGCCAGGCATAGCTTATTCCCAAGGTTTTCGACTCCTTCTATACGCTTCTTTAAGGACTGAGAACTTGCTGGCAGCTACTTATTTATTTTTAGGCAAGCCACCCTTTCTCCTGATGAAATTGTTAATTAACGATTGCGCTTGCATTATTTGAATCGTGTGAGTGAGTCAGGATTCCACCATGCAGAGCAAGTCCCGGGTTTCTGAGAATGAGCGACGATAACATCGTAAGTGAGGCCGACTCCCCAACACGTGGTGGTCACTCTCTTAAGAAGCGACGACATGAAGGCATCCTGAAACGCGCTTTTTTCTTCATCAGGCACCCGGGCATCCAACTTGAAGAACTTCACGTAATTTTCTGCGCGGAAGAAAAACAGAAAGTGAAGAGGTTAGCGTACGAAACAATTCTTAATAACGTGTGCTGATAGGGCCACTGCGATAGAGTAACCTCCTTAAGGAAATAACATCTGGAGGCGAATACAGCGGTTAGCGCATCAGATAACGCTTCATTTTCACTTGTAATTTTGTATTCACCATCGTTGCCCTCTTTTCGCAATTATTCACTAGTCATTAATTTATTGATTCATTTCATTCACAGAGATCAGTCTCACCATCCAAGCTCTTTGTACCTCAATGAATATGAAATGACACATAAGAAAACCGTCAGCTCTGATTATGCATCCACAAGCTTCAGTTTTGCCAAGTGCGCTGGTTTTGAACTATTCTCCACGTGCTTAAATAGTTAAAGGCGCTAATTAGCATTTTATTCATTCTCAAGCATCATTCGTTCTTCAATCCTGCTTCAGTTCTTTTGCGCTGATGTGGGGCCTACCTGTATAGACCATTTCCAGCTAGTACGAAAGCTTATGTCACATAGGAATGATCGACACAAAATTACCTTCTGTATTATGCCCCGACGGAGAATGTTGCACTTTATTACTTGTTCATTATACAGGGTGTCCCAGCTAACTAGGACCAAGGTATATAAAAAACTAAGAATCCTTCAAAATTGAAATCACGTGGATGTTGTTAAGGTTTATCTAAAGTTACAGTACCATTTTTTGCTCCTCCTATTTGAATAATTAGTCGAGATAAATAAACTTTTTAAATATAGCTTGAAACGTTTCGGCATCAATAGGAAAGTTGTGGAGCTCCACAAATATCGTCCAACCCAGGCACTTCCAACGAGATAGACTTAGCGTGGCCGTTTTTATTCGGGAAAAACGAAAGCCCGCGGAGTTTAAAATATACCACGTGACAGCGCGCTCCGTGCACCCAGATGCGCCGCGATTACAGCGCTCTCATGCGTGCTTTGTAAGAAACATCACCCGCTTCGGGCCTTTCGTGTTGCCCAAGACAGGGCTTCGCGATGAGCTTGGTTCCAAGATAAGCGCCAGTGGTTTTATGGCAAAAGAGCTTGGACTGTGCATGTATAACCCTGACACAAAAGCAACCAACTACAATCGCACAATGCAGCGTTTGATGTTGGAGTTTTGAAATGATCTTTGTAGCGTCGATACCGTAAATTTAGCGGCACTCTTCACTACTGATATGTCTATTATGGGCGCTTTGCAGAAATAAATCTCCAGTAGCGGTGGAGAATGTGTTCCGGCACTGCGGCTGTGTATGACGTCTGTGCAGCAGAGCTTCCAGCACTTCAGCTATCACTGCTGCGTGGTTTAGTCTACGGCAAAGAACCGGCAATCCTTTTTTTTAAATCACTAAGCGCTGATCCAGGGTTGGCTGAGATCATTTGCATTCTTCTGATAGGCTATCAGATTTCCCCTTGAGGTGTTTCCCACTATTCTCAGCCTAACGTGGACGCTGCTACTGGCACCACGAACGAAATTTCGCCAGCACGCGACCTCGTCACTCTTTCTTCTTCGCGTGATGCGACCAGAGAGTTCCGGAACTGACCGCTCGTGGCGCATTCACAGTGTTCCAGACTGTTGCCAGTGTGTTTTAAGCGCCTACTCTGAAAGTCTCACCGATGTCTTTTAGAGCGCGGCCGAAAGCGATGGATGATCTGTTTTAGAAGTCCACTATGCGCTTTTGCTGCTGTCGCCGGCACTGCCATGTCCAAAAATAAAGTTTTCTTTTAATGCGTCCACTTCTCTTTCTCTTTTCCCGTCTGTCGTCTCCGCCACGCAGTAAAATTTCTGGAACACATCATAAAGCGAGCTCAGCTGCGTTTTGTCCACGACTTCAATCAAGTGGCTGATTTTCATAAAGGAACCCAGCAACGCCTTGCCAATACAAGGCTGTGGAAGCGCTTAGATCGAACTGTTTTGCCATATCTTCTTATTCCATACCAAAATTTGTTTTGGCTGGTACGCTTTTAGTTTACATTTGCAAGCGCCTGATTTTTGTTTCCTACGGCACATCGCTGCCGCAGCCCAAGGTAGCATCTTGGCCTCAATTGGTAAAACTAGAGTCACTGAGAAGCGCATAGATGCCAGTAAAATGGGCTAGCCGGTGTACAAGTTTCTGCTTACCCATCCACTCAAGTGGCGTAGGCAATGTCCATTTGCTAGCGTAGGTGCTGCAGGCGACCAAATCGAGTCCAGCTGCGGCAATGGCGCTCCTCTCTTCAGCCTCCACCTCTTGTCGAATCACCGGCTGGTTGAAGCGGAAGCGCCGAGGAAGCACATCGTACGGGTCCTGTATTGAAAGCAGGCGCTGCTCGTTTATCCGTTTATGTCAACCGGTGTTTCGTATTCACGCCGCAAGATGTTAGAATGGTCGATGTATAAGGAGCCTTAGAATACCAGTTCGCTCCTCTAAAAGTCTTCCATCTTGCAAGGTTTTGCGCAATGCTCATAAATAACATGCTGGTTGTTTTCCCAACCGCATTCGAGTAACACACATCCAGCAGTTAGTAGATGACAGACAGGTGAATTCTTTCATCATGAACTGAAATGTACTATTAAAGCAGAACGAAGAACAACAAAGCCGGGCCCGTATGTACCATTCAGAAAGAGATGTCAGGATAGCGAGGAAGTGAGGAAGTGTAAGAAAATATTCCAACAAAGGATGCAATGACCAGAAGGATCTTGGCCCAACTGTGTTTATGCTCCTTAATCATTTATATCGCACTCATTACCTTGGTGATGAGCGTATTCAAAGGCCATCTACCTCCAATTTGCCCTGCAGAATAAGCTTGCAAAAGGCCATTGCTCAGCGTTTAGGACGCCGAACCAGCACTCACGGGAAGAAGATCTGTCCATGCTTCCATGTTGTAAACATCGTGCCACGTGTCTGTGATCCCTGTTCTGTTGAAGCTAACGACGAGGCACTCTCCGCCGTCCTTAAGCAGCCGGTAAATGTTGCGGTAGCTCTTCTCCAAGTCTGACGCGAAATTGAGTGACAGGAACGCGTACGCACGGTCAAACAGACCATACTTCTCCAAAATATCTTCGGGATTGCCGTTCTCTACGTCTAGAACCTCAAAGAAAACTTGCGGTTGCTGGTGGTGTTTCCTGGCGTAGTCGATCATATCACTGCATACGTCAACACCCACAACACGCTTGCATGGCCGCAGACGGGGAAGCAATTCCTCGGCTGAAAAGTTGCCTGCTCCGCAGCCTACGTCGAGGTACTGGTCTTGGTAGCCAGCCAGACGCCTGAATCGCGCGCTATCCAAAGCCTTGTGACTCTCCCGATACGCGTTCGTGCTTAACGAAACTAAGCCCTCGGGGTCCAGGTCAAGGCTGCTCCGTTCCTGTCTGCTTACGCTTCTAGCTACCCACTGCGTTCTCCTGTACAGGAAACCTGCGCTGGCCATGTGCCACAGCAGTTGTTCCGCTAGACGACTAAAGACTGCTGCCGTCAGCCACTTGGGTCGCTATAAACGCGAGAACACATTCTTGACGATTAGAGGTTTGTATTTGGCTGATAGCGTTATTTGCTTAGATCTCTACGCAGCTCAGATATCTGACGCTCGCCACGCGTAGCTTCGACAGAGGACAGATGTTTATGCCGATAAGCGCAGGATGGTAGGGTGGTAAAGCAATGCCACATACCCACGCAAGGTCATTGGCCGCTCCTTGGTAGTACAATTTTGCTCTTAGCTACCTCAAAGATTTTCTGTCCTGGTGCTGGAACAAGGAAATAATTTGCGATTTTATTCGCCTGGAGTGCTCGGGCAGGTAATGGGATTTTTGAACGACGTCGTGATTCACCCGATAGGCCAGTGCCACGTATGTTCAAGATCATGTTTTTTTAAAACATTGGGTTACTAATTGCACGACTGATTGCAGATTTTGAAATCAAACAGATGTGTTCTGTGCGCTGGGTGTTGAAATGTGTTATTTTGACTCTGCACACATTCGTAAATATAATATTGCCCTTAGTGTTTGTTTGGCGTACTTGAGGATAAATGGTTATTGCATCTGGAGTGCGTAAAAGCAAACTAAATACAGGTAAACACAACTGTAAATGCTAAGCGACGCGTTTTGTCATTGCTTTTTCTGGGCTCCCAACTGTTACTCATTCGGCACAGCGTTGCTTCTTCACAGTTTTCACTTTGTAAGCCCTCGCAGCAGTTTCTCGATTTACAGACATCGAGATTACACGCCGAGCCCGAAAGAGAATCATCGACTATTCTACGTTTCCCGGAACAGTGCGGGCTAATCTCACGCGTCTCTTCCAAACCGGAAGATGTTTTACTTCGCTGCGCATCCGCGTGCGGAACGCTTCGAGCGCCCCGGATTCGTGAATCACACTGATCCCTCTAGCAGCTTAGGCTGCCATGCCTAAGCTGCTGAATGTGTAAGCTCTGAATGTGCTGAATGCTGTATGTGTAAGTAATCAATGCCGAATGTGTAAGTTCGTCGGGTTGCGAAGGATTCTGAAATTTGCCGACACGGTCGTAGAGTTCAAGCTCACCGTAACCCGGTGGCACTTCGGCCTCCAGAGAACTCCTCATATGCTCATTGTGAAAAACCTAACACTTATAGGGTAAGAAACAAATGACGTTTCGTAATGATGTCATTTCCTCGCCAGATGAGTTTTCGTCGAACTCTGGACTATATCCTCATATGCTCGCGTCGCTAGAAATTTTACGTTTGATTTCGCATTCGTTGTTGCCCTCGCAGTAACCTCGTCGCTGCGGTGCTGCTACAGCAAAGGTCTTCCTTCGGCGTCGAGCAGCTATTGCTTATATTCACATAATTCCTGCTATACACCCGACTTTAGCTTTTGAACTTGATCCCCGCCTTCAGCCGAGCCCTTGCAACCCTAAGTTCTTGAGGCACGAGCTGCTTTTTTTTTTTCTTGCCTTGCGCTGTTTTAAGAATGTTGAGAGTATACACGCGAGCAGCTTTGCTATTTTATTTTCTTCTGTGGTATCCGTTGCTTAAGTGCAATACGATCACGCGCAGCAACTCAAATTGCCCAGCCTTTCGGAAGCGCCTCCCTGGCGGCGAATCACACCAGAAAAAGAAGCGTAACAATAGCGAGAAAGCGTGCAAACAGCAGGAGAGGTCCAGGCCTGCAGATGAGCTTGCGTGCCTGTCTGTATGCGCAAAAATGCCTCTACTGAAGCGATAGCTCTTGTAGTCTGAATTTAAATTTAATTGAGAGTAAGGGCGGAATGAAATGCCTTCGTTGAAAACAGAAGCAGCAGTCCGCCCTGTCAGCATAGAGTGTCTGGTTTCAGCTGTCAATGTTTTGTTCGCATGGCTTCCACGTTAAATACTGGACAAAATCATATAGAGTGCAATGTGTTCAGGACTTTTCCGAATACTTCATTGTCCCAACAGTGAGGTCCCATATTGACGAGGCATAAATAGAAAATCTTAATCCCAAGTGAAAGCTGTTCATTATTCGAGATGCCCATACTGGCGGGTGTCTTATTAGTGAGGCACCACTCATTAGAGTGGTGCCACGACCACCTGGGGTTCTTTAACGTGCACTGAAATCGCACAGTACACGGGCCTCTAATAGGAATATGCTTTTGAAGCGATAGCTTCACTCTGCTAGACAAAGCCGGGTACCGCCGTGTGTGCAACATACCGAACATGACTGGCAGGTGGCGCCAAGGGAGCAACGCAGGAGGCAGGCTGGCAACCTAGGTCACGTGACCTTGCAGCGCCATCACAACCTGCCCACCGGATTGTGAGCAAACTGTCCACCGTGGTAGATGACCATTAAATTAATGCTTGGTCACTCAGGAAGAGAAACATGGGCCACTAAAAGCTCACCGCTGTAAGCGCCTGCCATCCCAGGGCAGTGGCGCATTGCTTTACCTCTGCGCCACTGCTCTAGGAAGAGTATGAGGATTCCCAGGGATGTATGAATGTATAAAATAGAGAATGACCTTCTTCACACATTGGAATCACCCCTATACGATATCGCGTCATGCCTTTAAGGCGGAGCTTAAGTGTCCTTTCTTTTGAGGAAAGTAACCAAAACGTCATTTTAAGCTTAATTGTATAAAGTAGGTGCACGTCACACTTCTTTTTTTTTTTTTGCATCGGGCACCTCGTTAGTTTGAAGTATTTTTGCTTTGAAAAAGCATTATTCCGCGACAAAAGAACTGCTGAAATCTAATGGCGGGAAAAAAGGAACAAGTCAAGGGCTGGCTGACTTTAACTAGAGCATTTATTCTGCGAAATGCAAACTAAAAGCTAATGGAATGTCCAGAATTAGCACTCAAAGGTCAGCTCGCGTATGTGTCATCTTCTTCGCCCTGATCCGTTTCAACCCTCTTTGGTTCCAATGAGAGAAGTCTTTAGTTTGGGGGGGTTTCAGGTTTCATCGTGTATAGACGTTATGTTAGTTCTCTTTGCGTTTCTTTCTGACAGGCTACATCTACCAGAATTATTTTGGCGCCAAGGGTTGTCGCATCCAGAAGAACCTGGCGAGCATCCTTCAAAGAATACTGAAGCGCAGCTCAGTATGATGGTATTTACTCGGTCATGGACAAAGAGTTTGTTTTAAGCTCTGGCGCCGTGGGAATATTCATCTCTGTTCGCGTCTGTATAATCTGCCTGAATGGACGCTAGAATGCGGTAAACACATCATACTCATCAGCCTGATTACGTCTCCTGCCCGATAAAGGCCATCCCCGTGCCTCTCCAATTAACCCTCTCCTCTGCCAGCTGCGGCCACATTATCCTCGAAAACTTCTTTATCTCGTGTACTGTGCGATTTCAGTGCACGTTAAACAACCCCGGGTGGTCGAAATTTTCGGAGCCGTTCACTACGGCGTCTCTCATAGCCTGAGTTGCTTTGGTACGTTAAACCTCATAAACTAAACCAAACCTTGATTGCCGGCCCCTGCTATGCTTTCCTTCTCTATGTAAGCTGTAAGCGCAGTGAGCACCAATCTCTCTTTATATAATTTTTGGTAGTGGAATCATCATCATCATCATCATCATCATTTATTAACCCTAAAGGGTCCCGTTAGGGACATTACATAAGGGGGGAGGTGGTACAGGGGTGTTCACCAGTCATACATGAATATAAATATAGAAGGAATATAGAAATACAGAAAAATATAGAAAATATAAAATATAGAATAGAAAAGAAAAGTAGAACAAGATGAAAAAAAGACATAAGTAACAAATTCAAATAATCAAGTCAGGACAGAGTGTAGCAGAAATATAAACAAAAACAGATTACAACTTTGGAAGTAGAACAGGCTGGTCAGTTTGCAGGGCTTGGAAGCTGGCATAGGGCACAGGAAAAAATTATTTGTCGTTAAGATGGTCGATTAGGAGCTGTCTGAATCTGGAAGGATTAGTCTCAATGACAATGTGTTCGGGGAGGTTATTCCAGCTTTCTATCGCACTGGGAAGGAAAGATTTATTGAAAAAATTGGTGGAGCCGTGCAAACGCTGTATGCTTAAGGAGTTAAATAAACGACGAGATGATCGTACCGGAGCTCGTAGAAGGTTTTCTCGAAGTGCTGGAAAGTTAAAGTACAGTTTGTGAAAAAGACAAAGAATTGTTTTCCTGCGAAAGGCTAATGACTTGACGCCGAGAGATGATTTCAACGCTGTGATGCTGAGCTGAGATTTATACTGTGAGGTGATGAAGCGTGCTGCCCGATTCTGGGTGGCTTCGAGTGAATCTATCAAGTAGGCTTGGTGAGGATTCCATATTGTTGAGGTGTATTATAGTTTAGTCCAAATGTACGTTTAATACGCTAGTTGTCTGGTGGCTGCGGTGGACATGGAAAGTGATCTCCTGATGAATCCGAGTGATTTGGAGGCACTAGCACATAGTTTCCTGATGTGATTAGCCCAGGCTAGGTTGGTTGTTATCTCGATGCCGAGGTACCGGTATGAATTAGTTTGAGACAGCGCTATGAAGTTCAGGGAGTACGAAAAATGAAGAATCGAAAGTTTACGTGAGATGTGCATGAACTTACATTTAGAAACGTTGAGCTGCATTAGCCAGTCGGAACACCACTTCTGAATTCGGCTTAGGTCATCCTGTAATAATTCCTGATCACTGCTATTGTTGATGCGGCGATAAATGACGCAGTCGTCCGCAAAGAGACGGACAGATGATAAAATACTAGATGGCAAATCGTTGATGAAGATTAAAAAGAGTAATGGAGCAAGAACCGATCCTTGGGAAACTCCGGAGATTACTCTAGTAGTTTTAGATGCATGACTGGCGATGAAGGTGAATTGCAAGCGGTTAGTTAAGAAACAGTGGATCCAGGATAAGACAAGCGGGTCAAGTGACAGAGCTGAGAGTTTGGAAAAGAGACGCTGGTGAGGGACGCGATCGAATGCCTTGGCGAAATCTAAATAAATTATATCGGTTTGGAAGGCAGAGTCTATATTTAATTGAAGATCAGTTGTAAGTCCGAACAGCTGAGTTTCGCACGAAAAACCTGCCCTGAAATCATGCTGATTGGGAAAGAAGAAACGGTTGTGGTCAAGGTGAGATGCGATGTGCGAGTATATTATATGTTCGAAAAGTTTACAAGAGATACATGTCAGTGAAATTGGTCGATAATTTGAGGGGTCGGAGCGATCTGCAGCTTTGAAGACTGGTACAACTTTGCTTAATTTCCAGTCGTCTGGAATCTGACTAGTGTTAAGAGACTGGGCAAAAATGAGTTGCAAGATTTGGCTCGAGAAATATTTAGTTGCTTTAAAAATCTTAGCATTTTTTCATTTTTTCATGGATTGAAATTTGTGCCCATATGATTCATTCGATAATTATGTAATTCACACTTGAAACATCGTTGAAATGTTGTTTAAATGTTGTTGAACTACTGCAGTGCGGCTGAGATATTGACATATCGCTCGATTACTGCCGTGCTGAAACCAGTTTTATTACTCACACTGCAGTGATCTGTGTTTTATTTCTACCAACCAAAATTCCTATACATCAAAGCGTGAATGCTGCCTCTTGTCTTTCTGACAAACAACTTGATGCAAATCACATCTGCACTAAAGAACATATCAGCCGATTCTTCCTTCAAGTCAAATTGAGGTGTTATTTAAACTTGTTCCTACGTGTTGAACTGGTGCAGATACTTTCTTGCAATGAAAATGTTAGCTGTTCAGTTTTATGTAATTACGCTGTTAATTTATTGATCAAACCCACAAATTAAAAATATAAACGTCCTCCTGTGCTTCCTTTAGTATCTGTGACTGCTGGCCTTGCTAAAAAGGAGCAATTAGGAAGATGGAAGTGGTAGAAGTGGCAGTCTATTGTTCTTCACAAATAAACTGTTCAGCATAACTTTCGTTTGCATAAAGTTATTTGTCACCAAAACATTGGACAGCATTCACGCTTCGATATTGAAGTTTTTGGATGGTTATAAATAAAGGGTAAATGGTGGATATCCCTTGAATGAGAGTAAGGACAGTAATTTTTGCACAACATAAATTCAATGACATTTCAAATTTTTACCAGCACAACGTTAGTTCAAGAGCTTTTCAGTGACGTTTCAGTGTCAGTACTCATAGAATCTGAAGAGGTGTCAATGATAAACCAACAAAATAATTCGAAAAAGAAGCAATAGAATGTCCTTATTAAAGCATGGGCCAATTTTCTGAAAATTACAAGGCGCCAACATGTTTCCACAATGGCATTACAACAAAATTTCAACGCTATTTTTAAATATTGATCAGCGATGCTTTAAAGGTGGTTAAACATTTTTTTTTTGCAAGGAAATATATTACGCGAGGGTAAACTGAGATGAGTGAATTTCAGCACAAGCAACTGTTCCGCTAGCTCCCTGTATCTTTTTTTTTTTGCTTGGGAAAAACGCTTATTCACATTATCAGAAGCCTTCGAAGAGCCCACTGTCCATTATTTATTAAAGAACAGATGCATTTTACTTGCACCCATATTCACCAAAATGTTTATGGAGTCAATGCACGCTCATTCTTTATCGTGCGTTTTGCCTATCGTGCATTTTGCCTGACAGATAGCAAGGCAATCTGATGAAAACAAAGTATCCCTATCACAGACACCCAATTTACAAAGTGGTATCTCACTTCCTTGGATTTAAAATAGTGGCACAGTGCAGTACCAAACCATAGCTTCCAAAACGGCACTTTCACCATATTGATACTTCATTCTGACGGGTAAATAAACTGCATACGATAGATTAATATAAGCTGCTACCGGCCTTGTGATCGCGACTGCCTGTCCAGAAACATTACTGGGCCCGATAAGCTTATAGATAAGGCTTCAAGTGAATCGCTGACCCTGGTGCCGAGGCAGCGGTGCTCTAACGCCTTTAAGTGCAGTAATGTCCCATACGCAAATAGCAAATTGCAGTGGCGCTTTCATTGTTTTCTGACTCAAGAATTAGAAATCCACTACTTGCACCGTTGGTGACCTGTGGTTATTTCCGCACTTTTCGATGAGCGCAAGTTCCGTGACTAAACCTTCAGTGTACCTGCAATCCCATAATACGTAGTCGCGTTTCGTGAAACCTCATGCACAGGGCGTGTACTATTTTATTTTCTATGCACTTCGCTCAGGAGAAAACATTTAAACGCTTATTAACCCTTCAGTCAGTTAATAAAACCAATACGCTTCAAAAAGGTACTCACCTAAAACGTTTTTCCGTACCTTACAACACCCTTGTTATAAAACAAAATATTTATTGAGCGACAGGATACGCCTTGTTTACACACCTCCACACTCCCGACAATCATAGTTCGACACAATGCTACCCAACATCTCAAGCTCGTTGCCCGGTACGCAAAGCTGCGCCCACGCACGGTCCGCACAAGTCCTCGCGATTACATGTACATGGCATCAACGTCGATTTTTTTCCTTGCGCCACGAAAGCACAAAGCAACGTGGACGTCTCCTGGATGACAAACAGCCGCCAAGATTTATCACTACTTGCATGGGCTGGTATGTTCTTAATAACTGAAACACTCACAGTGCCTCAGGTATACTTCCAAAGCTTTTAGACGAAGGCCAACATTAACAAGCTTTCTTTTCAGATATACAGTGCACAGGAGGTACGACATCCTACATGAACTAGAAGTCGTCTCGCCGAATCAGGTTGTTCCTCCGTCTGCCCACGCTCTTCTCTTCCGTCTCACGTTCACAGTGACGCGTTTTAACGGTAACAAACGGGACTCGGGAGATACGCGCTAATATGTTTCGCGCACCCACGGAGTTTTTAGCGCCCTGTTTGCTTTAGATCCCCGGTGTTCTCCATGCTTGCTGTGAGAGTCGATCGTATGTTATGTGCCTGGCAGAGGCGGCAAAGGCTTTCCTAAATGTCCTTTCACGCACACGCTTCTAGCGCCGGTGCATCAAACGCCGCGCTCTTGGAACTCGCTGTCGCATCACAACATGCTTGCTCCTTCGTTCTCTCTGTAATTCATCTTTCCTTTATTTTTTTATTTTTCTCCGACGAATTTCTGAGTGTCCGGCCAAACCAGCCATAACAACCCACTTAAAACTGATCCTCTGTGTTTGGTCCATCGAGTGTTTGCAAAAGTATGAACGCAGCGCACTCCATTCTTGGAGTTGGAGGGAGTCAAGCTTCTCAGATCATAAAGATAATCAACTTTGGCGCATAAATTTAATAGTATTGCATTTAATTTGGTGTACATAGAGGCTACGAGTTGACGAAGCGGACTAAACTTATTTATAATTTGTCATCTTTCGACACCACAAATTATATATATATAAAATAGAAACATTTAACTGTACTCATTGCTTTCGGTGACTATTTGCTTCCTTTTCATTTTAATATGATAGAGGGAGATAGGGACATAACATAGGAAGTTCAGCTGTGACCCCTTATAACGTGAACGATTGAACTAATGTATCATTTACCATGTTCACCTATGCTAACGGGTATATAGATTCAATTTCCATCCTGTTTGGCATAGAGAGCCTTATCTACCGGATAGCGAGTGTTCTCCATAATGTGTCCCAAATTCCTAAGTGATTCAAAAGAGCATGAAGGGACTGAATTTGAACACTGTACAAAGTTTCTGGCCGTTGTTTTCGACTGCATATAAACGGCGGCTTCAGTACTGAGAACTTTATGGCAACCACTTATTCATTTACTCATTTATTTGGCAGTCTGGCTGTGTTTTGATTAAATTGTTAATTAACGGCCACTCTTTTTTTAGTCGAATCATGTTACCGAGCCAGGATTGCACCAGAACCAGCCTCGGGCTTGTGACAGTGAGCGACGATGACATCGTAAGTGAGGCCGACTCCCTCCGATGTTGTGGTCACTCTTTTAAGAAGCGACGACATGAAGGTATCCTGGAACGCGGTTCTTTCTTCATCAGACACCCGGGCATCCAACTTGAAGAACTTGACGTAGTTTTCTGCGGAGAACAACAACATCCAGTCAAGAGGTCAGCACATGAAATAATTGTTAGTACCCTGGGACGATAGGGCCACATGATACAGTAACTTGCTTCAGGAAAAAGTTTTTCTTGATGCGAATACAGCTCTTAACGCGTCAGACAACGCTTCATTTCTATTTGCATTTTGTGTGTCCATCATCTTTGCCTGGTTTTCGCAATCATTACAGGCCCTTTAACAAACTGATTCAGTTAATTCACAGAAATCACTCTCGCCATCCTGACTATTGAATGCTCTATTAATTCTAAGTTATACAGAAGAAAACCTCAGTTTGCTGGCGGAAGCTACAGCTTTGCAAAATGTGCTCTTTCGAACTATTCACTATGTGCACAATTCGTTCAAGGCGCTAATTAGCTTTCTTTTCACACTCAAGTATGACCCGACCCATGCATCAAAAATACTGTTTGCAGTACTTGTGTGCTGAAGTAAGGGCTACCCATATAGGCCATTTCCAGCCAGTACGAAAGCTTAGCTTGCATAGGAGTTATTATCGCTGCAAAATTACCTTAACTGTTGCGCCTCTAGAATGTACGTTTCACTTTATTGCTTGATCATTGTCAATATCACAATCACTGTGCATTAACTTCACCTTTCGTGAATATTCACCATTAAAATTGGCAGTGGTTTAGCTCAGGTTAAACCGGGTAAATTTCGTTAGCAATGGTGCGCGCGTTTTTCTGGCGATTCTTCGGCGCGTTGAAGACATCGTTTTCACAAGACGCGTCTTTCTTCATTCCAAACCATCAAGCTGGCATGGCGGAGTGGTTAGCGTGCTCGTTTCGCAATCCGGAGAACCTGGTTCGATTCCCCAATTCGACCAATTTCCTGCTCAGTGTTAATTATTTATGTGGTCTGACTAGAAATTAGGCTAATTGCGTAACCGATATGATTCGAATGCCATCGATGCACTGCGCGCCAATACTGCTAACGCCGGCTAAGAAGGCCAGAAGTGGCGGACGTCCTAGTGGCGCCATCTGTCATAGACAGAGCAAACTGCTCGGCGCAGCGGCGCGCAGACGCCGTTGCCATCTGGCGGAGCGCGGCTGGAGCAACGCTGTTCAAGGTCATCCATCCCTACCGACCCGTGCTACGCGATGAGGCGAAACCTACAGTAGTATTGCTAACGCAATAAAAAAATTACCGAAGACACTTAAGAAATTCTAAAATGTGCGTGGTGAAAGCCTTGTGGTCAACACACCACCGCTTTCCCGAACCGCTTGGCGCGTGGCGGACATCCCGCATGTGCGGTTTTTGTTTTCTTTGGTGACTGCGGTATCTATTTTGATAGCAGTGTTTTACAGCGAGCTCTTTGGCGCCCGTTTCGCGGCGTCGCCGTCGCCGTTGTCCGTTCGGCGTTCGTTGTGTTCATTGGCGTTGGCGTTGACATTGGCGTTGGCGCTCATAACTGGCTCCCTCCGTCAGTGGACGCCTGAATCGCGCTTTTGTGTTGTTGTTGCGGCTGCAAAAGCCGTTGCCTAGCAACCGTCGCGGTGGACACCCGAAATGCACCGTACAGGAGGGGAGGCAGTGGGAGTGAAAGAAGAAAGACAAAGAGGGGCCGTAGTTAGAGTGTACTAGAATTCTAGTACACTCTACCGTAGTGAAGAAAATGAAAATTCTATTTGAAGAAAGGAAATTAAGCAGTAACTGTCTCGCATCTCTCGGTGGACACCCGGCATCCGTTTGCAGAGGAAGGGAGGAAGTGGGAGTGAAAGAAGGAATGGAAAGAGGGCCTGTAGTAAAGAAAATGAATTTGAGGAAAGGAAATTACGGAGGAGGTTGCGCCGCTGCGTGGAGGAGAGGCCACAGTTGGCACGATTCCAGCGCAAGGACGGACACCGCGAGCATGAACGGACACCGCGAGCATGCGCCATTAAAGGCTTTCGCCTTAATATACGTCTTTAACGGCTCATAAGAAACAGCGTAGGGGTGGAGAAGTTGTCCACGGCATCGTGGGCGGTCTTTGAGGGACTTTGAGAGTCTTTGAGGAATAGACGGTCTTTGAGGGACTGATGCGATGTGACGGGCTATGAATAGGCATGGTAGCCAGCCATCCAATAAGTCAAAAATACAATTTTTAGAAAAGGGCGTCAAGCCATTTTTCGACATAATACAAAATCAGACGAATCAATTTGCAATTCCGACTGCTAGCACCTAGTTGGCAAGAGTATCCAGAATAGATTAATCTTACATGATTGTGCACCCATTCAAGTGCTTGAAATTAATTGTTTGTACAAGGCCCCAGGTAGCTTATCCTAGTATAACATGGAACTGACTAACGTTATAAACTTTAGCAACTTAGTTTTTGAGGTGTTTTTCGTAGACTTGCCTCATATATCCGAAGACTGTTAACAAGTGCCTGTCGATGATGAGCGGGCGGGCTGCACAAAACCTCTGTGACCATTTTCTGCCTACATGTGATTGCTACAGAATGTTATATGACGACTCGTCTTTCTCCCTCAAATGCAGACAAAGAGGTGCTCTTAACATGTTATTCATTTCACTCTGACGAAACGTATCCAAGCTTCTCATGTAAGACATGGGCCACGAGTTTTGTCCTCAAGACGCCTACACATGAGATAAGAATTCACTCAAAACTTTTTCGTACAGCGCTGGTTAAGTTTTGCTATGATGTAAAAGCACCAGTGGAATCCACAACATATCTTACGGCAAGAGCTGTTATTTCGCGACGAAACCCAGCGAGGGAGCGTGTATTCGCCTGAATACATCCTGTTATTATTGAGGGACGAGGTGTGAAAAGGATAGGCTAAAGAAGACCGGCAGTGCCTCGGCGGTGGCGAGAAAGCGCAAAAGAGCCTTTAGGAGCCAATAAATAGGACAACAAAAGCTGGCGTGTTGAAGAACAGAAGACATCGACATTATGCCGGCTTTGGTGGGTGCATAATGTCGGAGCCCCAAAGATTTAGGTGCGTGCGTGCGTGCGTGTGTGTGTGTGTGTGTGTGTGTGTGTGTGTGTGTGTGTGTGTGTGTGTGTGTGTGTGTGTGTGTGTGTGTGTGTGTGTGTGTGTGTGTGTGTGTGTGTGTGTGTGTGTGTGTGTGTGTGTACACGCGTGCGTTGCATGCGCCGTGAGCATGTGCGTGCGCGTGCGTGCTTGCGTGCGTGCGTCTTTTAGAGCGCGGCCGAAAATGATGGCTGATCTGTTTTCGACGTTCATTGTGTTCGCATGATGCTGTTGTCACCCCTGTCGTTTTTCTCAGCATAAACTTCACAAATAAACAGCTTTCTTTTAATGCCTCCAGTTCTCTTCCTATTTGCCCGTCTTTCGTCTCCGCCACGCGGTAATAATTCTTGAACGCATCATAAAGACTGCTGAGCCGTTTTTCATCTACGACTTTAATCATGTGGTTTAGCTTCATAAAAAAACTCAATCAAGAGATAGGCGTATTTTCAAGCCAAGGCTCAGCAGGTGTTTAGAACGAGCTATTTCCTTCTATATTTTCTCAATGCATACAGCAATTTTATTGGGCTCGTACACTGTTCATTTAAACTTACGGTTTTTTTTTCACCTACCGTACCTCGCTGGTGCAGTCTAAGGCAGCATCTGGGCCTCATTTTTCAAAAGTAGAGAGTCACTGAGAATTCTTCTGACCTGGAGCGAACACACTGAAGTAAACTCATCCATGCCAGTGCAGTTAGCCAGCCGGCATACACGCTTCTGCTTACCCATCCACGCAAGTGCTGTAGGGAATGTCCATTGGCTTGCGTAAGTGCTGCAGGCGACCAAATCGAGTCCAGCTGCGGCAATGGCGCTCCTCTCTTCAGCCTCCACCTCTTGTGGAATTACCGGCTGGTTGAAGCGGAAGCGCCGAGGAAGCACTTCGTACGGGTCCTGCATTCAAAGCAGGCGCTGCCGCTTTATTTGTTAACAGTTGTTTCCTGTGCAACCGCACGATATTGTAATCACTGATATATAAGGAACCTTAGAATACCCAGTTCACTCATCTAAAAGTCTTCCATGCTGCAAGGGTTTGCGCAAAGCTCACAAAAAACATGCAGGTGTTATTTACGAATTCTCTCGTCGAAAATTCCCTCGTCGTGCAAAGAAATGTGCGGTGAAAGCAACAGGAAGAACAGAGAAACGGACAAATTTGTACCGTTCAAGAAGAGTTGCTTGAGCAGCGAGGAAGTGTTCTTTCTCATATTGAACATAAGCACAATTAGTCGGCTTTTGTCACAACGGCAGCCAGCTAGTCATAAAATTTTGTCCACAGTTTACGATACTGAGCCTGCTAAGAGTGCGGCAGGGAGGTGACTCAAAGGTAATTGATTTATAGTTTGAGAAGAAACACGTGGAGATATTAAGCCATATCATTTTGAAGAATAGTGAGATCTGCGTTACCTCCTTAAACTTCAGTAATTTTCTTCACTATGTTATTAGCATTCAGTAAAATCCACTCCCGATCATTAAGCCCTAGGAGCATGTAAACGTTTCAGCGGGTATGTAAAGATCTAAGTACACCCGCCGCCAAACGCTGGCAGACACCAAATAATGGGATAACCAAAAGTGCTAACCAACAATTCCTTAAAACTGTGAGCCCAATCTGTGTGTATGAAGTGTTGTATATGGCTCGTGGTTCTGACCGGACAAGTTCTTTTAGTCTCTGGAGATAAACTGCTAAAAATGCTTGCTGCTTTAGTTTGAAAAATGGATGCCTGCATGTATAGTACTTTCTACTCGGAAGACTTCACTTGTTATTTTTCACATGGAGGAGATTTTCATATTCCTGGGTATGCTTTCAGCATTCAGTAGGTTGGGCAATTAAAGGCAAACTGAACAACGTTGCAGATGTTGGCCTGACTCCCATCTGCAATATATTGCAAGCACTGGTAAATGCATGTATAGCTCAGATTAGAAGGAAAGACGGAGATCAAAGAGCAATGAAGCTTACTCTCGCATTTCTGCCCAGTTTAAAAATTTTTTGGTGCGTTTTATTGCGACCGAAGTACATGACCTATATGCAGCAAAAAAGAGATCAATATAGTTGGATGCAAGAATAAACGTCATGAAAAATGTCTGCTGAAATTTAGTTGTTAAGTTTTATTTGTGCAGTATTCCCAGTCAATTGTACGAAAATGTTCAAACAAATGATGCAATGACCTGGAGAATCTTGGACAAACTGCTGTCCTCAATTGCTGTCCTCATTCATCATTCTCTTCAATTCACCTGAATCATTTATATCACACCCACTAATATAAATCTGCGCATCTTGCAAGGCTGTCTATGTCAAATTTGCCTTGCACAGTAAGCTTGCAAAAGCGCATTGGTCAGCCTAGAGGACAGCGACCCGGTACTCACGGGAAGGAGATCAGTCCATGCTTCCATGTTGTAAACCTCGTGCCACGTGTCCGTGATCCCGGTTCTGTTGAAGCTGGCGACCAGGCACTCTCCGCCGTCCTTAAGCAGCCGATAAATGTTGCGGTAGCTCTTCTCCAAGTCTGACGTGAAGTGGAGCGACAGGAACGCGTACACACGGTCAAACCGACCATACTTCTCAACCATATCGTTGGGATTGCCGTTCTCTATGTCTAGAACCTCAAAGAAAACTTGCGGTTGCTGGTGGTGCTTCCTGGCGTAGTCGATCATATCGCTGCATACGTCGACACCCACAACACGCTTGCATGGGCGCAGACGGGGCAGCAATTCTTCGGCCGAAAAGTTGCCTGCTCCGCAGCCTACGTCCAGGTACTGGTCCTGGTAGCTAGATGGGCGCCTGAACTGCACGCTATCCAAAGCCTTGTGACTCTCCCGATACAAATTCCTGCTTAAAGAAACTAAGCCCACAGGATCCAGGTCAAGGCTGGTCCGTTCCGCTTTCAGCACTAGTTCCGCTTTCGAGTCGCCCGCCGGGCGCGTGGTGATGTCGGGTGCCATGTGTTCAGCCGAGTACGTCAGGCCAGCACAGTCAAAACGTGCGTTCTCAAGTGGGCGGCAAAACACCGAAGACTATCGTGTTGTCCACATATGCTCCTACCTACTCATTGCCTTTTGTCAAACAGGCGCTAAGAAACAGTAGCGTAAACATGCTATCTTTTTTTTAGTTCTAGTCGACAATAGCGACGTGGCTGCTGGAAGGAAGTACGTTTGAGCGTTTTGTAAGAAACTCCTGCTGCGATAAGAAGCTTTGAACAATGCCTCGATGCTCAAAGTTATCATCTGAACATGCCTTCGGTCAAAACCACATTGTTGGAGACCACTCAAGTGGAATCACGCGATGTGTGATAAATCGGGAGACCAGTGCTGACCCAGTGCAGATAACAATTATGCACAGCTGAGCTGTAGGCTCACCCCTAGTAGCTTTGCAAAAAGAGATTCGGTGGCTTTGTGCTGTCGTGATACCTTCACCCTTTACTAAAGAAAACATGAAATAAAAACCCCGAACTTCCAGTACTTTTTTCCAGTCGTCTTTATTGAGGGAATGTAAAAAACTTACGGGTGTGTTAAGGATAATGTCAGCACAGCATTAAAATATTGAGTGCATTATCATAGTTCTCAGAGTATAAGAATGATCAAACTGCTCATTAATACTTAACCACACAAGTTAAATCAGAATCAAATTGCAAACATGTTCCATTATCTGCGAAATTAGAATTACAGCCGTGTCGATTTTTCGGCTTTTGCCGTTATGGTTAGCTTTCGCGATGCGAAAATTTCCAGCAAATCTTTTACATTTCTGGAGGTCGGAAATTTGAACATCATTCGATGAATGCATTATGAACGGCAGTTCCTGCAATAATATCAGGCCATTTGTACAATTCTTAGGATATCGTAGATCCAACTGCAGGGCAGCGGCAACGGCAGGGAGTGCAGTCTTTCAGCGCAAGAAAAAAAAATAGCTGAAATTGACAATTCACGAATAAAATTGTGTGGCGTATTCTTGTGTTAGATGCTTGGTACGATTCCTTGCCCCGGTTTTCACAGGCACAAAGGTAGCAGAAATCGGCGCTGCTTTTGAATTCATTGCTCACGTTTAATATACATGCTCAGGAACATTCGCATATTCCAGAAATGAATTTGGGTGTCAATTTTAGCGCAAAGCTTTTTAAACTAAGCATTTACTTTCATGGTTGCGTTTTTTGTCATCGAAGAGCGCCATCACAGACAGTACATTTGAATCTCGCCTTTTGAACATGAAATACGCAACTTGCATTCTGCATGCATGAGTACTGCACTGGAAAAACTGTCGAGCGATAGCACTTCTTACCACAGCGTTCGTGTAAATAGAGGCAGAGCTTGTACTCGCTGACCGAAGTCAGCGAGTACAAGTATCTACGAGTTACAATAACGAAAAACCTTAGCTGGAATAAACATGTATCAAACGTATGCTCCTCAGCCTTTCGTAAACTCTGCTTTCTTAGACATAAACTAAAACTTGCCCCGCCTGAACTTAAAAAAACCTACTTTTCAATAATAAGACCATCACTAGAATATGCGTGCACCGTCTGGGATCCCTACACTAAACGTAACATCGAGGCCCTTGAAATGATTGAACGCAAAGCCGTCCGTTTTATTTTTTCAAAGTATCGTGTAACTGACTCACCAACGACCCTCATGCGAACTCACAGTATTGAAACATTACAGCTGCGCCGGAAAATTCAAAGACTGAAACTACTTTTCTTACTAAAAAACCATAAACTGTCTATGAATGCAGACCCCTTCCTTAAACCTAACACTACGCGCCAAACACGAAATCATCATCCACAATCATTAACCCCTTACAGTGCTATGATTAACGCCTTTAAATACTCATTTTTTCCACGCACCATTGAGGAGTGGAACAGGTGTCCGCCAGATCTCTTAACCAGAGCTGATTCTTTTGACTCAATGTTTTCTTCACAGCATTTAATTTGAGAGCCATTTATTTCTACGTTTACTTTTTTGTATTTTGCATCTGAGCCTTGTATTTGTTGCTGTATTTTGTGTTACAACTTGTATTTAACATTTTTCAATTTTGCTAAACCTGTTCTTTTTTGCATATATTATGTATTCGCCCCTCCTGCTTGGGCCTACTGTAGGCCTGCAGTATGTTCTAAATAGATAAATAAATAAATAAGGGGTGATTATGTAGCGCCATCTTTCATGGGTGGATTTGCGGGCCATTGTTGAAGGGGGCGATTGGCAGGGGAAGAGGGGTGGTGCAGTGCAAAGTAAACATTGTGTTGCTTCGATTTTTCCGTCGCAAAAAATGGGATTCTTCATAGCTTTCCTATGTAAAATGTCTCGCCTAGTGACCCTCCCCTCCCCCATTCCCTCATATATCCGCCCCTGTCATCTTTCTAGATAACCTAAAGGTAGTGCCTTTTCTTACAGCGTAACCTCACCACTCCAGGCGAATGGAGGGAAGATAAAAAGACGAAAGAGGCCTCCTTTGACATATGACGATATTACATATCTACTTTTATTTACTAATTCTCTTCAGCAGTACTAGGTCAGCTCGCAGGACAAAGGCCTCTTCAAATGGCGTTCAATTAACTCTGTCCTGCGGCAGCTGCAGCCACCTTACTTCCACAAATTTACTAATCTCTAAATACATTATGTTTAAAACTGCAAAGTTGATTTTCGGGTTTACCGCTGCTTAAAAATAACGGCTTCAGTAGCTTACACACATCAAACACATTACTTAGTTTATGGTGACGCTCGTTCTCTAAGTCTATGCATAAAAGGAGAACAACCAACTCGTACGTATATCTTTTTGTCTCGTCTGCTAACCATTGCAGACAAAAATTAGCAACGGTGCAAAGGTTACGACTCGAAGCACTGTTATAACGTCCTGAATGCTAGACTGTGTTTTCGTTGCCGTTCTGAAAATGTAGAGGTGACAACTTCAGGTAAGTGCCCGCTAGCGTGAAAGAAATTGCGCGCTGATTATAGCGTCGTTTTCATGGGTGCACGACGCAAAATTTGCTGATTTTCTCCATAAAGCTTTTTTTTTTTCGAACTTTTGCGCTTTTCATTGCTGGGCTTATAAAAAACGTACTAGGAAAACATTTTTTGTTCAGTGTTCCACAAAGCGACATAATGATGTTTAACCAAGCGTCGGTAAGGGACGTGTGCCGCTTCAGCTCCGGCAAAAAAAGCTGCAAAGAGAATTTGAAAGAGCGCGTAAGACATGGAGTAGCTTAATGAAACATGAGGTTTTAGAAGTAACGAGGCCATTTTTGGATAGAAAAACGAAAACTGAGCCGCCGCGGTGGCTCAGCGGTTATGGTGCTCGGCTGCTGACCCGAAAGACGCGGGTTCGATCCCGGCCGCGGCGGCTAGAATTTCTTTGGAGGAGAAATTCTAGAGGCCCGTGTACTGTGCGATGTCAGTGCACGTTAAAGAACCCCAGGTGGTCGAAATTTCCGGAGCCCTCCACTAAGGCGTCCCTCATAGCCTGAGTCGCTTTGGGACGTAAAACCCCATAAACCAAACCAAACCAAACCAAAACTACAGTTGGCGTTATTACAAACAACACGCCACCTCGCTGGTTCGTCACTGTCCTTGGATATGTCTTCCGTATTCTGTGCCGCTGGAAGCGTCTTTTCTCCCTGGGAATTTTATCACCGAGGAAAAAAGACTCTCGAGACGTCTGGCAAGTGGAAAACGTTCCGCTTCTCTAAGGCAGCAGCAATAAAATGTACAGTAACTTGGCAAGTGCATCGCGAAATTGGGAGAGCAGTGAGTTAGTAAGCCTTTCATTGTGCTGCATGAGTAGAAATTCTCGTATCTTTGTCAGCATATCATTTGACAGGTGTTTTAATCCTGCGTATCTCATTTTTATTGTTTGTTTTTTTGCGGCGCCTGGGTAAATGTTCAGCTGCGAGTCGGCTCTTGTTGTGTCTAGTCTTCCTTCGTATTTGTGTTTCGCGACAAGTTAACCACTCAAGCATGTTTTTTGCACACCACCAACATCATGCCACAGCCTCACGAGCGTGTGACCCCGCCTCACTGTCGGACCACCTAACACTACCCACGATGGATGCGGACCTTACTGGCACTGAATTGAAAACAACCCTTTTGAACCACAGTGAGCACTGCCCAACTACGCCGTGGAATTTCTACCATGGAGAACCAATTCCGAGAACGAATCAGAGCATTACAACAAAATAAGAACTTATTGTTAGCACTCTGCGAGGAAGCACTGCTATGGTCGTTTGCGCTTGCAGACACCGGCGCCGTTGCAAGCATTTGCGTCACAAAGTACTGTTTTGTGCAATGCGCGAAGGGTTGAAAAGCGGCTGCCCTTTTTCTTCGGGAAAAGACCTTTCCCAAAGGGCTTAAATTAAGAGCTAAAAAAGCTAGACAATGTTTGTGGCTCGCACGCAAGCAATGTCCAGCTTCAACTCAAAATATCGTCTTTTAAAATATTTGCATCAAGTATGCATATTTCTTGTATTTCTGGGATTTTTAGGTCTTGAGAGTACTGTTTCTTGCATATCAAGCAGGAAAAGTGCCTTCAGTCGTCCCCTACTGCTGTCAAATTTTATGTCGAATGGGACAATCAGCGTCATCTTCTGATATTTACCCCCGTGCAAAGTCACGAATTCATACTTTGAATAGGTAGTTAAACCAGGGAAAGTATTATGGGCATACATGTAATCTTGTTTTCGCAGAAAAGTTGAGTTGAAAAACAGCTGAACAGCCCTGTGCTCTGAACATTTCAAATACCGCAGAATACAAAAAAAAAGCCGAGATTAACCATTGATTGAATTACAGGAGTTGGGCTAAGTAACCAAAGTCAGTTTCATCTTTTTTCTAGGTGCAACATAATAAGGGCAGAGTTACCAAATTTGGCGCATGGTCCCTCGTAAGTAATGTATTGTTACTTCTTGTATTGTTACAGAAGTGATGACGACGACTCCGGGAGCTGGGACGAAGACGAGAACATGGAAGCGCATGTAATGGTCGAAATCATCAGCATCACATTATGTCGTAGCAAGTTGTAACTGGGATAGGCAGTCGGCGTCGGCTTATCGTCGAGTTGTAACTGTGTAGGCAGTCGGCGTCGGCTTATCGTCGACCAGACTTATCCTAGATGGTGCAGTCGTATTGCTGCAGGCGGTGGGCCCAGCGAGCAAGACGACTTTATGGATCACGAAGATTGAGCAGCCAACATGGGGCATGGCTGGTTAAAACTTTGAATGGCCATCCGCACAGGTAACAGCGAAGCCTCTGCATGGCAAAAATATCCACACGACATTTTTGCTCGGTAATGGTGTAGTTTTGTTCAGCCTTGCTTAGATACCGACTGGCGTAAGCAATGACATGTTCTCGCTCACCAGATCGCTGGACCAGCACCGCACCGATGCCAACACCACTTGCGTCATTATTGACCTCCGTCGGAGCTGGCGGATTGAAGTGCCGGAGAATAGGATGCGACGTTAGCAGGAATTTGAGTTTGCGGAATAACGAGCATCACTCTGATGTGGACTCGTAGGCAGCCTCCCCTTTCTGGAGTAGTCACGTGAGCGGGTGGGCGACGTCAGCAAAACGAGGGACAAAGCGACGGAAATACGAGCTCAGTCCCAAGACACGGCGAAGCTCCTTGACATTCCGTGGTTTTGGGATCACTGCAACGGCCTTAGTGTTCCGAGGATCAGGCCGGACGCCTTCTCGGTCGACGAGGTGACCGCACCAGTGCTTCACGCGTGCCAAAACTGCATTTTTAAGAATTTAGAACAAGGCCAGCTTGGTGCAAGCAGTTCAGGACCAACGTTTTCTTCTCCCCGTTCCTGTTTACTAACGGTGTGGCTTCCCGGGACATATTTCCCGAGACATATTATTGTATATATTTCCATGCACGCAGTTTCATTAAAAATTAGCGAGCTGTTCAAATGTAGCCTTTCTTGGGGCGTGCACTCTGTGAGCAATTCGTTCATCTGTAAACGTCCACAAAAGGATGATTTGTTTTTACGCGCATCACTCTCTCGCAGCAGCAGTAGGCTTGTATCCCTTGCTCTTTGTCATGGTGATAAAAACCGACACCAGGAAAAAATTCAATCCTGTTGAAAGTTTTTTTTTTCCTTAGTTTGCACCATCCATTTCGTACAGCTCAGCAACCTGAGCGTGAAACTGATAACAGAGTAGCTTAATCAGTGTCATCTGAGAACACTGCGTTTCTCTGGCCGTTTGACATGTGGCACAGTTAAAATTTTCTTTTTTATTTCACAGGTGCAGCGAAATGACCGCAAGAAAACATAGAATGGGGGAAGGAAGGGTGTCCGGACGTATCGTGTCTCGTCAGCAGGATTGCACCCATACGCTTGTAATTTTTTTCAGTCGCATTGTTTTTGCATGTACGCACGATGTACGCTTGTGTTCATAAATTATTATGTGTGTGTGCGTGTGTGTTTCAGGCACAAAGTTACGCGCCAACTTTGCGTACCCAGAAATTCAGGACAAGCCCGTTTTATTACAGAAAATAGTTTATGAACGCCATTTTTTCATCTATCTTAAAACTTCACTATAACAATCAATTTAACCGCAAATTTCTCCTCGGCAGACTTGCAGTTTTTCCTATTAACGTTCTTGCTATCGTCAAAAGCGTTCCCTATTGGTTTTTATGCAATCCTTAAGTGCTCGATGCGAGCGATGGACGAACTTTAAACCAAATATTTTCCTGTAGCATCATCGCAACAATCAACCATAACCTTCAATATTTCACTAAAAGCACTTTAAAATATGCCATAGCTACCTCACACTTAAAATTGCTGTCCAAGAATCCTTGACCTGGGGGACGCCGTAGCTATCAACCGCCTGAAGTTTTTCTGTCGTGCCCTGATACCGCACAGAACAAGAGCGGCTTTTACAATTTGGCTCCAACGAAAAGATCAACATTAGTTTCTGTTGAGTTCCAAAAACGTCCCCACAGTACTCCGATTTTTTTTTCTGCACCTGAAGATTGTTGCTGCTGCTTCGTTCATACTCATATCTCCCGCTTCATGTGGGCAGAGGTCGGCCGCTTCACTGGTAGGGCGAAGTGAGCAAACATTATCAACCTCATGATCGTAGAACACGCCTTAAGCAACCCGGGACGTCCTGCAGCACGCGCGAGCGCACACTACTACACTTTGCAGTAGCAAAGGTTGGCGGGAAGGCTTCGGGTCGTTCGCATCTTTTTGACACGGGCCATTAAGCCACAAACGCGACGGTGTCTTGAGCTCCTTGAGCGCAGCATAACCCAAAAGGGAGGGGGGTAGGAAAAGCAGCAGTGCAATTAAACGCACAGGCGTGCTGGTCCTCACTTTCCTAGGCGACAGAATTAACGAGCCCTGGTTTTTTGCCCTCTCCTTCTCCACCTTATAAGCGGGCCACACACGTGTCGAACGTGTGTGGCCCTTTGGCCCTGCGTTAAGCAGGGGCACGCGGCAGGGAGTCCTGGAAGCGCCCGACGCGTCACATAAACAACGCCCAGGATTATCCGCGGACAACGCTACCGCTCTGCAACAAAGTGCCTCGGAGGAGGAAAGAGCACGTGTTACGTGCCATTGCAGTGACGCCAACCTAACTGGCGTTATTTTACCGGAGTTTGCTTAGTCCTGCTGTTTCGAACCACTGCCTCGAAGGACAGAGCGCGAGTCACTGTTACATAGGGATTGCTACGCATGCGTGAACACGCTCGGCTGTAAATGCTTCCACTGCGCCTCTTCGTTTTCGCGTTGTCCTTTCCTGATCATGATTCAATATAGCTGTACCCCCTCTTTTGGCATTCTGAGCATCTTTGGCGGCTCTGCGCGAGAGTGATCCTCCCTCATCCTTAGTGCGCTATAAATTGAGGCATCTTCCAAAGGTATGAAAAGATATGGACGGACAAAAATGAAGGGAACAAAGGCTGGCTAGAAATTCCCCCTCTGGAGTCAGAGAGTAGGCCTAGTTAGTCACTGTCTATAAATAAAGGCATGTTTCCTTGTCCACAGTTTCTTTCTGTTAGTCTGTATCCTTTTACGGCGACAGCCGTTACACCCACCGGAGCCCTTATTCACACATACAAACACACACACAGACAGCAGGTTTTTGGCCGAAGGGGGCGAAACGTGAACTGCCATCTAGGACGTGGTTCGTGCTGAGGCCATGCAGCATTGAGAGTGTAGAAGCGTAAGCGCTTAGCAGCCGCCGCGTCAGGCCAGATTTGCCGCCTTTGGCGAATAATTTAACAAATTCGTAGCCCGTTTACTTGACTTTTTACCTCTGGAACATGACTTCATTTATAGACCGAAACAAACTATATGCCAGCAGTATGCACTGAACTAAGTGCAATCGATTTTGGTTTTTTGAACGGTGCACCCTGAGGGTGAGGTGCCCTATTTTCTCCTATTTGCTCTTAGCAGTTTGTTGAGCCTTAATAGGTTGTGGTTACATAGGGGTTTAACGCCCCAAAAGCGACTCAGGCTATGAGGGGCGCCGTAGTGAAGGGCGCCGGAAATTTCGACCACCTGGGGCTCTTTAACGTGCACTGACATCGCGCAGTACACGGGCCTCTAGAATTTTGCCTCCATCGAAATTTGACCGCCGGGGCCGGGATACAACCCACGTCTTTCGAGTCAGCATCCGAGCGCCATAGCCACTGAGCCCGCGCGGCAGGCTTGAGCTTTAATGGTGAGGTTGGATAGATAGAGAAATATAATATGTACGGTATTTAAAAGTAAATTATCTGCCTTCTTTGAACCAGAACCTTTAATATTTGCTGCTAAGACACTTTCAAGATGACGTCCAGCTAAATATTCACCTGTACTTTACCCTACATCATGCACGGCATCCAAAACCGTCATCGGTGATATTTCGAGACCCGCTGCGCCCACAGAGCCGTCAGTAGTTCACTTCGATAGTTGGTTGACTCGACGAAACCTATTTTCCAGCTGTGAAAACTTTTCACGACCATTCATTTTTTTTTCTTTGTTCTGTTGCACTGGGCCTCGTCGTAGTCAGCGAGTGCTTCGCTTTGCGAGATTACAGAGGCAGACCGTGACTAATCTGCGAGCGTCTTACTTTTGCCTATGGAACTCTAGGCTAGAGAAAAAAATTAATAAAGGTCAGTCACCGGCAAGCAGCTCTCTTAAACTGCGCAATCACGGCAGTTTTTGAGTATTTACATTCGTGATATCACCTAAACCATTCTCCGCAATGTTTCAAAGAGTTAAGTAGAGTAATTGGTAGCTTTCACTAACCGTGGGAGCATGTTCACGGTCTGTGTAGTTCTAAGCTAACCGTATTTTCTGCTACCGATCCTTTCTTTGCAAAGTATACGACGTCTGTGAGTATGACACCGCATTTCCCGTCTTTCTCTCCGAAACCTGTACAAGCTTGGAGGATGTTACAATACTGGCTTCAGAGCATCAGTGTTAGTGGGCTTACAGCTATAATGGAAGTGTTCCTGTTTCTTAGCATCTATGCATAATAACACCTTAGAACAAATTGCCGGGGAATTGCAACGCATACTTTTCATGCTTTTCATGGTTGTTTTTTTTTATCATGAGTGGGTTGCAGGCAACTTGTCTCTAACTAAAGAACATTTGAAACGCCGCCGGGTAAACGTATTTCCAGCTGGTATCGGGTTATCGTCTCGTTTTCCTCGTAATGATGACGAAAAGCCTGCAATCAACTGCAGTGGATTTCGTTTCTCACAGTACACTGTTTTGTAAATGGCCAGTGTCGTCTAGCTGATTACAACCATAGACTTTAGCGACCATTTTTGTTTTATGTACCGTCTGAAAAATTACAGAGCCCTCCGGGAGTAACACTAAATCCGTTTATCCAAGTACTAACGGCCACGAACTGAAAGCCGGATGAATGAGCAGAGGTGTAACAAATTGCGAATGTTTACAGCTCAGTAATTTGCTTCACTGAATCTGGTTCACGTCCTGCTTAACCAGGCTAAAAAAATGCTGCGGCAATAATGGCATCAATAAGTCATGGTTTTCCCCTGAGAGCAATACACGCTTACAGTGTGCTCAGAGACGCAGTAGAGCGCTGCACCGAACTTCTTCCCCTTAATGCCCTTTCTCTTTCAGTTTTTTGCTTTGAGTAGAAGTGAGTGTTCATCATTTTAGACCTCTTTATTCAGTTAGTACAACGCCTTAGTGTGCGCAAAATGCTTCTTAAATCATTATTTTTGCTGGTCACAGCGAACTTGCTAGGGGGCCTTTTCTTACCGGCACGAAAGCTGTGTGCTGGACTGAGCAGTACGGTACCTACGGTGCCTGCCTTGAAATTTAAACAGATGAGCATCTTTCGTGGCTACACTGGCGGGGCATGTTTTTTCCTGCACAGCATATCACTGGGTTTCATACGTTTCACCTGAGATAAACTGACGCTGAGATAGCACTTCCTGCATGGGAATGCCGGAAACTGATTTCCGTACTCTGCTGTTTCAGCGTGCCTCTACGAAGCGGTGGCACTGTCAGAGTGTGGCACCAATTTGCGAGACACAAGGATCATGTAAGAAAAAAACAATAATTAAATTGAAGAGACGTGTTAAGATAACGAATGTTGCCTCATTTTTGCCTCTCAGGGCCCTCTTTCTCAAACTTTAACCCTTTCCTCGGACCTGACAGAGCCCCATCATCTTCTTCAAGAAATTCACTCGTTCAGTCGTTCGTTCGTTCATTCATTCATTCATTCATTCATTCATTCATTCATTCATTCATTCATTCATTCATTCATTCATTCACTCATTTTTGCTCTCGCCTCTCAGAGAACTTCACCATAAAAACAGAGATCTAGCAGGAAAAAAAACAGAAGAAACATCATATTGAGAGCGACCATCCTTTTTTAGAAATCAAAACAAATTAACGAGACCGGTAGCTAGGAACCTACTGATTTGTGAGGCAATACTTTGGAACTCTTCAGAGTTTCTGGTCATTCATAAACTGCGATGCATAAAGGTAACACGCCACGTTTAGATAGCTAAAATGGTCTTCGTTAAAGGAACGTGCCGCTTTTTTTCTCCTTTCAGAAAGCTTTTTTTTTTTTTCACCATCACATTCATGAGCCGAAACGAAGCAAGGCTACTGGCATATAATGCCCGCATATACATACAGTCAGTCGTCTACTTTGCGAAACTTCTGGTTGTGCACGGTGTGTCTGGCTTATAAAATAAATAAGCAAGCAATAGGCATTGCATCTTCCAGTTCCTTGTTGACTCAGGAAGTTGCCTAGTGCTTTGTGGAGCAGGATACTAATTTCGCTTCAGTGTCGTAATAAATGTTAAGGCTGTTAAAATCATAATTGTTAAGCTGACTATGATGTCTCGACCATTGCAGGCATAAAGGCCCAATCCCATCTGCAAGCCGCAGACGTCGCGCGACTGGTTTTTTAGCGAACCCTTACGCTCCTCTCCGTTTCCTACTGCCCCGGTACCGTAACAGCTACACCGAAATTCGTCGCGCAATGTCCGTGCCTGCCCGGTTGAGAATGTGCCCTTGGTGCCTAAAGGTGGCATTTGGAGGAAAAATTTCGCTTCCGTACTTGTACATATATTAAATGAAAAAAGACTTGCGCAACATATAACCGATGTGTCCCTTTTGGCCTGTTCCTTCCACTTCTTCTGCGGAAGGAACAAGACAAGTCGCCGAATATTATGACAACAAAAGACACTTTTTAAAAAAGGTGACAATTCCATTCTACATACTGCATGCCTTCAAATTTTGCCAGTGTGTCGGCTTTGCAGTTGTTCTTGCATGTGTGATGTACAGTTTTGTCGGACCGCAGTGCGATCGGAAACGACAGACAATTTAGGAACAGCCTACGTCGAATTCCTGAGCAAGTAACGCGGCATTGAGGCCTGTTTCCCAGTAACTGCTTTTATTTCGCTGCCTACCATAAAATTGCATATTTGACATGGACGCTGACTTTTCTTAATTTATGCAGATTTTAATAGGTCGCTTGACAATTTGGAGGACCCTGGTTTCACTAGGTTTCTTTTGGCTTCAGTGGTTTTCGTTATTTTTGTTTCTTTTGTACTTATTTATTATTTATTTATTAGTACCTCAAAGGCCTCATGAAGGGGCATTTTCTTCTTTCACTCCCACCTTCCTTCCCTTACGGCGCGGTTCAGGTGTCCGCCGAGATATGCGAGACAACTCGATAGCCGTTTCTTCACGTGGCAAGCTGCATCATCATCTACACACTGGGAACCGCCGGATATAAACCTACAGCAACGCCCTGCACCCTTCAGTGGGCACGCGGACAGCACGGCGCCAGCCATGTCTGACAAACACCCTGTTCTACTGCTCCAGGTCCTGCTTTCTGTCTTGGTGCACGGTGGCTTCCAGCTCGGCAGTCGACCCAATCCCAACTGCTTCATCGAAAGCCGCTATCCTGCGGCCAACCCCGTTCAACTACAGGCTGACATCCCTCTGCCGCCAGGCGACGCAGAAGCGCTCCTGGCAATCCCCGATAGCCGTTTCTTCACGTGGCAAGCTGCATCATCATCTACACACTGGGAACCGCCGGATATAAACCTACAGCAACGCCCTGCACCCTTCAGTGGGCACGCGGACAGCACGGCGCCAGCCATGTCTGACGAACACCCTGTTCTACTGCTCCAGGTGCGTAACTGTATTTCTGTATACGCAAAAAAGAACGCAAATCGTTGCCTGTTGCTGTTCCCGTGCCCACGGGTTTTCTCTCATATATTATCTGAGTGTCTAAACAATTGCCTTCTGTTATTGATGTCGGGAGATGTCGAAGAAAACCCCGGCCCCTCGACACGCCATGTTATCCGTCAAGATTCGAAAGATAGCCCCCTCCGATAAAGTCAAACCGTCTACGGCTAATACTTCAGAAGTAACCTCACAAAACGACGAAATACTGCGCATCCTCCAAGTGCTACAGGACCAGTCTGCTTCAATAACAGCCAGTAATCTTGAAATGAAAAAAAGTATTGAAGAAGTCCGTCAAGGTCAGCAAAAAATCGAATCGGTTCTCGGGAACTTGGGCAGCAGGCTTGCGGACGTTGAGCGCAAGGTGGAAGCCATAGACAGTCCTAAAGAAAATATGGAACACACTATCAACGATCTTAGGAAACAAAACGAGCTTTTGCAATCGCGTATGAACGAACTCGAGGACAGAAACCGGCGAGACAACTTGCTATTTCATGGAATTCCTGATGAAACCGAAACATGGGCACAGACCGAAGAGAAGGTGCTAAACTTGCTCGGTAACCAGATAACTTCAGCTGACATTCAGCGACATGTTGCGGGGGAGAGGGAGAGTCTTGATGTTGGCCCTGATGGCAGGTGGGAGATTGACCACCGAGGATGGCGGACGGAAGGGAGCGATGCGAAGTCGTTCGAGGATAGAGCGGCCTGCGGAAGTTAGGGAGAGGCGTTGGGAAACTGCACGATGAAAGAATTTCCACTTAATTTCTGTCACACCAAACATGGTTGAGAGTATGGCGAAGATCACATACAGCTAGCAACGCACCCCCTTCTCTATGGTCACCTTATTTCATCTATCTATGAATTTCTGTGATTACAATAAATGCAAATGGGCCCATTATTCCACCATGAGTTATCTATTTTACCCACTTTCTCACGTAATGTTGCAATCTTTGGAAACTTTAGTAGAAACCCACAGCGGTAGATTGCCCTGGTTTCTATATTTAAAACTGCGTCGGTTCCGTCCTAGCGTAGTGCGCTTCCTCAGTCTTAAACAGTAATAAATAAAAAAAAGAACGAGCAAACGATGCGCGTTCTACAACCATCAATCACAGGCATCCCCCGCATTACTGCTCGTTTACTGGTCGTTTCTGCGGCAGCCCATAACATGTAGGCAACGAGACATGTAGTTTAATCGTTGTGTGGATCATGATAGCACGATGCATACCTTCGTAGCGCACGTAGAAGGTTAGTGCCGTTTCATTAATGGCAGCAGTAACGTCTGAAACTGCCCGCCCAGAACGTGTTCTTATGCTCGCCACACCCGCAATGCATCACTGGCCCTTGCTCCTTCCTCCTCGCCATGTTCACATCCGAAACTTCTCCCGCCTTGATAGGGTTACCGTGGCTCTTAAATACTAGCAAAAGCAACATTGTTATGTTTGTTGGGAGCTTGTCTACCAAAACCCAGTTCTCGCGGCACCCACAATTCTCTCTCTGTCGAAGGTGGGGCGCTCACGTATGGTATTTAAATTAATCGTCGAAAGTATCTCGACATATGACCCGCACCGTTCCATTTATACAAGGCACGCCTGCAGCGCTGTCCCATCCTGACACAGATCGAGCACAGATGCGAGCACGCATTCGCACTTGCCGCCCTGCGCAACAAAGCCCCGGCGCAGCTCTTGTGTCAGTAGCTGCACGTTCACATTAGAGACATTTTGACACAAATGCCAGCGACGGTGGATGGCGCTGCGAGCACGTCTCGAATTGCTATTGTAGATAGGCAATATAACAATCGAACTTTTTTTTCTCTTTTCTGACTCCTGAAGTTAGGCAGTCGACCAGCGCGGCATACGGGCCTCTATTGTTAAATACAGCACTTTTCGATTAATGTATTCCATTGCCACTTTTTGCATTGCTGCTTATAGTAACATGTTGCTGCCTTCAGAGACTGTTCGAGATAATTTCAGTTTTCTGCTGATTCTTCTGCCAAACATTCTCCCTTCAGCTACTCCTTCCGAATCATTTAACATGGCAACGTCATCGGCAAATCTGAGGCTACTGTGATGGCTTCTATTAAAGCTTATCCGCTGCTCTTCTTATAACTGTTGTGAACACGCAGTGAATAACAGCAGATAGATTGTGTATTTGTTGCTTTCTTTCTCTCTGCGCAAGGTGGGATCAAGGACAATTTTTCAAGCATTTTATGCGGAAGAAACGGAGCATGAGGCCAGAGTAAAACCTTGCACCCACTGTAAACCGGTGAATATCCGGTCGCACTGGGGTTCATATCCCGCATTTCACGAGGTGGATTCTCTGCCACCGCTAGGCAGCTAATCCATCGCTGTGGTGGTTAATGAGAGCCTTCTTTGTCGTCGTTTGAAACGTTCGAGAAATAATTCGAAAGAATAGAGGCCTCGCAGGAAAGCAGAGAACATGTTTTACCATAAGTTCTTGATCATTTCAGGGAAAGAGTTGCGCGTGCGCTACGTGTGATTTTCGCACATTGATCCCTGATTACCATAACACACTCATTTGCACTTCACTGTCTGTAGAAATATTTTTCTCCGAAAAACCACTTCCAGTGATTTCAAATCATCTCTGGAACCCAGCTTTATCTCGTTGACCACAATTTCTTTCTTTTTTTGCAAGGTGAGGCAGAATTTCAACCGCACCGTTTCGATGCGGCGTCGGAAATCTCCGGTCTCTCCCTCCGACGCTTGCTTTTATGCAATCATGCTTTACGGCAACACGGCCTGCGTCATCCGCAGAATGGGACGGTAAGGAAAAGTGCGCGAAGCGTGTTGGATGCTGTGTACTGCTTCGAGGACTACGAAAGCAGCGATATGGAGTATAAATACCTGGCCACGTTACTGAAAGATAACAGTGGCGTTCCTCTTTCGCTGTCTTTTTTCTTTCATCGACCGTCCACTTGGAGACAACAAAGGATGGCAAATTTTGCTCCTTTTTTTTACTTGAAAGCTTCGACCATCGTGTTTTATATGCAAGTTCACTGTTCATCAAAGAAGTCATTAAGCACTACAACCTGGGAGCAAGTAAAAGATATACAGTGAGTACAAAGCATCCACTAGTATGAAAAGAAAATTTAACTTGTCGAATCAGTAAGCGAGCATACAGTTATATTTTTCATAAGCGCTACAATACCAAATGCGATTACATTAAACAACCTTCGGAATCATTTGCATCACCCCCGTATTCCAATGACCGATATCCAGTCGATGGTTAAAGAGATATAAAGTGCCCTCCCTCATCCATCTAGTGCCGGAAATCAGCCCCCGACGTTGACGGCCACACCAATTTCCCTTTTTCTGGCTGGTGTTTACCTTGCTACGAGTTCGTCGGCCTTGCGATATCTACTCTGCGACCGCATGAAGGGCACACCTTCGTGCGCACTGCTTAGTACCGTTCGTATCGCTGTTGCTCCTGCGACTATGGCGCGAAGAAACCGTCAGCAAACAGTCGCCCCGGGTTCGCAGGAATTGGGAGTTGCTGCCCACCTCAGCGCCTCTACCTATGACAGGTACTCCCCGGTTGCGAAATACGAGCGCAAACCTGCCATTTCCTGCGGTTTCCCGCCTCGATGACCACCGCAGCAGAGTTTATGCATAGCCTCCTAACAAGATCCTCTGTAAGGCTCTAAGGCTCACCCTTATATATCCCAGATCAAAACACCAGTGAGGCTGCCCCGGTGGCTCAGTGGTTATGGCGCTAGGCTGCTGACCTGAAGGGTTTCGACCCCGGCCGCGGCTGTCGATTTTAGATGGAGGTGAAATCCTAGAGGCCCGTGTACTGTGCGTTATCAGTGCAGGTTAAAGAACCCCAGGCGGTTGAAATTTCCGGAGCCCTTCACTACAACGTCCCTCATAGCCTGAGTCGCTTTGGGACGTTAAGCTCTATACACCAAACCCCATACAGCAAAACATCAGTGGCCAAAAATAAACAAAGCTTTAGACTAATGCCATTTATACCACTGTCATATTGATAGCACTCGTGATCGACGGTGGCAGCATTTTGAAGGGAAGCTGGTATTTTGAAATCTCCGAGGAGTTCAGCCAATAAAAATACATGGTCCTGCAATAAAAGGTGTATTGCTGCGACCGTTAGTCAGTGCTCATTTCTAAACACGTTTGAGTTACAAACTATGTGTGCGTCGGCATTCAGAGCTTATTCTTCCGCCTGTAAAGAGGAAGATGCTTAGCATTCGGATCAACAGAGCCGACGCGCGGCGAGAGGCGAGAGCATCAACTGTTCTGGGACCGGACCTGCCCTTGCCCGCTCTAACCGGCCTTCACAACCAGTCATCTCTTGCCAATAAAGGCCGTTACACACCTTATACCAACAGGATGCTCCGTGTACTTGTGATAACATTTCATTCGAACATCTAAGAGGTTAAAATATGATGAGTAAGTCTATTTGCATCTACAACCTTCATGAAGACTTTGTGTGGCTCCCAACAACGACAACTGTACATCTCATCAACTCAGAAAAGCAACTATGGCTGCTACCGCGCTCACGAGACGATCCAAGAAAGCGGCGATAAATTTATTATGCAGGAATCTGGGCGTTATAAACTGGCGTTCCGTACTTCTCTAAAACCCCAATGCAAAGCAAGTCTTGAAGTTGACTCACTAGAGCCCTTTAAAGACTTAGGTGCATTAGAACTCCACAGCTCTTCGTAGGCTTTCGAATGCTGCGACCTTTCACTTCGATCGTGCGACCACCGATGGTCCATTCTCTGGAGCGTAACTTCCCAGCTCCCATATTGTACAAGCCCCCCCAACCAGCAACACCGCTGCTCAGCAGCGAGTGAAAGCTGCAATTTTTGGTCCCGACATATGACGCCGCCATTTACTCTGCATAGAGGCCCGTAAAAACTATTGCTCTAGAGTTACAAGATCGCTATATGCAAAGTGGTAAATGATAAATGCAAGTTGCATTCAGGTAAATCATAACATACAGCAACGCACGCCTAGCAAACGTTCTGATAAGCCACGCAGCTGCCTCTATTAATTGCTGAAATAAACCCGTTCTACCGCGGGCACCTAGAGCAATGTAACGAATTCGGTTCCACAAAAAGTGAAGACGCTGTTTCGGCAGTCAAGCTGCCCGCTTTCATCGGACGAAAGGCGCCACCTACCATCAATCTCGGACACTAGCATCCTGCTTGAAGAAAACCCCCTTTAGGTTTGCGCGCTCCTTAAAGCGGGGGCGCGTTCGCTGCTTTAGCGGCAGGTTTAAAGTTAGGCAGCTTCAAATTTCATTCAAGTTGCTACAGTCCTGGCATTTAATTTTCATTTGGTACATTATAGAGGAGGCGAGTTCAGGCCCATGAAAAAGTTATTTCACGAAGCACACTCCAGGACGCCTGTCTGTGAAGCACTTATGTTTTCAATCGACGTACGAGTATTTGTGTTTTGTTGAGTTTACCTTTGCGAAAGTGCGTAAAGGAAAATAGAAAGGAAGCAGAAAGCTAACAAGGTTGTTGAAGTCGAATGCAAATAAGGGAAGGATGGAGATACTTGGGGACACAGTACATGTCTGGGGTTTTTCAACATGTGACAAAAGGCCTGTACTTCTCGTTTTGAATTTTATTTTATTGGCACAGTACATATATGCCTCAAGCACACGTCCTTCTTCTCTAGAACATTGACCTGACCGTCATTAGTCTTATCTCTTCTTACCCTTTCTCTGTACTTTGTGTAATCACTGCCAGCTGCTGCTTACTGGAGCTGAAAAATGGTGACGTCTTTGATAAGCTCATGTATGGGAATCATGACCACCACTTATCATCTCTAATCCTGCTTGGTGAAAACTTGCCATTAACGCTGCATGCTTGGTACCTCAACGTGAGTAGTTTCAATTAACAAAGGGCAGGCTTACAATTTCAATAGTGAAAACACATTATTCTTTCTGAACTAAATTGGTGATTATCAAGGGTCAAGCCCTCCCTCTTCTTATCCTTTTCCTCTGAGTGGCTCTGCCATTTTATTTATCAATTTAACCTAAGGTGTACAAAAGGCCACTTGTACTTCCTCGCATGGATTCGCTAATAATTACAACTGCTTTAACCCTGTCGTGCGTCAGCATTGCAGGCCTAGGCTTATTATTTCTCTATTTTAGGGGGCAACCTTAACCTAATGAAAGTTCATGCACTTGCATGTCCTTTCTATGCGCTGTTTGATTACAGCATAATCTGCCAAAACTCAAACAACAAATTTTCTGCACACGTATGTACATCCACGCGTACATCCTACATCAATCTTGGATAAGATGGATGTACTATCCACGAGTGGATGTAGGAGCTAAAGTAGCTGAAGTAAGAGTTTTTACAATAGCATACATTCTCATGGCACTAATGACCGACAGAATAGGGTCTCCGAATGTTGGAGGGCGAAAGAGTAAGAAAGGAAAGCCTTGCAAGAAATGGATACGGGAAAAGAGGCAAACAAGAATCAAATAAATGCAATCTGTTCAAGGACGGTGGACCTCGAGCGTTCCGGGCTCATGGAAGAGTGCTCATAATAAGTTTTCATAAGAAATAGGATGTGAAACACTTAAACAAGATTTATTAGCTTACTTCCATTTCTTGCCAGAGATTTTCCGGAGATTATCGCACACAGAATTGCAGCGATATTAAGCTACAGTCAACCTACAAAACAGGCTGGTTTTCACAAAGCATGATTAGTGACAAAACCTATTCGCGCTATTGATCGTGTAATCGAAGGATGCCAGAATATAACCGCCCCTTAAATACAGTGTATTTCGTCAAGATTAAGTTCTTCTCAGATATAGGTTTTATGAGATAAGATGATTTTTTTATCGATCAGCGAACGTCATAAAACTTGCGATGGAAATTCCTTCCAGGCCTATTAACTAAAACCTGCTAATGTAAACTTTTAGTTTTTGGCATTAAGGCACTAGGTTGCAAACATATATTGGCATTTCTTGTGAAACAGCGCAACGGCACAAGGCCAGAGGAAAAGAAAGGACGATACACAGCGCTGACTTGTCCCGTTCGTCTTCTGTCCCTTGTCTGTTTTTTGTCGCGCTACAAGCATCCCCTCAACCAAAATGAACCAACTCGCCCAGCAAAAAGTTTTATTGGACTAACAACAGAATTCTGTTGTTAGTCAGCGCTGTGTATCGTCATTTTATTTCCGGCCGCCGCGGTGGCTCAGTGGTTATGGTGCTCGGCTGCTGACCCGAAAGACGCGGGTTCGATCCCGACCGCGGCGGCTGAATTCCGATGAAGGCGAAATTCTAGAGGCCCGTGTACTGTGCGATGTCAGTGCACGTTAAAGAACCCCAGGTGGTCGAAATTTCCGGAGCCCTCCACTACGGCGTCTCTCATAGCCTTAGTCGCTTTGGGGCGTTAAACCCCATAAACCAACCAACCTTTCTTTTCCTCTGGCCTTGTGCCGTTGCGCTGCTTCACAAGAAATCATGTCTGACCAACGTACCCATCAGTTATTGTTGTATATATTTGCAGTAGGTCGTCAGGGCATCCAGTATCACTTATTAAATGCGCAGAAATGTTATTGCACTTGGCACAATGGAGCCAGGAATTTCGGCTCTACAGATGCATCCAAAAGGGCGCGCGCCAGCCGAAAAGCGGGCTTAGCCAAACCCACCTCTCTCCCGCCCGTTCAAGCCGCGCATCTCACCCCGCCACTTAAGCCAGAAGGAAAGAGCGAGAGAAGTGTAATGCGTCTGCTTTGAACTATGTTACTCCACCAAAACGTCTACGCGGGCTCTGCGACCGCCGCGCCCTCATTGGATGCGTCTGAATGGCCGAAATTCCTAGTGTCGTAGCGCCAAGGAAAGTGGCATTTTTCAGCATCTAACGATTGATGCTGGCTGCCCTGATGGCCTGATAGAGCTAATTGCAACCAAGCATCTATAGTAGGATACAACTAAAAAAAAAGCAGTTGCTAACACTGGGACGGGGTCCGTAGCGTCCTGTATTACTTCGCTGGCCAATCGCAACTGTAATTGAAATCAGCTTTTTAATGTTTGACTATATCAAACAATCCACCTTTCAAAACTCTAGAGCTCATAATTTTTTTCTAGTGATAAGCTTCTTGTTCAGGTCACAAGAAACGTTTCAGAAGCGGACTACTTCTTTGTCGTGGAGGAATTCTGTGCGCGGAGGCTCAATGTGGGCGGAGCTTCACTGCAGACTTAAGTTGTATCCGACTATAGCTGCTATAATTTAAAACGTCGCCATTACAATCGTTTACAAATCGTCATTGTATCTCAAAAATCGTTTTTTTTTTTAATTTAGTTGTCTTCTTGCGAACACATGGCCATGTACGCCAACGCTAGCAGATATTCCAGGTCCATGCTTAAGCAGCCATGTGCGCGCTGCCTGCGACGTGCAAAATTACGTGTAAAGAGTACTTTAGTTATTGTCCTTTGCACTGAAGCCAGAACTCGTTTTTAATAATTTCGTCACCGCCCACTTATTGCTTGTGTTCGCGGCCGCGTCAAAAGCACAAACACCGTTGTCGCCAGTGTGGAATCGATGAAAATATTGGGGGATATTAACCCAGCCTAGTTGTCTCCTGCTTCATGCAACTTCTGTGTTTTTTTTTTTGTTGCTCGCGCTCTAGGTTCACGCGAGCACGCGCGTACTGAAACCTTTCGATAAAAACAACCACTACGTAAAACTCTAGGCAGGCTTTGAGACCAATAGCAAGGGGGAATAGAGCAAGAACGCAAAGAAGCTCCACCCCACACGCAGGAGGACACGCATGTGCGAGAGAGCCCCATAAATTAAAGAGAAGATGCAGCTTCCTTCCTCGGGACACGTTCCGTGTAGTTATTAACTAAATGCGCCCAGCGTTTATTGCTCTCATTAGGCGGCGATTGTGCGGAGTAACATGAGACCGGTAAAATTTTTCCCTCTTGTATTTTTTTTCTCGTGACCTACGAAGCACGTAGCCACGTTAACATTGCTAGCGACCGTTTTGTCGAACATGGACGTGCGACAAGCTTGGAGATATAAGGTTAATTTCAAACGAAGTTTCCGTGCATTTATGGGCTACTTCATAAAATGTTTAAATGGAAGGTATACAAATGTTCTCAATGGTATTAGCGAGGAAAGGTGTCCTGGCAGTGTTAATTATTCCGTATGATAGCATCAACCGCTTCGGTGTTTTAGGTGGCTCGTTCTGGCGCGTGCTGTGGGGCGTTTATTGCAGTGGAAAAGAGTGCGTCTAACAAATGAAGGCCACCGAAGAAGTTCGGAGACGTTTGGTTTGGTTTGGTTTGGTTTGGTTTGGTTTGGTTTGGTTTGGTTTGGTTTATTGGGGTTTAACGTCCCAAAGCAACTCAGGCTATGAGGGACGCCGTAGTGAAGGGCTCCGGAAATTTCGACCACCTGGGGTTCTTTAACGTGAACTGACATCGCACAGTACACGGGCCTCTAGAATTTCACCTTCATCGAAATTCAGCCGCCGCGGCCGGGATCGAAACCGCGTCTTTCGGGATCGGAGACGTTTGGTACAGGAATCAGCTTGAGGTTTTGTGGCGCACGCGCAAAATTGTACGTCGTGTGTATAAGCTGCAAGCCCCACATCGTTTACCTCATTAGGCAGTGCAAAAAAAGGTGGCAAGCATAAACAACAGATCATAAAATGCCCGTTAGGAACCCTTGCCGTCATTCAATTCAACTAATTCAGCTAATTCAACACACGCAGCACCTGCCTCTAATGCGATTTTGGTGAAACGATTGTTTGAATATTGGGTTCCAACATTTGCGTATTGTAGAAGCTCTATGTTAATTAATGTTATGTCAAAATATGCACTGCTGTCATAAATAACACTCAAATTCCACACACTCGCGATGCGTTGCCAGCGATACACTTTGATTTATGAAAATATGTGTGTTATTGCGCGAGTGTGCCATGATAAATTAATATTGAAACATGTCTGTCCTAAGACCTCGTGGCACTTCGATCAATCAAAGCAGGTAACGATTAATTGGGCAGTGTTTTTTTTTTATATGGCCTGCTTTCATTGTGAAAAAAGAAAGTCAAAGTTCAATCGCTTCCGTAGAGATTTTCTCGTTAAAATTTATCACCTGTTGTAGTAGAATTTTAGCTCCACTCGAAATACACCTGTATTAGTGACGCGTGGCACAGGTTCTAGAAACAGTTTGTTTTGTAAAGATTGCAGAATTTAGCCCACAAAACAGAGACCACTTCGCGCCGTAGCCTCCTTATGGACTATCTTACCGTGAAGTTTGGCATACCGGGTATTTCACCTAAGATGTTCTTCAGTTTTTAAAAATACCAGGGGTTTTTTTTAGAAGGTCCAAAATTTTTAAATAAAGGTAAATTCCTTTGGATTTATTTTAACCCTGGGGCTATACTGAGGGCTACGGAGGACGCCAGCTAAGAGGCAACCTACTTTAATTAGTTCGCTGATTAACTGAATACGTTAAATTAACTTTTATTAGGCGGCCGCGGAGCGAAGCCGTGAGGCGGCCGCGGAGCGAAGCGAACCAAGCAGCGATAGCGCAGGCCGCGCGTCCGGGCTTCAGGTGACGTCAGCCGTGTGATGCAAACCGCAGGGCGGAGTGAACGACGTCAGAGGCGCTCCCGCCGCTGAGTTACGGTGTGAAGATGCCTACCAGGGTGACTTTTTCGCGCCTCGTAACGTGCGTGAAAAAATTTTAATTAAAATTGTTTTTTCTCGGTTGGACTGTTTAGAGGACGATCTCCAATTCTCCGAATACAACATACCCCCTAAAACAAAAATTAGAAAAGTTTATTAACATATTTAGTTAATCAGCGAACTAATTAAAGCAGTTTTCCTCTTGCCTGGCACCCGCCGTAGCCTCCAGTACAGCCCCAGTGCTAAAATAAATCTAAAGCAATTTACCTTTTTTTTTTTAATTTTGGACCTTCTAAAAAAAACACCCGGTGTACTTTTTAGCTTAGAAGAACGCTTTTTCTTGGCACAGCATTGTCAGCGCTGTGTCGCATCAAAATACAACTAAGACATGCTAAGTTGTACGCCATTTAACTAATACCGAGTAGTTTACCTTTTAACTGTTACTTTTAGTCCCCGTATTTATCGAGGCGTGTAGCCGTACGTAATATCTATATCAGCTGTTAGGATTCCAAAATCGCAGTTGCCCTCTTTGCTGCGGCCCAACTAATTTTGGCTGCATCGCGCCAAAATACACGCATTTTTGAAAACTTGCAGGCAAAGCGACCTCTCCCATGCATGTAGTCTTCGAAATGTGGAAATTTTGTTGTGCCTCAGCGCCGAGGGTAACTGCGATTTCCAAATTCTAACAACTGATATGGATATTGCGTATGGGCGGCTACATGTCATTCAATAATTAAGGAAACTCAGTTAACCAGCGTGCTAGTTAACACGTCCTAGCTGTATTTCGATGCGCTACACCGCTGACAATGGCATCTCGAAAAAAGCACTCTCCTAACTCAAAAATCTCATTTTAAAGTATTCCTAACATCTTAGGTAGAACATCTGGTATATCTGTCCCCCTCCATAGCAACATCAATTGAAAATATCCGACATTTTTATTATTTTTTTTACACGACATACTTCACTGGTTGTGCCGCGACGCACATGTCTGCCTTGCGGCCGCGCCTCCTGTCTCGGCATCAGACAGTTCGGAAATCGAACAACTTCTGTCCCGTTGCGTGACAAGCACCATTGCCTAGCCACATACTGCACTGCTGTCTGAAGACATGACACAGCAAAAAAACAATCTCGCGTATGCGTATTTTCCTCAGCGGCACAACCAGGACTCGAGTGTCTTTCTCTCACATTCGCATGCGCCAAACTGCATTTAATGATAGGTTCTGAACCGCAGGCAGTTGGCGGTTGCAACGCCATGTATTTCACTCTATGCAACCTGGACTGAGTCCATGCTTTCGATTCGATGTCCGTTTGTCTTTCTTCTTCATGCGGAGCGAAGGAGGCGAAAGGCGAGAGAAGCTGTAGGTACAGAACCGGCCTATGCGAACCTCTCACGCCAACCGCGAGGACGAATAATTCCGGCTTCCCGGCGTTATGATGACACGCACTATTCAAGTGGTGAGGATCCTCTGTCGAAGAACGCGTGTCACGCTGTAGGGAAGAAAGGAGCCGGAAGAAAAATGAACCCCCTGTCACGTGGAGGCGGAGACTCATGTCTTGCGAGTGGTGAAAAGGACCGTGTACATGTACACCCCACAGAACAACGCTCACGCTGCTATGCGTAAGGTGTTCGCATGTAAGTATGAGCAGGTAAACTGAATTGTCTTTGTAAGAAACTTTCTGTGGCAGTAGGAATAACAATGACGCAGTGAACAAAAGAACTCTGCCTTTCCGTCACATGGTGCTAGCACTATGTGGCTGCTTTCCTTGGTTGGTTCAAATGCGGACTTCACGTCTGAACGCTCACACCGCTTGTGAAGCCGGTAGCAGTCGCATAATATTCCTCTCTACTGACGCGTAACAGGGCCCGCGCATTGGAGTAACCACGGCTATTTGCCCGTACGGTTAGCTCTTATGCCTAGAGGAGGCTTACCTGCAAAACGTCTTTGGTTGTAACAAAGAATTGTTAGCTCTAAGTGTAACTAAAGCAGTACTAAAAGCGAGTGCAAAATAACAGGCTGTACGAAAATATTAGCTGTGTATTGAAAGAAATAAATAGCCAGTTACCGGCTTCTCCTCCCTTAAAATTAATTAAGAGGCAAGGCGTGGTACGAGCGAAGTTAAATTGTTATCTACCATTTCAATAGTTCCTAAACTTTGTCCAGCAGTTCAGGTAAAGCTCCCGTGGCGCATTTATAATTGAACAGGAATAATTCCGGCCGCTTTGCAGAGTATTTCGGATGCCACAGACTCAGCACATGTTCACAGTATGACGAGAAATCCCGATCAGAATCTTCAAGCGTAATTTATTAATGGCGTCCAAGCAGCATCAGTAACCAAAAATAAGTTCTCTTCCCTTGTCAACTCTGGCGTTAATTCCCTCCTGCGGAATTCTTCATATCGCCGGTGGACTTTCACTGAATAAAATAAGGCGGGAATTGTCTTCGACAGTTTAGTCAAGAAGATGCGAACTGCTCTATTGTTTATAAGTTGCAGATTCAGCAAGGCTTTCTTCCAGAACAAAGCAATGAAAGCAGGTGCTGCTACCGGCCCGTTTCAATCTTGCCATGTGCTACCTCGAGAGCAAATTTGCAAAACAATCTGGCCGATCCTAGCAGCACTTTGGCTTTTTGGCATCATCGGCTCTGAAGGCCACGTTATCTACAAGATAGGTGAGTTTCTGCTTGTTCTCTAACAGCTTCTCATGTGTTAAATTGCAAAGATAAACGCGAAACTCTACCTGCATTAATTCTCATCATGACAACTGCGTATGACCTATAGCTACTCCATTTTCATGCGACGGCTACGATGTGATTTGCTGTGTCGCTTGCAAGAGACACGGTCATGGCGGCAGCAGGGGCGTGGCGACATTACAGAATAGCAAGGAACGAAAATAGAAGTTGGACTTATACCTTCACGTTATACCGACCACGGTCACGTTTACTTAACGCATGGATAAGTCAACGAAGTAGGCAGTAACGCCGCAAACGTGTTTTTCGGGATCAGGTTAATGAAAGCCTACCCAGTTAGGACCGGCACGGGATAGGATGACGCCTGGAAGTTGACTAGTCTCCACAACCAAGAAACTATAGACGGCGCTTAAAACATCAGCGAATCATTAACCCAGCAAACATACGAAAACATGCGAATAGCTTTGCTATTCCCGCCCTATGAGTCGCTATCAATAACTTTTGGTTTAGCGATGAAATGTGCCGGCAAAACTGATAAATATGTAATTTGAGGCTCATCAAGATGGTGGCGCTTTCTACCACGCGCATCTGTGAGTTTATAGGAACTTTTTAACCATGAACGTGAACTACATCGTGCCAACGCAATACGGGCCGAGCGGCTACATCAAAATTACTGGATTCCTGTGCGCTCGCGATAACAAGCCTTCCAAGAGCATTAGTGCTGGAGGCTGGACGGGCTGCAGCATAAGCGTGGGCATGGAGAATCTAGACTTCTTTATGTGCTAGACAGCAAAATTTACATTCCGTCATGAAGTGCTCCGCGGGAGGTTACTGAACACTGTCAAGTTTCTGCTGCTTTATTACCCAGCGTCAGTAGACTGGAAATAGTGGAAAGTGACGAATCCGCGGCGGTAAAGAATAAGCTCATCTTGCAAAGGCGCCTATACAAAAGCAAGCCAAGACTTTTTACATGCTGAAGGCTTTACCTCATGAATTCCAGCGTGTGGTATAGGAGGAACTGTGAGTAACAATCATTACATTGTTGTACCAGCAAGAGCCGCCGACTTCGGACCGTTCGTGCCATCGTTTCGGTAACAGTAGGCTCTTTTATGGTCCATAAATGATGATTACGGCTTTCGCCTTTCCTCGTCCAACGTCCCGGTCAATATTTTGGTGCCTACAAAGTTTTTTTCTTTAACAAATTTTACTCTTCTAAACGCGAAGCAAGTTGATGAGGGTGATCGCTCGTGTTGTAACGGAGTGGATGAAATAGATCAGAAGCAGAAAATAAAAATATTTCCCTTACCAGATGATATCAACTGGGATGACAGTTAGTCATATTCTGGTTGTACGCTTATGGTCTTGTAACCCCATTGTATTTTCCTCCGCGTTGACACCTTCCATCCATCACTCACTATAAACATGCACATGCTACCTGCATAAGGGTAACAAAATCGGCCTCTGCTATAAATCCAACTTTTCGTCAGAGTATGAGTCTGCGCTGAAAGGTGAAAGCAAACGGGAGAAAAGCATTCGAAACCTTGTCTCCTCAAACAGGCTTTGCAGTGCGATCTGACCAGCAGCGCCACCTTTCAGGGAGCGACTGGGTCCAGAAGGCGCCGTTTTTGACCAACTTCCTGACGAGAACCTACTTGGAGCGAAACGAGATGCCGCCGTTTGACTTTCACTGGCTAAACGGCTCCAAAGACGTCGACCGTAAGGCTGCCTCCTGATGAAAAAAAAAAAAAACCCTATGGCCAGCGATGATTTCTGCTCCACACTGCGTAAATACGGTGTTAAAGCTGGCCCACGGTCCCACGGCTGCAGTAGCACCTATGTCTGCATTACTCCTCTAACGTGTCAGAGTAAAGCCCCCCCCCCCCCCCACACACACACACACACACATAACGGGGGAGGGGGGCTCACTGGGCAGCGTGCCCTAGCCAATGGCGAACGTTTATTAGGTTTCAACCTCTATCAGGCAAACGGCTCATTTAGTATTTTTTTTTTGTATGTCAACCTTACTCTTGTGACTATTCCGCGATACACACTGCTATTCTGCGACCACAGTAACGTCAAGAACAGTGATAGTGGCACTTTCGATCTGTGCACTGCGCGGCTGGATCTTAAAATACTGCACTGCACCTATGCCTAGAACACCTTGTCTTCGATGGTGTTAACCCTCTTCTTTGCGGGTGTACCTGATCCGTGCAGTGTGCGAACTGCGGAAGAGTGGACTGGTGGCTCTGCTTTCGTCGAACGAGTGCCGAGTGACGGTGGAACTGGCCAGGAAGGCGCAACAGGCCAACCTCCCTTTCTTTGCTGTGCTCAACCACGGCTGCACCCGAAATCAAGTACTTCGTGAGGCCTACGGCAACGGCAGCAGCCGCGTTGGGGAGGAGCCTGCGGCCGTGGACGAAGAACCGCCCGGTGTCTTACTGATGCCGTACTTTGAGGACTCTGACGTCTACATTGTCCTGGCCAAGATGGTGGCCATGCGCGTGAGCGAGGCTCTCGTCGTCTACGATCACACATTCGGTACGCGGGTGGGCAGAAGGTGGGCCAATGGGCAGAAGGGTGGCGTCGCAATAGTCTTTGTTTTGATGGACTACACAGTCCAAAGTAACGTAGTCGTCGAAGCTCACAAGCACTCCATAATCGACAAGGTTCTGGTGGTCAAATGAGTGCAGATCAGTTCAATACCGGGGCAGATATTTTGCTAGAAAAGCATTCAGTCCCAAATACATAAGGCCTCACGAGCTCAAGTGCTCCAGATGCATTTAATAATACTAATGTCAGTGCGGTTCGCATGAACGGTGATGAGGGGGTGCAGGAGAGCAGAGGCTATCAATTAGAACCAGCCCTTTAACGCACAAATAATAATTTATGCAGATGTGTCCATCTCCAGCACAGGAGCCATGGCAGCTGCGGCCATAGCCCTAAATGACGCAATGGCACTGCCCTGCTATGTAATTGAAGGCATAACTGATGTTCAGCAGTCCGAAAAGGAAGAACCGTTTATAATAATCAGTGAAGTGTGCGAATTAGAAAAGAGCACATATGTCATGGTGACTACAGATTTGGACCATGAGAAAGAAACTCCCAGAAGAATAGCACTGTTTTGAGTGCGTTTCCCGGGTACTCTCAACTCATGAACAGCAGCTTACCGATATTTCTCGAAAGAAAATTATGTAATATCACATTCTTCCGGTACTCACATCGGCACATAAAGTTGCAGGGCAACGAAAATACTTATTGAAGGCATCAGATCGAGATGTGATCATTTAGGAAAAAAAAGTAACATCACAACATGCAAAGAGAGCAGGGCGGATTAGAAAACAAACGGAGTCTGATCATATCCTAGGTGAAAATAAAAGAACGAAAAGGGTTTTAGGTGGCAGTCAATGCAAAAAAACAATAAATAAAAGAACGAAAAGGGTTTTAGGTGGCAGTCAATGCAAAAAACCAATAACCGCCAGTCTGGTAAAGCAAGATTAACTGAGATCAGCAGAATAACCTGTTACCCTGCTGTATACTTAACGTTTGTAATAATTGTGGCGGCGATGTGATTTTTCCTTCCTTGGTTTTCGAATGTGTATAATCAGGTTGCATTATACAATGTAATGCTATAGTTAAAAGTTCGTAGGTCATGTTGTATTTGCTTAACACCGTGTGTGGGAACCTCAGGACAGCATGGCACGTGAACTACCCGGACGATTGATGTAGAGCGTTTATTTTGCCGCACAGGCTTACAGTGTTAAGGTACAACACCAGCCGGACAGCATGGCTCGGCAACAGCAACGTCACCTGCAAAACTTTTGACAAGGGCTGTTCGTTGAACTGCTAGTCTTAATCGATAACCTCATGTATTGTTGCGCCAAGTGATGCAATATCATGGGTGTTCTGTTACACAGCCACATTCGGTCTGAAGATTTTCACCGATCAGGCGCAGCGTCTCAACCTGACTATGGCCTTTGTTCCGCTGGAGGCGAAAAGGACCCTTGTCAAGAAAATGATCAATGCGACGCTGCAGCGAATGGCAAAAATGAACAGCTTTTTCACTTCCTTCGTCATGCTCGTCTTCGCAAACTTTACCACCGGCGAACAGCTGGAAGTTGAGGTGAGTTCTCGAGATTGTAGAGAAAGCAGGGCACTCACACAATCAGTAGCGATTTTTTGTAAAAATTGCTTTAATAGGCACAAATTCTGGTAGTCCCGTAGACCGAGATCATACATAGCTTATATGATTCATGTTTTGTTTTTGTTGTAGAGGGAAAGCATCGCTTAGCTAATAAAGCATAAGCAGGCACTCGCGCGCTATGATGAGACCAATCTGCGTCATGCATATTGGTCGCCTTCCCATCGCGTCTTTCAATTTGATTTCGTATCGCTTTTTCTTTCCGCTGCTCAGTGACTTCTGGTCTGTGAAAGCTTCTGGAGGGGGTAGGAGTAGGGTGAAGGTTCGTAGGTGGCAGATCTATTTTTGCAGGTGGCAGCAGGTGCACCCACTGAGAGGGGGGAGGGGGGGGGGGGGGGGGGGGGGTAAGCCAGCTGCTCCGGAGGAGGTACCTTCCGGGTCCGCAGGACAGGATGCCAGGAATGTACCGCTTCAATCCACTGTGGATGCTGGTGTGGAGGCTTTACAAACACACATGCCACGGTTTTTTCGGCAAGAGAGGAATTCACTGCTAACGTAATCAAAAAGTTACATTCCGGTGTTGCTGTCTTGCGACTGTTGGTTTCTGTTTCATACCTCAACCAGCCCCAAATATTCCATATTCTTGTCTCACATAGCTGTAGAGAAGCGCTCTTGAGGCTGGGATCTGGGGCCAAGATGACTCCCCTGATAGTGTAATGGTAATGATTACCTAATGAATCACGCAACTTGTATTTAACTGTACCTAATATTTTTCAGTGAATATGAACCGAATAAAAATAAACAAGCAGAGTACTTACACCTGATCATACTCTCCTAGATAAAGTAGCACATCCAAACTTACAGACACACATCACCCACCTGACATTCAGCTATGGAGCCCGAGGCTGCCGGATGGAGCACTAGTCGCGGCGTTCGCACTTAGATGGAGGCGAAATTTAAAAATGTCTGCGTGTTGTGCTATGGCACTGCATGTAAAGAACTCCAGCCCTGAATACGGCGCCTCTCAAAACCCACGTGCGGCTTTACGACGTCGTACCACAAATACCGTACCATAGCTTACTTACGGCTTCAAACTATAGTATTCGTTTCGCTGGTCGACAACAGCACTCGGCAAGATATCATCTCCTTACAGCGAGAGTTATTTCTGCGGCTTTCTCATCCGAGCATACTTGTGCTTGTCAGCGACCATGTGAACAACCCCTGCACGTGTCGCACACTACCTTCTTGGCCCCGGGAAAGGAAGCGCGCTCATTTGTGATCATGTGACCATGCCCGGCGTGTCTGTGCCTCCAACTTTGTGTTACTTTCGCCGGACTAGCATGGAACGCGCGGTCGTAAGACGCCGCCAAATGATTCGGCGGGTAGAACCAGACTGAACTCACAGAACATGCGTGAGATTTGTTAAAGGAGACTTGTTAGAGGTTTTTTCAAGTATGGCATAACGTTTGTTAAAGGACGGCACTGCATGTGATGTAGCTGCACAAGGGTTGAGATAATGCTGATTAGTTCTTTTAGCTTCCCTTGGTAGTAAGCCATAGGGCACTGTGCACATGCCTTGTCACTTGCACTTGCGGAATGCCGATGTTTTTTTTTTTGTTTTTTTTTCTTGGATGGGTGCCATGACAGATTTTCAGATCCCGCCGTGATAAAACGTACTGCTCACTGAGATGAGAATGAAATGAGATGAGAGTAGCCAGATTAGTAGTATGGTAGTTGCTTGGTTTGGTTTGGTTTGGTTTGGTTTATGGGTTTAACGTCCCAAAGCGACTGAGGCTATGAGAGACGCCGTAGTGAACGGCTTCGGAAATTTCGACCACCTGGGGTTCTTTAACGTGCACTGACATCGCACAGTACACGGGCCTCTAGAATTTCGCCTCCAAAGAAATTTCAGCCGCCGCGGCCGGGATCGAACCCGCGTCTTTTGGGACAGCAGCCGAGCACCATAGCCACTGAGCCACCGCGGCGGCTCAGTATGGTAGTTGCCTTATCACAACAACAAAAAAATTGCCGCGGGTATAGTCAGTAACTTCTTTACTGAACAGTGAACACCTGAACTACCCGGCGGCAGAAAATAGCCACTCCACCAGTATTATAGCACGCAGTGCATATTCGTTCCACTACTGCACGCAGCGCCCGCCACAGCCATTTTGATTCTCACCGCGGACTTTCTTAGGGGCTAAAATGCCCTGCACACAGTCATGCAATCAGTTCTTCGCAACAACTATACAGAAATGTCACTGAGCAAGGTCTATGCAAAGGCGTTGCCGCCTCTATAGTGGGTCAGGGCTGTTGTTTTGCGGTGGGTGCAACATATGGTACCACAGTACTCTCAGCATCACAGAACCCAGCGTGTCCTTCGTGTTCTTGTCTATAACATACACACCTGGTGTTTCACCTAAGATGTTCTAAAAATAGGCTTTCTTGAGTTAGAAGAGCGCTCCTTTCAGCATATCATTGTGAGTGGTGTAGCGCATCCGTTAAGAACTTTATAACCTTTACTGTCAGTACCTTTATTTATCGAAAGGCGTGTATACCACTGCAAGTAATGTCCACATCAGCTGCTAGAATTTCGATAACGCAGTTACCCTCGACGATGTGCACCAACCAATTTCGGCTACATTCCGTGAACATACATGCGCTTTCGAAAAGCTTCCACGCAAGGCAACCCCTCCTGTGCATGTAACTCGTCAGCTCTAGTCAGCTGACCGCCAGCTGCGTGTAAAAAGCAATCAGTAAGCCTTGTTCGTAGAAAGATACCAGATAAGGCCCGCTTTTCAAACATTCTAGTCTTCTTGACGCGCTCCCCAACTGTACTAATGAACCACAACTTATAGTCTCTACAGAGTTTTCCTAAAATGTGTTTCAGCTCATCGAAGAAGGCGTTATTGACCCAAACATGCGAATGCTGCTCTTCTACAATGGCTGGGACAAAAGCCTCGGACGCTGGTACTACCAGCACGAGACCCGCTACCCGTACGAGAAGCTAATATACGTCATCACGCGCGCTTACATTCACGAAACCAGGGACATCATGAAGAAAACCAGCGCCAACTGGGGCGCCCCCGACCACGTGGTAAGACATGCAATAAACAGTTGCCAGGGGGGTGAACATGCACGCCGTGCCATTCTTGCATTTCAGAAATACTTTTGCATTGTCCTGAATCGTCGGTTCGTGCTTGACGCTATATGACGCACACTATATGATGTCCGGTATACTTTGTACCTCGTGTCGAATGTGTTTTTTTTTTACTTTTTCGCGCAGTTCAACTTCCCTGATATTTCCACTCTGGTATTCCTGCACTACGTCCTCGAGTACATGTCGAGCAGAGCACATGAATTACCGGAAGCCACAGGCTGCGGCTCGTTCATGGACGACTTCCTCGAGGGCATGCAGCAGAATGTGACGGTGAGGATTGAAGACCATGCTACCTTTAAAAAAGAAAAAAAAATACTCGACAGATTAATTGCATTGTTCTAATTCATGGCCTCTCGCGCAACACCACACGGTTTCAAATCGACCGCTGCTGGATAAACAACTTGCCATCGGCCGGGCATCAAACTCTCGACTCTGCGCGGGGTGGCTGCAGGTCGCCGCAACAGTTACAATGGAGGCTAAGTGCAAGACACTATCTTGTGTGGTACAGTTTAAGGAAGTTAAGTTTAATGTCAATGCAGTTTAAAAACTACAGCGGGTCGAAATAAATTCCAATCCCTCCATTACAGCGTTTCTTATGGCTAGCATACAGCTTCGGGCGCACTTTAATAAAATAATTATCTTTTTCTTCTCACTCTCAAACCTAATAAAACCAACCCACGAAGAGTAGGAATTCTAAAGCTTGCCTGTTACTTTTAGTGCGACAGCATTCGAAGCCTCATCGGGACGAAAATTTATCGTCAGAAGTTAAATTCTGTGAATGGCTGGATGGCAGTGGCGTTACCACACGAGCATTCCCGAAATATTGGCTGATTTGATGGAGAGAAGTGACGTCACTATGCCGAAGCCTTCCCATTGGTTGGTTTAATTCACATCACCAAACGTGCGCGCTCCCATTGGCTATAGGGAAGTGACATCACCAGATCGGAGGTGACGTCACTTCGGTGAATGCATCAACAGCTGCTTATGCTATCGGATTGCCGCCAAGAATGGCATTACGTCTCTCTGAAAATTTTATGTTTTCACCTCATACCGCCACAGGAATGAGGTGAAAACAGTAGCGCGTTCAAACTAACGATGCATGATTTTCTGATATAAGGTATTGCCAGAAATTATATTAAAATTTCATCAATTTTTCAACCCGGAGCAATCCGCAAAACAAAGTATGCAGTTCATAAACTGTATTAATCCCAAGGTGGCTGTAAAGAGAATGCATTTGAAAAGCCTAAGCTCAGAATCCGCAAAACAAAGTCAACATATTTAGTGAATATGTTAGCACGTGTTAAAGAAATTAAGAGGCAAAATTTTAAGTTGAAACAATAATGCAGTAACGCCTAAGCAGTGAGCGGTTCAACATAGGTGCAGCTTGCGCGACGCTACGTCGACCCAGCAAGCGTAAACACGCGATACTTGGCCCGTGCTGTCGTCTTTCACGTCTTGTCTCTTCCCGCATTGTTCAGGCTACTAAGGCAAGGATGCCGCCATTAGCAAAACCTGCGCCAGGCAGCTGAACTGAACTATTTAGAGCTTTTACGAGAGCTGAGAAGAATCTCTACACGTGCATCTATTTGTGCTGCTTGAGGGGTCCGGCGATAAGAACGTATTTCGGATGAGAAGCATACAAAGTGTGCTTTCGCTATACGCTGCCGCTTTGTGACTGCATTATGCAATAGTTTTTCATCATACAGCATTCCAGGTCTTCAGCTTTGGGGCATGCCAAAGCGAATGAATCTAATGCCGCCACAGAGCATCTCAGAATGAAATATTGAAGTAAAACACGCTCGCAATCCTTTCTCGTTTGCCTCGAAATAGGGTGCATTATCCAAGTATTTTTGTCCCAATTACAATCATGTGGGGACATTTTCCTCCAGACTCCACTATGCGAATCAGCGACTCATGCTTGTGTTCGTGGTCACGATTGCTGAGTTCAGAAAAACTGCTTTGTATATCGCAGGAAAAAAAAAGGATTAGTCTCCTAATCTGTGCTACGCCTAAATTTCCCTACTGCAGGAATGCATGCATGCTGTCCAATATTTCGAGTTCATGCGTACAGAAACACTAACAAAAAGAAGGTTTTCTCTAAAAAACCACTTATGCGTTTATTTCGTTACGTCACCTGAAGCGTTCAATGCTGATGTACAAACCAATCAAACCAATGCTGATGTAGCGTGTACAACTTATCTGCTTTGCATCATTGCCTTTTATCGGTGTGTAAGCGAAAGCAATTTTTTTGTTGCTTTCATAAGATTTATGCACGCGACAAGACAGCCGGACACACGAAAACTATTGCACTGTTCTTTTTTTTTAAGCAAAGGAAATGGCGCAGTATCTGTCTCGCTTTTTTGTGCGCACCTCAATCGCGCCGTGAGGAAAGGAAGGATGGGTGCGAGAGTGAAAAAAGAAAGAAATTTGTGCTGTAGTGGAGGGCTCGAGAATGACTTTAACCACAATATCCCGTGCTAGGGAGTCTAGAAAAGTGCCCTCGAACGCTTCAGAGACCATATCCCAAGGAACGACGCTCTTTATCTTCGAAGAGCATGGAAATTTCAACGTTTGCAAGAAGTCTCTCTTTGGACATCTTGTAAGGACATAAGGACATAAGTGGATAAAAATGACCTCTAATAAAATGTTTTTTTTTTTGTTGCATAAACCCTCGATTTCTTTCTTCGGCTTCACAAGGCATCCTTAGCGTGGCCGCCTCTGCCAACCCCATCTTAGTGTCATGTCGCTACAAGAACTATACTTGATGGATCTCTACGGTGTTCCTTGGTACGTTCAAGACAGCCAGTTGGCTAATGACAAAAACGTAAATTGTCCCACGTTTTTTTTGGCGGAGTTAATTTGCATCAGCAGTGAAAAAACTATGTTTGTATGAATGAAAAAAGGAGATGGTCATATGAATGAAAAGGGGTTTGCACGCCAATTCAAGTCTAAGATAGACCAATGGTGCGCTGCCTGCGTCCAAGTACCATCGGGTGAAGAACCTTCCGGCGAGAGACAAACTGCACCAGATGTTGGATTCTTGTCGGTTTCAAAGCCGCACACACCAATAGCAGTCTAGGAATGCAGGGTGCGACTTCCTGGGATAGGCAAACTGGATACCCGGGGTGGAGAATCAAACTGCGGAAAAGCTCGGAAAGTTGCTCAACTTGTTCCGCAGCTTAAAAGTACGACCGATTTGGCCAAAGCTTAATTATTACTACATTGCTTGTCTCCTGATTCATCATCATAATCAGCCTGACTACGCCCACTGCAGGGGAAAGATCTCTCCCATGTCTCTCCAATTAATCCTGTCCTTTGCCAGTTGCGGCCACAATATCCCCGCAAACTTCTTAATCTCCTGAGTCAGTGAGAGGAAACTGAAATTTCGACCTAGTGCGTTTCGGATGATAGCAGGCGGCATGCCCAAATTGTTTCGACCAGCAGTTCCCTCTCAAAATGTCTCTTTATCTTAGAGATCGCCTGCCCGCTTCCTTTCACCAGAGTGAAGCCAAGCGACTGGAGATTCACAGCAGCACTGCCACCTATCGAACCTTCTTTATGGCACCAGTCACATCGAAGGAATACAGGCTGAAGCACATGGAGACCTGGAAACGAAATGGCACAACTTTCGAAAGCACGTGCCTGCTCAACGAAGTGGATGCGTACCTGAAGAATCGCACGATCAACATGGCCCTGCTGGAGGTGAATCCATCTGACAGCTCTACTTCGAGCTCTGCATTTCTTAGCGGAGGGCTCGCAGAAATGTGGCGTAGGATTCTGTTATGGCTGTGATTATAACTGTCCATTGTTTAGAAAAGGCCGTGCTTTCTTTTCGATGTTTCCTTGACTGCTGTGGTGTTGTTTAAAACTAATAATTTGTCATTCCTCGTTGACATTACTAGCATTTCCTGTCTCGAATTACACTGTGTGTTGCTTGCCGTAGCTACTCGAAGTGTTGTCACTTGCGTGACTTTGCCCCCCCCCCCCCCCCGAAAAAAAAAGAAAAAAAAAGAAAAGGGAGTGGTCAGCTCTATTATCAGGCACTATGTCTCCATGCATTTTAATTTCAGAGAACATCTTTGGCGCAGGGACAGACCGCAGCCATTTAAAAAGCATCTTTTTTTAAATTTGGTGTTGACAGCTCAGGGGCCACAATCCAATGACCGAGAGCTGTCATATCGCTTGGTGCATTATCAGGTCTATAGTTAGTCCGCTCTTGCCGATGGTGTGCATTCGTGTTTGGTGGTCTGCACGAGCGAAAGCTTTTCTCAGTTAGGACAGGCTAGGGATGGTTGTCACAAATGGTTAGGATAAGTCAGCGAGACCTAGGACCCATTGCGTTTGTTGGATCATGCTAAAACAACACGCAATGCACCTTGAAAATTTTTTAAGGCGCCAAACAAGTATATCAGAGATCCCATTTCGTAACAATCTTTTTTCTAACTTATTCCTGCGCTGGGTAGCTTCCCAGTATGACGTTAAGGCTGGTAAGCATAAGCATTGTGTCTTGTTGATTCTGGTAGCAAAGGCGGGGCTCACTGGTGAGAAAATTCGAGACAATAAAACTTAAAAACAATCCTTACGAAATACTTACGCTCATGTAGCACGCGCAACGGTTGCGTCCTCCTCTCGCAGTATCCACCGTACGCTGTCTACGAGAAGACACCGAAAGGCCAGCTAAGAGTAACGGGCACATTCCTTACACTCATGGACTACATCAAAGACACGTATGGATTCAAGTGAGCACAATCATTTTTTCTCAGACATTCCTTAGCTCTGAGCTGTGTCTGTGCTTATAAACTGGCTACCACCTCTTTGTTCTGTTCCAGTGTACGTATGTAAATGTTCAGGAAATATGCCGTAAGAGCACTTCACCGGCGTCCATATTGCATCCATTCGTTTGGGAATAAGTTATTTTGACACCAATCTGACGGAAACTGCTTCAAAGCAAAGGACCCTAGATTGTTTATATGCCATGCCATGACCAATCCTAAGTCCTTGCACCACCTCGTTCAATAAACAACCGCCGATTGTCTTGGATCGCGGCTTTCACGGCACTGAAAAGAACGTCCGTCATAGTCGCAGTGCGCTGGCGTCCCGAACCTGCTATTTCAGGCAGTGTTGCCACTCCTTAACTTCCTAAGCCTCGCCGCGGTGACTCACTGGTTACGGTGCTCGGCTGCTGACCCGAAAAGCGCAGGCTCGTTAGAAAAACAGCGCGAAGGACGCAGACGAAGAAGAGAAGACACAAGACATAAACACAGCGCTGACTCGATTCTGGTCGCGGCAGCCGAATTTCGATGGAGGCGAAATTCTAGAGGCCCGTGTACTGTACGATGTCACTGCACGTTAAGGAACCCCAGGTGGTCGAAATTTCCGGAGCCCTCCACTACGGCGTCCCTCCATAGCCTGAGTCGCTTTGGGACGTTAACGCCCCAATAAACAAAACCAACCTTAATTTCCTAAAGAAACAGAGAAGTGGATTATTCCTTCCCCTTCATATTCGGTGAACAGAAGATTGCTCAACAACATCACTTGTAGAAAACGAATTAGCGCATGCTGCTACTGACTGCTGCATGTTTCCAGGGAGGCGGCCCTCTTCAGTCTGTTTTAGTGAAGCCATCCTTCCCGTCTTGCTTATGAACTGCGCCGTGCGACGCCACTTGGAAGTGAGAAACAACTACCCAGAGTTGGGCGTTCCACAACGCGACAACGGTTTTTCAATGCCATTTAAAGTAACTTTTTGAGTGACCCTCGTATACAGCACGATGCCCAGTGCAGTTCTCACTGCCATAAAATTCATTACCGCCGCGCAGTTTACGGGCTTTATGCATGATTAAAGGCAGTAGAAGCTAATATAAGAACATCGGCCTGTTCCTAGCAAAACACGATGGCAAAAAAAAAATAATCGGCTGATCGTGTCTTCGCATCATCGACTCGACGAAGTCGGGCATCGATGCCTGGCCTTGTAAGGCATGCGCTGTCGTGGCTGGCATCACCAATGGCCCAGCGAACTCTACTGCTAAGCATTTCGCCTCGCAGGAAAAAAAACTGCGAAGTCAGGGATACCGACGTCTGTAGCACTGTATGTCTGTATCGTCTTTGCCAAAAGTAGCCAGGCTACATGGTTTTAGACATAACTTCACCAGCGAAAGTACGAGAACGTGGGATAATGATATCCTAGTTTAAATTAAGAGGAAGATATGGACTTGGGCAGGGCATGTAATGCGAAAGGAAAGATAACCGCTGGTCATTAAGGGTAACAAAGTGGATTCCAAGAGAAGGCAAGCGTAGCAGGGGGTGGCAGAAAGTTAGGTGGGCGGGTGAGAATAAGATGTTTGCGGGGTTACGGTGGCCGCAACTAGCGAAGGACAAGGTTAACTGGAGAGACATGGGAGAGGCCTTTGCCCTGCAGTGGGCGTAGTCAGGCTGATGATGATGATGATGAATTACGATAACCCTTCCCAATTTCCGAAGAGTTCATGTCACCCAAATTGCAGTTACCATGAATATGAAAATATAACGCTGCAGCGTATAAGAGCGGCAGTTTTGGACGCCTATGTTTTGGACGTTAACCCCAGACAACATACCACCGCATTCTTATAAAGTGCAGTTTTGACCGCTTTCCAAACAGCCGTAATCAATGTTAGTGCGACATAGTAAAAAGGCAAGCGCTTCAAGCACAAGACGAAATGTTTCCCGTGCAGTGTGTCCTACCAGTTCTTCGAAAACACCACGAGCGTCGGTATGAAGCTCGGCGACTACAACTGGAGCGGAGCACTCGGCATGCTCAACACGCGGGTGAGTCCGCCGAATGTTTGTTTCATGAGCAGGTACACATATGTTTCCTCTCTAGTTCTTGCTGACCTGTTCTGTGAAGTGTTCTCATCACTGATTGCCTGTAAATGCGGGTATAAGTGACTGTCTTCTTCCTTTGTATTCTGCCCTAGGCCTGCTAGCTTTTGGAACGTCCACACTTTCAAGCCTTGCAAACAACATAGCAAAGTTAGTCATGAAGCACATGTGTTCTCTGGAACAACATAAGACAAGAAGTTAAAAATAATGCAACAACCAATATAGCAAGAAGCCGGAAGTGATACATCAATTAGGCGAAGCAGTGGCACACGAGCTAAGTAGTCTTCTGATGTTGGTTTTAAAAGCACTAGTACCAGCCAGAGAGACATTGCGAAAAATAATAAAGCGATAGATACCTAAAGTACGAATAAAATAACGTTTTGAGAGACAGTCTAAATATGATGACCATGATTAGTTTTTGTCGCACAAGAGCAACTTTGAGAAAAGTGCACCATTGCCCATGGCAAAAGGTATTTTCGCCTGTACTCAAGGTTTGGGCGAAAGACCAGCTTTCCATTCATTTCATCCCAAGCAAGTCGACCACCAGGCCAGGGGAAAGCTCGTGCCTATTGTATCATTGGTGCGTACCCGGTGACCTTACCCCTCTTGCCTGGGAGGCGGATGTTCAAATCGCTAGGCATCCGCTGCAGTACCACAGTCAAGATATTCTGGTGTACTTCAGTGATCCGTTTTCCTGCATACTGAGCGAAAAAAGAAAGTGCAAAAACGTCCAGGATCAACAACTTGTATTCGTTAGAAGTGGTCTACTCAGATAACAATTAGTGCGGTAAAGGTAAGCAGATCTAATATAAATTGTTCTTCTCTCAGAACTGTGTGTAGCAGCAAGAAACGTGAACTTGCAAATTTTGTTCAGTCTGGGCTTAGTTCAATTATTCACATCACTGATTCTTAGAGCAACCAAATTGTTATCTCTGTAGTTTTTAGTATAAAAAAGTACTTGGCTGTGCGCACGAGGACTAAAGCTCTTTAGCCTGTCAGAATATCTCGTTTTAATGTTCCGCTCTTTGTGAGCGTGCGCACGTGCGCACACCAAAGAAGCACTAAAACGAGAAACCAGCGCTCACACCTTCGCTTTGCGAACCCAGGACACCGACTGGGTGACATTCCTGGACATAACGGAGCAGCGCATGGGCTCCTTCTCAATGACAGACAGCCTCATCAGCCACCCGGTGGCCATCCTGGTGCAGACGCCTAAGATCCTTTCGCGGAAGATGCTTTTCGTCCAGCCCTTCTCTACGCAGGTAGCGTGCGAACGGTGTGCTAAATCGCAAAGACACGGAGGTTTAGACACGGTAACTATTTCGCACTCTTTTTATGTTGTTAAAAAAGGTCTTGAACCACTCTACAGGCCACACGGCTCAGTCGCTGAGGCGTTCGGCTGCTGAACAGTAGGACACGGGATCAACTCTCATCCACAGAGGAGAAGGAGGTGGAATAGGAGGAGGAGAAAGGCAGGGAGGTTACCGGAAGAAGAACCCGGTTTGCTACATTGCACTGGAAGAAAGGGATGAGGGGATATAAAGGTGAAGGTGAAAAGGCAGTAACGGGAAAAGGAAGACAGTATGCGCAGTCAATAAGCATGCGGTGAAGCCTTTGCTTCGACGGAAGCGAAACGCAAAAGGTGCTCGTGTGCGGTGCAATGTCAATGAGCATTCAAGAACCCAGGTGATCTGACATAAACTGCAGCCCTTCACCACGGCACTTTTAAGCATGAAATGCTTTTAGCGCCCGTTGTCGGCAGTGTGGTGACGTCACGCCGAGATTGAGAGCTATTATCCGGGCACTGAATTCCGCTCATCCGGGCTCTGAAACCAGAACATCCGGCACCGTACGAGACGTATCGAGATCCAACGAGACTCTCTAAGCCCTCCTACGGGACCGGCATACAAGCGCCGGTTGCTCTCCAAACGAGTCACAAAAAATAACTGCTGCCAGTGTCTTCTCAATGTTTATCAAGATATCAGTCGAGCTGTGCATTTGATAATGCACGGAATTATAATTTCCGATTTCTAATAACGCGTGCAAAAAGCACATAGATGCCACAATACACTTCGTTGTCATACGTGATCTGTTAGGGGCTTTGAGAGAAGGCCGCTTAGAGAAATTTAGCTCCCGTTGTCGGCAGTGTGGTGACGTCACGCCGAGACCGAGAGCCGACATTCGGGCACTGAAACGAGAGCATCCGGGCACCGTACGAGATTTAACGAGATTCTAAGCCCTCCTACAGGACCGGCATACAAGCGCCGGTAGCTTCGCGCCGAACGGGTGGTGGCGTTCCTCTCTTCCTGTATGGTGCGGTTCGGGTGTCCACCGAGATGACAGAGAACTACTGCGCCATTTCCTTTCCTCAAAAAGCCTTGCGTTCAAAGGGCAAGGCATCACGCCGAACGGGTGGTGGCATTCCTCCCTTCCTTTACGGTGTGGTTCGGGTGTCCACTGAGATGACAGAGAATTACTGCGTAATTTCCTTTCCTCAAAAAGCGTCGCGTTCAGAGGTCAAGGCATCGCGCCCAACGGGTGGTGGCGTTCCGTGGACTGCCTGGCAGCGCTACAACACGCTGTTGCGTTCCACCCCTAAAGGCGAAGCTTAAGTCATCAATTAGCAGTTAATTAATTAGTCATTAATCAGTAATTAGTCACTAATTCGTTACTAATAAGTAATTTGTCATTACTTCGTCATCAATTATGTGTGACGTAATTCAGTGGTAACGTCACCAGTGTCACATAGGCAAAGTGGTGCGGAAAACGCTTTCGCCTCTACGTACTTTAGACAGTTTCGAACGCGTTGCATGCAGTACATTCTTGTCAGGCCTGCGTCTCGTCGTGTCCGCGTACGCTTCGTGTTATCCCGGTAAACATTTCATGCTTACTCTACTCTCGGTTACGGGAGAGGTAGGGTTTTCTCTTTTTCTTCTTTCACACTTTTCTTCATCGCTTTTCTAACGGCGTGCTTGAAGTGTCCACCGGGAAGTGAGACCTTTACTGCTTCACTGCTTTCTCCCATAGCCAGTTTATATATTGGAAAACGTGCTACTGGAGGTAGCCAGTTACATGAACTTTAGTTATAACGAGAAAAAAAAAAACGGGTATCTTCAGAAGCAGTGTTTTAAGGAGAGGAAACGCTCGTAAGCGGTCGGGCACTCGAGCTCGGTAGCGCTTAGCTTTGCAAATAGGAAGGTGCGAATAGGAACGATTTCGCTAAAATTTTTCTTTCACACTAATTGATACTTCATGTTTTGCTAGAATAAGCGGAAAACATAAACTACAAGTGTTGTCTATAAATTCGACGCTAGAATTTGTAAACAGTTATTAGAGTGTGGAACACTACTGCAGGCATTATACTGATGCACGCATTATATACATGTACTAAATGGCCGCGGCTTCATTGCCTGGCAGCAGATTCAGATTTTCGCGTACACTGAACCTCAGATAGGCAATGTTAGCTTCACATTTATATTACTAAATTTTGCTTGTAGGGTTCTGTAGGCTTGCACCTTTAAATTCACTAAAGAACCAAGCACCAACAAAGCCGTTCCGTGAAACACAGTGGTCGAGGGGTATAAATATACCACTCGCCTACAGACTAGTGCTGTGGTCGTCTCCTGATATGCTTGCACCTTTTAACGTGTTCTTAACGCTATGTATGCGTCTCCTGCCACTTTCACGGAATGGCAAGAAACGACGACAGAAAGCTATCTGCAGCTAAGATAACAATTCTGCGCGTCTCCTTGCACACATTCTCGCCATCACAAACCATTACATGAAATAAATCCAAGGGACACGTCACGCCACGGAAACATCTAATCTGGCTCGTGCTATAACAGAGGTCAGATTGGGCTAGGGAAAAACAAATGTCCTGCCCGCACCGTCTAAAATAAAAGTTAAAATTTTCTTCATGTGAGGCTGGTACCGGCGGCTCGCCGCTCACTTATGCACCGCGTTCAGTGGGCGCGCTTAGCGTCGACACCTCTCCCAGACCATCTACGCGACTTTGTCTGGAAACTCGGCTGGGCAGTGCTCCCTACTTGTGATCGGTTAGAGCGATGGGGTGTTTTACGCTCCAGTACCTGTCCGAATTGCCCGCTCCCGGAATCTAATCGCCACGCTACAGTCACCTGCGTGGTAGCGCGTGTCTTTTGGCGCGCGGTTCATGCGGGATTCCGTGGGCAGGGCATTTCGTACTTCGTCTCCCGCGGCCGATTCCCCAGCGGCCGTTTTGCCCGCCTGTTAATTGTTGCGGGTCTTTTTAGTTTATGGCGCAGTCGATGCGCCGCGGTCGCTGGTGGCTTTCGACGCCGCGCTGTGTGGCCGATTCTCGGCCGTCTCCGACGGGAGCTCATCAGTTTTTTGTCCGAGGAACTCTTTTTCTTGGGTGAGGAAGAGTTCCTCCGACAATGGTCATGCCCATTCATTTCTGTGAATAATAGTCGTCTTGCCCTGGTTTTTAGGCAAACTGGCGCTAAGGTATCCTTTTAAATATTTCAATGTCAAATTATTGCCTTTTCACCCTTGTGTCAATAGGTATTCTATCCTGTTTTACATCGCCCACGAGCAATTCTTATTAGTTAGAGATGTTTATGGTAGCTGTTTAATTGGCTCGCCTTACATGCTTATTTTCATGTGTTCTTGAAAATGTCACTGTACCTGGTAACCTTGGCATGTGTACATATGTAAATAAAATTTTTTCTAAACAGCTATGAAGTGTTTGTCGCGAAGTGTCTCGGCGTTGCCTATGTTTTATGCGCTTATGTGAGTGCGGTGTTCGTGTTTACTGCTTTGTCGCGAAGTTTTGCCACGTTACCCTTATGTCCACTCTGAACTGTTTGCCTCATTTGTTACTGTCACGTCTGGCCGTTACAGCAAACTTCCCTTTATGATAATGTAACCGCGTAAGCATGACACAATTCAGCAGACGTGGCTTCGATTGTAACAGTGGTCTCTAACTGGAAAGTGTCCATTCTTATACTGCTTAAACACAGGGACCTTATATTCTCCCTTCTAGACTTCATTCGCTCAGAAAACCATTTGCTATTTACCTGTATATAACTTGTCCCTTTTATGCCCTGAAGCAATAATCACCGCTTCCCATTAGTAGCAGCTACCTTGCACTAGCGTCTTGCAGCTCAGAAGAAAGACAAAGGCGAAGTTTTGAATAGTTCCGTATTTAATGTCGTCCACTGGAAAGGGTATCTCGCTCACGCTTCCACCAACAGTAATGTTTACCGCATTGTTCGTCTCGTCTTGCCATCGGTAAGCTTGTCGGCTCTTTTGCCATCCTGCATGCGCTTCCTGCCTGGCACCCGTACCACACCTAAGTCTCCAGGGCTGTTATGCAGACCATTGTCTATCTTAATTGATTTACCAGGGACAATTTCAGACGTCACACGTTTGTAACGTAATATGTAAAATGGCACTGTCTACAAGGCCAAGCTAGTCTAATGCTGAGAACAACTCGGTACGAATCGTCACTCTCTCGTCGTAGACCTCGAGACGAAAGAAATTAAACAAGCATCTCCAGCTTTCTGAAGCCATACATGGCACCTTAATAACTGACGCACTTAAGGGAGCAAGAAAGTAACGCCTGTATAGAGAGGAGACTGAAACGTAATGGGCATACAGCACATAACTCTAAGCCGGGGTTATGTTTTGCCGCTCGCAGGTGGAGTAAACGTTAGACAGTCTCGAAATATTTGTGTATGAGGCTCGCAATGGCTTGTCTTCATGCCTGGTAGGACAGCCATCTGACTGAAGTGTCTGAAGTGTAAGCGACTTTGGTACATCTGTCAGCAGTTTTTTGAAGCGCTGTGTAAGGATATCTGGTGAAATTTGCTTGCAGCGATAGATTGTTCAGAGATATACACCGACATGCTGTCACATCGCACGCGGCCTCGAAGTGATACTGTACCGGAACTTGTCAGTTAAGCCCCTCATGTGCTTGACGCTACTGGTGACCTACCAGCTGCCGCTTTGGCAGAGTCGGCCAGTGCTATTGCCTAAATTGCTGGTGTATCACAGCCTGTAGCCGTGGTGGTGTCCACGAGAAGTGCGGGAGAAGCGCGGCGCAGCGAAGTCACATGCCAGCTGCACCAGCCAAGAATTCTAAAAGTGTCCAAGAGGTCTCTCCAAAACCCACCCTTACAGATGCTTGATTGCCTTGAAAGTTGTTTGCCAGTAGCGACCAGACGAGCCGCGCCGTAGTGTCTCAGTGGCTCTAGTAATTGGCCGCTTATCCCGAAGTCGCGGGGTGGAATCCTGGCGGCGGTGGCAGCTTGTCGATAGATACGAAATGCTAAAATGCCCGTGTAACACAGTGTTAGTTCCTGTGGTGGACCCTAGGGAATCAATAAATTAATCCGGAACCCTCCATTACGGCGTACCTGTGTCGTTTCGATGCATTACATCCCACATACCGCATGCCACATAGTGCCATACTAGGCACCCAGACGAATACCCTGCTTCTGTGGCTCACGTACACGCTACCGCAGACGCACCGCTTCAAACAGACCGGAAGTCATGAGCTTCATGGTCAAGTAGTGAGGATGACACAGCGGCAACAGCGAGCATCGCCGTCGCTGTCGACTGCCGTAGTTTGTTTTAATTCGTTATCATTGTCTCCGATCCCAGGCGTGTCTCATGCCTGTTTCATGCATGTCTCATGCTTCAGGGGTGTCAAATGATTGGATACAGGTTTATCTTAAAATCGCTGAAAGCTACGTGAGCGCGCTCTATGCAGCTGCATTATTCGGCAACGCAAACATTATTTTAGGTGATGTAGCGCTAACCAAAAACGATTAATTAAATCAAATCAGCCTTGCAACTTTTGAATGCCTTGCTTTATTTTAAAAGGTTATATCGTGAAATTGATAGTCTGCAAGGTTGAAAGCAAGAGCTCTGATAAAAGGTTCCGAATCGTCAACTGGCTTCCAAGTATCTAACGTTAAAAAGAAAATTCTGCGAACAAGTTCGCTTTCCCACGTTTCGCAATCATCAAAAGGCGTCCCTGCACGTGCTGGCGTCACGAAAACAACGTTAATATGCCCTATGTCATTAAACCCAAGAACTGCATAACTATTTCCTTCATTGAAAATTTCCATGACTCCATTTGAAAAATGTGCAGCATATGAAGTCCAGTCTAACGAGTTTTCAGACGGATGCTTATCACGTTCGTTATCACGAACCACAGTGCCGATTCCTTCATTACAATAACTAAGCGCGACTTTACGTTGTCGGCTTCGTATGTTTAAATATAATAGCACCCAAGAACAAGATGGGCATTGATTAGGTCATTTAGTTAATTAGTTATATTGCAATTAATTTGCACTTCATAAATTAAATAATGTCCTCCTTGCTGCAGGACCATAACCACTGAGCCACCGCGGTTGAATTTCTTTGGAGGAGAAATTCGAGACTCGTGTACTGTGCGATGCCAGTGCACGTTAAAGAACCCCAGGTGGTCGAAATTTCCGGAGCCCTCCACTACGGCGTCTCTCATAGCCTTAGTCGCTTTGGGACGTTAAACCCTATAAACCAACCAACCATCCTTGCTGCAGGATCATCCTGCAATTATCCTGCACACATTGCACCGGTGTAGCTTTCACGCCTTTTGTTACAAAAGTATGTATTGAATCATTTTGAACACAAGATATAATTAGAAACTTCTGAGCTGATCAATAAATTATACTTCAACTTTTCATATCGATGCAATAAGACGAGGAGATTAGCGTGTGATGTAGAAATCACAATGGCAATGATTTAGAGGTTTTGGTGCCAGGTGCTTAGGCGATGCCGAACCAACAGACGGTCAGCGCGCCGCGCCAGGGGAGGGGGGTCGGCGCCACGCTGTTGACCAAACCTTACTTTGCTTTGTAGTCAGAGGTGACTGCACGTTGTATTGAATGTGGTCACATATACAGCATTATGACACGCCCTATAGGACAACCTTATTTGCTAATGCTTCCCATTCAAGGCATGAGTGCCAAAGTTTCGCTCCAGAAGAGCCAACGATGCGTTGCAGCTTTTTTTTTTAGAAGCATATTTTCATTTAGACCTTTGTTATTTTTATGCTGGTCCGACGAATTTTTTTACAAGCTGTCAGGGATAACACCAAAGCGTCTAGGTGTTCAGCAGCGCTTCTAGGCCTTTCTTTCCGCTTGCTACGTACCATCTGTTCCAAAAGATACCGGGCTTTTCTTCTCAGCGCTGCCCCTTTACGACAAAACTAAGCACAAAAGGTCTCAAAACGTGATGCCAAAGGTGTTTCTTTGGCTAACATAGATTTGGAACTTAAAGGGTGCCATAGGTGCTCCGCTAGGTGGCTAACAAACAAACCCCGTGGCCTGGTTACTTTCGGAAAGGATGGCTCATGCGCCCGAAAAAGTGTCGGAGCTTGAAACTCGCGAAACAACGTACTTTTCTGGCAGACTATGCTTGCAGCCACGAGGAGAGGAAAGTATTCTGCACGTTTTTACGTGAACCCCAGATGAAACCCGTCCGCAATTCAGGGGTCGCTTCCACGTTACCAAAACTTCTGCACGCAACTCTACATATTCCACCATGCATGAGCCCCCTGAAAATTAATGCAAGACTAACAACCATAATTCTCATTTGTTCCTTCATATAAGAGCCAACAGTCAGGGATTTCTGCCAGATTTTTTGTCAAGCTATCTAAAATTGGATGATGCTAATGCTACCGCAACTATCTCGGCTGCACGAGACCACACGTTGACTCTGATGTTTTGTATTTTTGCTTAGCCAACTCACTTGAGATTTACTACAAACGTGCAGGTCTGGGCCCTCGTGCTGGCTAGCATCCCTGTTGTGAGCGTCGCCCTCTGGCTGGTCTATAACTGGTCTCCCGAAGAGGCCACCCGTTTGCGAAGAGGACAGGGCCTTTCGAAGCTGCACAACTGCGTGTGGTACACGTACGGTGCCCTTTTGCAGCAAGGTAGGCCACATCTCAAAGCGCTATCCGTTGAATCTGTTGTTTAGCCTGCAGTGCTCAGTCTCTAATGGCTGTCCAGTCAGAACAATCACAAGTGAACCTACTGAACTTATTAAATCTTCGCCTTGTGATCAGGCTTCTGAAATTCAAGACTTTGTACCACCTTCTATTCCTAAACCTTCAACCTTCAGGTACAATGGGAAATGGGTGATAGACAGTGGACATAGGATGTTCAGCATTGGAGCTTCACAGCTCTGAGCGCCCTCAAGCGATGGGGCTGGACTACACTTTGATGGTTACAGGTGGCGTGCACCTGCCCGTGGGTACCTCATCTCGCCTGGTGGTGGGCACGTGGTGGCTATACGTGGTGATCGTCATGGCCTACTACAGCAGCAACCTGATCGCCTTCCTCACCGTGCCGGAGCCCCAGTGGCTGGTCTCTTCTTTCCGCGAAGCGGTGCTCAATGAAGACATGCATCTCTACGTCCCTTTCGGCACTGGTCTCCACCAGGAGATATTGGTACTATCACACTGTTCTTAGGTGCTAAACAGCTGCATCAAAGGAATGCGCGCACGAGCAAATGCACTCCTGTCTAACATTCTTGGACAAAAATTTTGAATAATGGAAAACTGTAAGGTACTCTTATGGAATATTGAAGATAATAGTCCATTCTTCCGATGTGCAGCAAAATCATTTAAATTGTTGCCGTAGCTCGCATCGAGCAGTTAAGGCTGCCATAGAAAACCAACGGGAAACGCTTCTGATGCTAGCAAAAGCGCTAACCGGAAAAAAATGCAGGCCTGCAGAATAGAGATCTGCGGATATATTCATTGCTATTGTGAAATCTTACAATATACGAAAAAAATTACGTTTATGAACTGGTTTCCGTTCAAAAATGCCTTTGTCCGGAATTGTTGAGTATGATAGCTGCGACAGCTACGCTGTCTGTGACATCCGCGTTTCGTATTACAAGTATTGTTCACGAAGCATCTCCTGCAGCCACTCATTCGAGTTCTGGGGCCGTATTTTATAAGGATACATTTGTCTATTTTTTATTTCCAGTACATTTGGTCCGCTCTATTTGGTCAAGTGTCAGTAGGAAATGGCCAGACCATTGGCTCATTGACGACTGGACCTTTCCATTAGCTGCATATCGTAGACAATGGTTAATTGTTGTGTGCGGTGGGTGGCGAAGGATATCGTCGACGTAGGGAACCACTGCCTTGGGATTTTTGAGATTGACCGCTTGCTGCTTTCATCTGTTCGTGTCACCACGCTGATGTAAATCCAAATGAAATGTAAAATAGATATCTATTTCATATGGATACACACGCAATACGGTCCCTTGTTTCATTTCGCGATTTAAACGCATTAACTGCTATAAACGCATTAACTGCCAGTCATTCCATTATGCCTATTCTTTTTTACCACGCACAATAACCGAATGGAACGCTTTGCCATCAGAAATTGCCACAGAATCTGATCTAAATAAATTCCAACATCTTATGCACTCATGTTTCAACAACTAAAAAGGTATTTTTTTGAGCGTTCTTTTCTTCCGCCTTGTCTTCTTTTTATTTTATATTTTTTGTTTTGTACTTCAGCGCACCTTTTCCAGTGTCGTCTTTTTCTTTTTCTAGCGGTGCTGTTATTTATGCTCAAATTTTGCTGTTATGTGCATTGTTGCGACCCTTTCTGTGAATGCCTATTTATGATTAATATTTTGTGATTTCTATTTTATTTTAGTGCAATATTTTTAACCTTATAATAATGCTTTGTACTTACTCCCCCCATGTAATACCCTCAAATGAGGGCCTTTGGGGGTATTTTGAATAAATAAATAAATAAATTTCGCGATTTCAAAATTATTTTATTTCATTTCGGCGAAGTGTCTATAGCAAAAGAATAGCAAATGTTTACGGTAATGCCCCAGTAAAACACTAAGTTCAGTGAAAGCTGTAGCAGCGAACATATCTATTTCGTATGGATACACATGCAATACGGTACCTTGTTTCATTTCGCGATTTTAAAATTATTTTATTTCATTTCGGCGAAGAGTCTCTAGCAAAAGAATAACAAATGTTTACGGTAATGCCCAGTAAAACACTAAGTTCAGTGAAAGCTGTAGCAGCGAACATATCTATTTCGTATGGATACACATGCAATACGCTACCTTGTTTCATTTCGCGATTTTAAAATTATTTTATTTCATTTCGGCGAAGAGTCTCTAGCAAAATAATAAATGTTTACGGCAATGCCCAGTAAAACACTAAGTTCAGTGAAAGCTGTAGCAGCGAACATATCTATTTCGTATGGATACACACATGCAATACGGTACCTTGTTTCATTTCTCGATTTTAAAATTATTTTATTTCATTTCGGTGAAGAGTCTCTAGCAAAAGAATAACAAATGTTTACGGTAATGCCCAGTAAAACACTAAGTTCAGTGAAAGCTGTAGCAGCGAACATATCTATTTCGTATGGATACACATGCAATACGGTACCTTGTTTCATTTCGCGATTTTAAAATTATTTTATTTCATTTCGGCGAAGAGTCTCTAGCAAAATAATAACAAATGTTTACGGTAATGCCCAGTAAAACACTAAGTTCAGTGAAAGCTGTAGCAGCGAACATATCTATTTCATATGGTTGCACATGCAATACGGTCCCTTGTTTCATTTCGCGATTTTAAAATTATTTTATTTCATTTCGGCGAAGAGTCTCTAGCAAAAGAATAACAAATGTTTACGGTAATGCCCAGTAAAACACTAAGTTCAGTGAAAGCTGTAGCAGCGAGCATATCTATTTCGTATGGATACACATGCAATACGGTACCTTGTTTCATTTCGCGATTTTAAAATTATTTTATTTCATTTCGGTGAAGAGTCTCTAGCAAAAGAATAACAAATGTTTACGGTAATGCCCCAGTAAAACACTAAGTTCAGTGAAAGCTGTAGCAGCGAACATATCTATTTCGTATGGATACACATGCAATACGGTACCTTGTTTCATTTCGCGATTTTAAAATTATTTTATTTCATTTCGGCGAAGAGTCTCTAGCAAAAGAATAACAAATGTTTACGGTAATGCCCAGTAAAACACTAAGTTCAGTGAAAGCTGTAGCAGCGAACATATCTATTTCGTATGGATACACATGCAATACGCTACCTTGTTTCATTTCGCGATTTTAAAATTATTTTATTTCATTTCGGCGAAGAGTCTCTAGCAAAATAATAAATGTTTACGGCAATGCCCAGTAAAACACTAAGTTCAGTGAAAGCTGTAGCAGCGAACATATCTATTTCGTATGGATACACACATGCAATACGGTACCTTGTTTCATTTCGTGATTTTAAAATTATTTTATTTCATTTCGGCGAAGAGTCTCTAGCAAAATAATAAATGTTTACGGCAATGCCCAGTAAAACACTAAGTTCAGTGAAAGCTGTAGCAGCGAACACCGAACGCCTATTCTGGCATGCGGAGTCCGTACGCGACGCAGTACGGATTAGGAGTAGATACTGCTTGAAGTTCTCCGGTTTTATGTCTACGAAGCGTTCCTTTCACAAAATTTGAGGAACAGTAGCCCGCTCGCTTTAGGAACGCGGTGTTCCCTTCTGGCTATGGTCGCTTCTTAGCGCTGCTTAGCTTCCAAACCGGTTTCTCGCTGGTGGCAACAACGTGAACCAGGTAGGAAGCGTTGATGTCACAGTAGGAATGCAGAGGCTTTCTCTGTTTCTATGAGGTTCAAGTACGATGCGACCCTCCTCCCGATCTCCACGTCCGTCGCAATGCTTCTCCTCCTCACCATCATCGCCCTTGAAACGACCACCCATTCGGGCAATTCACGCCATGCATTAAAATTGTATTTAGTACGTACCGTACGCCGCGCATGGCCATTGGAGCATACTACTCTATCTACTTGCTCTTCCTTCACCGCCTCGCCATCTCTGAATTACTACCACATCAGAGCATTACCTCCCTGCATGAACCGAAGCCCCTCGGACCCACTCTCTTTATTAATAGGCAGTGCCCGCGCGCCGTGCGTGCTCCGATGCGATACCCTGCAGTGCCTTTTAGTGTTGACGCTGCCAAGACTAGCGCCCCTGAAGCGCGCACGGCAAACCAGGCGAACCAACATGCGCGTGGCGTGGATAAAGGAGATGCTTTAGGACAGGTAGTTGCGTCACATTTTTTGAAGACTGACGTTCGGGCTCCCCCTCGCTATTTGTCCGCCATCTCAGCGTGCTTGTGCATGTGCAGTAGACAATGAAGCAGATCACGCGGCTACGTCCAATGTTACTATTGGCAGCGCCATCTTCCAAACTGTCATTTGTACTTGCAAAAAACACGTGTCTTGCGGCACATTTTTTCTGTCGTGCAACTCGGACAGCGAGGGCCTCTCCTAAGCTTTCCTTTCTCCCTGTGCGCATGACTACGCACCGGAAGGACCCCTATGACCTACAACATACATACATACATATTTCGCTGTAAAAAGAGATCTACTGCACGCGGAGCTACATAGTGGTGTTTTAATGGATGCAAAACTAAGTCTATAGTTATATTCATTGTTAAGTAGCCATGAGACTCAATGCTGAGCTCGTTCCAGCAGGGCAACTTTGCGATCAAGGTCAAGGTTTTACTGACGGCGTAGTAAGGCATTCTTGTATCACCCATTCCCCGTTAATTATTGAAATATACGACGCAAAAAGTCCGAGTGCAACACGTTTTCACAAACTCGTTACATTAGAATGGCAACATATATATTGTTTCTCTTTAATGAACGTTTCCAGAAATCGTCAAACGAGGAGTTTGTCGCGTTGCAGCGGCGGCTCGAGGAAGGCAGTGCCACTGCAGTTCAAGACATTCACGGTATTGTCGATGCGGTGGCAGCTGGCAAGGCTATACTTCTAGGTAAATGGACTTGCCTGTGCCCTTGTGTCGTCTGTGCCCTTGTGGACTTTGTGTCCTGCATATTTCTTAACTTTCTAATGCAAGTGTTATCATCGTCCGCCGATTTAGGCCCAGTTCATGAACAAATCGTTTAACAGCGAAGCTAATTAGCCTCGGCCACAGCACTGGCAATTTCCTCCTGGCCTAATTTCCGCAAGAGAATTTCTGTCATGTTTGTTAGCTCTTGAGCGAGCATTCGAGGCATCACAGATGCTTTTACAGAGGTCTGTAGGCCGCGACCTGCTCATAAAGCTTCTCAAAGAAAGCTACGGCGATGCAGTCAAACTTCAAATTCCACTATGATCTACTTCTGCAAATATAGTGTCATTAGGCGCTAAAGCGGTGTGTGTCTCTGCGTGGCACCCGGGTGTAGCCTCCGAAAATTGTTGAAAACTCGAGAGACGCCCCTTGCATCTGCTGTGGCGATAAGGCGGCAGTAGTTACTTCCCATGGCGAGTGACGAGAGCAAAAAAAAGCGGAAATCGGCACCAAAAGTGAGCGCGTGTCATCGGCTGCTCCAAAGCAGAGCGCCAGCTAAGACGAAATGTACACCTCCCGTCAAAAGTATGCGGCCCAAGGGGTTTGCTTGTGAGGCCTGCATACAGCAGGCCTCACAAGCGAAAGAAGAATGCGTAAGAAGAATGGCATCGCGTCCTCAACCCTCCCAATCTATGGGAGCCCTGTGCTAGGGAGCCCCGCTAAACATATTAGAAGCAAACCCCTTGGGCTGTATACTTTTGACGGGGACTGTACATAATGCAAGAGATGTAAAAGCATTAAAAAAGCATTGAGATACTCATGAAACCAGGAAACGTAAAAAGTAAAATTATTAGCGAGCCATAAACGACAACCAAAGAAAAGCGAAGTTAGCTGGCTCAACTTTCAATCAAAGAAATATGGCAAAAGGGAAAACATCAAAAGGAAATGCACCACCCCAAAGGCGCATTCTGCTCACTCAGTTCATCAGAATATGTGAGCGTCTGTGAGTTTTTTTTTTTTTTTACGGTCCTCGCCGCATAAAGTATATCGCTAAATCCAAAAACATCGATAGCTGCTGAGGAAATTAGCGTTGCCGAGCATCATAACTGTCGAGTGAGTGTTTTTTTTCCTTATGTTGTTTCTGAGCCTGATGTCTCCTCGTTGCAGAACTTCAAAGCTGTGCAACTTCTCTCGCGCGCCGGTTTTGTTTACCGCTCGCAGCGGACAAGATCCTGCTCGACGCGCTCGTCATGGCGGACTACCGGAGCCAGAGGTACCGTCGCTGTCGCTTCGCCATACTCCGAGACAACATCATGCGCCTTCCCATTGGGATTGGCACACGCAAGGGAAGCCCTTTCGTCGCTAGCCTGAACCGCGAGTAAGTCTATCGTTGAGTAACGTAACAATATTGTATATCGCGAACCGAAATGACAACAAAAAATGCCCGACAGTCATCGTTTCAGGACAAGGAATCCAAAGAATAGCCACAAAAAGAAGGCTTTGTTTCTACGCGCTTTTAACTACGACAGCAGTAACAGTGGCACTTGTCGAAAATGATGGCGTTATTTGTGTGCATCATCGGTGAGTGAGGAATACACCCTCTAAGGCATAGCCTGATCTCCGCGGCCTTACACGGATAGCGCCTGTACAAGGGTATGTCAGCCCACCTACCGACACCGTTTATCTACCTTCCCACACTCCCTCCCGCACCTTAACCCATAAGAAATGCCGCCAACCACCCACCTACATCCTCTAAACCACACGCGGCAAAACGAGAAAGCTCACAGGTGATGATTGCGATTCATGGGGTAAAGTATGCCTAAGTATTAGTGTTCCCCTTGTTGGTGGCGTTTGGGGTTATCTAGTCCATTTATCACCATGTGACTAGCCGTACCCCCCCGCAGCTCTCCACACGCCTCGGCTCTGATTGATGACCGCAATTTCCCTCTCGCCACCCATCGCTTCCCATCGAACTTAAATTGAGGAAAACGCAGCGAGTTATGGTAAGTAAAATTTTAACTGCAATGGTAATAGACAGCAGAGCAGAATGTGTCAGGGAACAAACTTGAGTCCATGAGATTCATGTCAAAGAGAGAAGAAAACTTCAGAATTTGTATACCACGTAAGACGAGGGCACGATAACCAATGGCCTTCACTGGTAATGGAGTAGATTCCAGGAGAAGGCAAGGGTAGCAGGAGAGGGTGGAAAGCCGGGCGGGCAGACGAGATTAGGAATTTTGCAGGGATAAGGTGGCCCCAGCTGTGACAGGAAAGGTTTTCATTGGAGAGATATAGGAAACGAATTTGTCCTTATGGCTGATGTTCATGTTGCGGTTTACACAGAGTCAGATAAGAATGTTGGCATGCGACAGGTGCAATCAAGGTCGCGTACCTTTATATCGAAGCAAAGGCTATGTTGAAGAAGTCGCGGGTCCCCTTGGACTTTGTCATAAGGAGGTGAAACTGTACGTTCATCCATCGCTAGAAGAATGACAGATAATTGATATCGGCCACCATTTACATTACGCATGCGATTACATTCAAGAGCAGAATAGCACATGTGATTACATAAAACAGCAGAGTTTACTGACACGTTACAGTAATGCTACGGTCAGCAGCAGCTTAATCGAGCAGACCAAGCTCAACTCACTTAATGCTACCCGTCCCTATAACATCAACGCTGTGCTTAGGCTCACAAGTTAGTAGTAACAACTGGCGCACTTTCCCACAAAGAGCACTTCAAGGATCGTTTCCCCGAAAAAAGTGTTTACTGGCGCAGAAAGCTTAGCATGTTTCGCAACATTTCTCCTCCGGAAATAAGTACAGTAGTTTTGGGACACGTGTGTTAGCTACACAAAATAAGAATAAATAGTTTACATTTAGTTAATTTTGGTTTTCCTGTCAGTTTCGATTAGAACATCTTACCAGCTCTAAAGAGGAATCCATCTGGTAAAATCCAATCACACCGTTGAAATCTGCTCTTGAAACCAACCACAGTTTCCGTTCAGTGTGCGCTAAATATTATCATATCCCGAATATTTTACTACAATGATAAGAGCTTTCCCATATCCACTGCTTGCGTGGGATACTAGGTTCCACTTGCAGCCATGTTCCAAGTGCCGTGCTGATTGTGCAGCAACTGAGCCTTTAAGTGAAATAACAGGCACCTGTGCTCTTTGCTATATGCTCCCAGTGTACTAACCCTTCCATCAAGTGTAATAAACAATGATAAACGTGCAGCTGTTCTAAATGTGTCATGCTGCACGTGCAATACTTCATGACCCACGTGCCATCACCTACATTCCACATGCAGCTTCTTCGAGCTGCGCAGTTCGGGCAACCTGCGTTTCCTGCTGAAGAACCACCGCGAAAAGCCACACGCCTGCATCCGCGACTACGACGCCGAGACACGCGGCCTCTCCAAGCCCATTGGCCTCTCGGAGCTGGAGAGCGCATTCCTGCTCTTGCTTCTGGGCACCGCGGCCTCCTCGCTTCTCGTACCGGTCGAGTTCGCCGCTCGCTGGGCCCGCACCCGCCGCCGAGCGCGGAAGCTGCGGCCTCCGGCTGGCACCTCCCAAGACTACGCGTGGTCGTGGCCAAACGACAGCAAGGTACTGAGACTTGCCGCAGGAAGGAAGTGGAGGGCTGGCAGCGCGCTAAGACGTAGCACATAATCTTCCATATGAGCCGAACTCACCAGGTCTCGTGAAGCACTGAACCCCCCCTACCCCAACCCCAACCCCCCCCCCCCCCCCACCCGCCACCAGGTTGATGCCTCCTTGCGACCATCCGCGTTCGTAGTACATCTTGCTGCGGCAGCTGTCGGTAGCGCTTATTGATCAATGAGTAAAATTAATTGTAAAAATTGGTTTGATTTGGTTTGGTTTATGGGGTTTAACGTCCCAAAGCGACTAAGGCTATGAGAGACGCCGTAGTGGAGGGCTCCGGAAATTTCGACCACCTGGGGTTCTTTAACGTGCACTGACATCGCACAGTACACGGGCCTCGAATTTCTCCTCCAAAGAAATTCAGCCGCCGCGGCCGGGATCGAACCCGCGTCTTTCGGGCCAGCAGCCGAGCACCATAGCCACTGAGCCACCGCTGCGGCTAATTGTAAAAATTACAAAAACACTATTAAGTTCTTCATCTCAGTGAGCCCAAGCATTCGGCGGAGAAATGTGATCGTCGGGGGGACCCTTCAAGTCTTTCGGCGCGTTTCCTAGCTTTTTTCTTTATTTAAGGCATGTCTGCTCTTCTACCCCGCAGCTAACCGCCAATATTGCCGCGAACTTCACCCTCAAGTCGGTAATTCAGCACCCACTTGTCGCGATGGTTCCGGGCTCCGCGGAAAGCAGCCACTAGTTGCTAACATTTCCAACAGTATGAAGTTATTAGCGTCTTGCAGGTCATGTATTGTCTTGCAGAGAGGCTTGAAAAACTATTCGGTCAGTATTGTCTTTCACCTTTCGAGATATGAATAGTTCAGCTAATCAAAGGATAGTCATTCGTGAAAGCTAACGCAGATGACCGATAGGGTAGGCATCCGTAGCCTTATCCGTAGTGGGGCTTATAGCAGCTTCGACTTTCGTCTGGCGCGCTTCATAACCCTTCTCCCATTGAGACCCAGACCGTCGTTCGCACTTGTGTTTCTCTTCCGATCATATCCTTCACTTTTATTCCTAACGTTTAGACGCCTGAAGTTATCCCCATCGTTCATGCCCTTAAGTTCTTTATATATGCAAGATATATGCAATTCCATTTCCTTCCTTTAAGAATGTGAATTAATGCTGTTTGGCAGCGAAGCAGTGCTTTGAAGCGGCAAACGACGCCTTTGCAATCGGCGGTGCCAGGTGCAGTGAGTATTCAATCGCCGTGCTCGGCTGAAATTCGAAGCTATATACCAGTGGCGGCGGCGAGGACAGTAAACAGCACCGACACGGCGGCGGGAAGTATCGAGTTTCAGAAGGTTGCAACTATCGAGGCACCGCCGGTTTCAGCGCCGTGCGTCAATGCACACACGGCTCGTTCACTATTTTGCGCGAAAAGCGCCGTTATAAGCGCGTGGGCTATTTTGTACACCTGATCAAAACTTGCTACAGAATCGTATTACAGCAAAAAAAAAAAAAAACACTACGCCTGAATAATAGCAATACGAGCTGAGAATCTTTACTGGGCTAAGTTTACCTATTCCATGCAACATACGTAACGGCCCATATGTTAGGAAAATTGAATCGGTTGTAACGGTAACGGAAAAGGTAGCAGTGGTCTAGCGGACAGTGCGCCCGGCTCCAAAAAGGCGAGAAATTGTTTGGATTTCAATCCATGGCTCGAAATTGTTTCCTTTTTATCCTCTTGCTGTTTTTGAAAAAACGGTTGCGCCCCTACGTTGCTCGCTTCGAACGAACAGTCACGCTCTAAGGAATGATGGGCAGCAGTGTAATGGTTAAGCTTTGCACATTTACTAACATCGAAGAGGAATAACGGTTGTGGCAGCGTAGTTCGTCTACAAAAGGACCAACTTTTCGTCCGACAGGACAGAAAAACGCTTAGAGTGTACAGTACACTCAATCGCCGGTTCCTTTTTTCTGCCTTCGCAGGCACGCCCGTTCATCAGCCTTCGGCATGGTTGGAAGCGCGCCGACAAGGCCGTCTGGACCACGGTCGGTCCAGGAGGCCACGTCCTGAGCGACTGCTACCCAGCCTTCGGCCAGTTCGGCCGGCGGCCCCTGTTCGTGCAGGAATCTCCGCCCTTCCCTTTCTACCAGCCCTGCTGGGGAGGCACAGCCGTCGCCCAGGAGTCGGAGCAGCACGCGGGCGACAGGCAACACGGACACGTCGTCATGGTCGGGAACTGGCCCTGATTCAGACCTCCATTCTCCGGCAGCAGGCAGAAGACGCTTTTAGAACGACTGTCCGGCAGGGCTTTTTCTGCGTGTTTAACAGTGTCGTCGACTTTGTCTTAGACTGTAGCCGACAACTGGAGCTTGGCTATTGCAAGTAAGCCTGCATGCGCAACAAACACGTCGAGCAGAATGCATCACGCCGTAATTCATCCTTTCTAACGCCTAACTCCAGTAACACAATAACCAATTGAGCACAAACTGCACACAGATGTAGCACATAGGGAGCACAGATGAAGTGCAGCTGTAGAATGCACGCAGCGCATTCGACACATACGCACACGCTGGCGCCACAGGATCAGTGTATTCCTGTGCTCTTTCCTTCGCCCCCTTCTCTCGTCTCCGCCGCCTTAGTGCGCACTTTTTTGTTTCTCTACGCCTTGCTTCCAGACACTATTAAGTCGATTCGCCATGTGTCGACATCCCTTCGAAACAAAATTAAGAAGTCAATGGCCGCAGGGAAGGTGGGCGCTTTCTATAAGAGTTTTTTTTTTCTTGTTCGAGATGTTTGCCATTACGCATAATGAGAAAAGGAGAGAAAGAAGAAGGAGTAAAAACAAGCCCCGCTTAAAAAGTGGCAAAAGTTCTCGATAAAGCGATTATCGTGTGTCTACTTGCGATAGTCGCCTGCAACGCCCAATCGCAGGCCTACCTTCCTTAGGAAACATCGTTTCACGGTGGCTGTAGCCGGACAAGTCCACCGCAAGTGTTTTTGTCACACAGGTGTGGCGCAGCAGCACAATCGGGACACTTGTCAGTCACTTCGAAGCGTTTGTCACGCCACCGATGACGCACAGAGGGAGTAAGAGGCATCTGTGCGCCTAAATCCGGCGCACAGATACTTCCTCCTCCCGAGTGAGACTCCGGGAGAGAGGGTACGAACACGGAGGAATTAGAGCGCATGTTCGCTGACGCAAACCCTGTTTCTCGGAAACATGGGACAGGAACGAATCTGGGGGAAGAGGGGAAGGTGGCGAGATGTCTGATGTGCCATGGTGTGTCATTGTAACCACATGAATATAATGCGGATTGTGAGCATGGCCGCGAATCCAGTGTATAAGGGTTTTTGGCGGCGTCACCTGTGATGACTACGCAACGGATTTCCCGGAGGCTCCACAAAGATCCACCCAATGAAGCACTGCCCGCATGCTCTCATCAACGCTGTCGGCTCTCCTGTGTATTTTGTTCCGTACAAGTGAAGTAAAGTCCTTAGCGTTTGTGTCATCGTCTGATGTTTCCCGCACCACCACACAGCAAATAAAATAGGAGTTCCTACTTCTCGTTTCACCGTGTCTTCGTGTCTTTTTCAGAGAATCTTCCGGTCCTTGTCAATATAGTGACAAATATGTAAATTTGAGCTCTAACCAGAAATCGCAACTAGGTGAACATCAAAATGATTCCAGGTTTTGGATAACAAAAAGAAATTCACTGACAATAAAAGATAGTCGGTAATGCGAGATTTGATCGCAGCTCTTCACAGGCACCTTCCAGCTCTGTCAGGTGGCGTGTGATGCTGCTAGCAACTCTCTGGGATCTTCCCGTGGCAGCCACCATCAAGGTGGCGTTTCGCTCTGCTACCTGGACAACCGGTTGCGCCGAGGACTATACGCCGACGGCTACGACGCGGAAGCCAGAAATGGGCGCCTAACAACTCTATTCTAAAGACATCACAAGTACATCACTGTCTTCACAAAACGCAGCTGATAAGTTCATCCGCCTTCTTCACTGGCAACTGAAGTGCATGATTTTAAGGAGCTTTGTTTCATCCAGCGTAAGAGAACTATTCAACAGAGTTGGAGGGAAAGTGGGCATTCATCCATTGCAGTGCAACTAAAAAGAATACACACGTGTCGAGGTCGACAGGACAACGGATTTCATTTTTGAACAGTCAGTTGGAGGACGGATTCGAATAACATGTCTATGTCTTTCAGGCATAGACAGCACTATTCTTTGTCCACGTATTTTTCCAATCAACTTTCCATTTTTCGATTGCAGCACTAAATAAGCGTTCAGTTTCAAGTGTTAGATGCTAACTTACGGAAACATTTCATGTCAGATTCAGTGAATCCAAGAGCTGCACTAGTAAGCTTCATTTTCTTAGCCGTACTTAGATAAGCATCATGCATAGATAAATTGAATGGTCAAGAATAATCATGACCATGATGAATGATCATGTTGACGTCATTTCCTTTCCAGTTCGGTATACTGTGCGCAACGTCGATTATGGATTCATTTAGAGTGACCTCAGCCATCTGTGCTACTTTACAGTCATCTTAACTGCTCTCTCCTTCAATTTCGCAGGCGGTCGCTAGATATCAACATTGTTTAACCAGCTGTGCCGCTCGAAGTCGGCGATCCGCTCCTCTGCTTTACGCAGTCGATCTCTGAGATTCTCATTTGCTAGTGCCAGAGAAATGCCGCCTTCCTTCCTTTTTTTTAGTTCATAGCGGTTGTCATAAAGTTCAGAGAGGGCCTGCTTGACAGGTCTGCCCAATATCTCTTATATCAGCACCCACAGCAATGCAAAAAAAAAAATGAAATGAATGGAATGGAGGCAGCAACAGCGAAAGAGTTGAAAAGAAGATCGATAACTGCATACAATGCCTGCGCAAATCCGAAGAACAGTGTGAGTGTTGCCAGGTTCGCTGCTGCTTGCTTCCAATGGAGCACAGTTGTAGATGTCGGCTCCTTTATGCCGATGTTCAGCGATGCCAGAGACACCCGTCAACGGATGTCGCAAAAGATGAAATAGTCACGAGACAACCGGTCGGCCGAAGAACGTCACGTGCAACTGTTACAGCAGCGGCAATAAATTCAATAACCGATAAAATCATCACACCAAAAAATTATCGTCAAGAAGACAGAGGCCGTCCAAGCGGCAATTAATATAACTGTGGCCGAGCGTTTAGATTTCACTGCCGCTTGCTGTAAGCCACACCTTTTCTAGATAAAGCGTATGGTTGACATGAAACGCCTCCACCTACCTAATCATCTCACTCCTTTTTCTTTCTGCGCTTGCGCTGTCTCGGTTTTCGTGCAGATTAGAGAGTCATTGAGGGAATACATTATTTTCGGCGTGATTCAATATCGGCTGCATTTTTATCCGGATGCAGCTATACTTCCAAACCAGAAGTCACATAAAAAATCGCATATTAAAGCAAGCAGCCTCACTTTTTGTAAGGGAAGCTAAACTACTGGGATTTTAATTGGGGTGGTTCAATAAAATCGGCACAATCCCCAGCCTTCAGTTAACGCTTTCACGTCGTTCCATAAAGGATCACTGACGACAATTCGGTCGAATTATTGTTTTATGTTAAAAACGGAATATTAGAATTTTTCTGAATATGTTATAGCATGCCCGGCACGAAAAGACGCATTTCTGGCTGCAAAAAATTGATTTAAAAATCTTCCTGCCACTCGACTTACTGTGACATTCACACCGAGTAGGACTGATTGCCGCTGTTTTGAAGTGAATGAATGAATGAATGAATGAATGAATGAATGAATGAATGAATGAATGAATGAAAAGTGGCCCCGCTCTCTCGGAAATGTGAAATGAGGGACAGCTGGCGGGCGACCTCTTCACGAATGAAAGCTTTGATTTTGTGATTGAGAGGGTAGACCTCAGGAGTAGGACCGCCCAGGGCCAGTGCGGAGAGGGTTCGTCGCAGACAGCAGAGTGCCGCGTAGAAGCTCTCTGCTTGCAGAGCTCGTCGTAGCTCTGGCAAAGCTTAATGACCAATTGAAGGTGGTAGGATTCCTCGCGAGGAGCATCTGAAATGCGTCGTCAGCAATGCCTTTAAGAATCTTGTCCGCTTCGGGCATGGCGGGGTTGAGACGTTTACAGAGGTCAGCGATGACCTCAGCGTAACTGGTGAAGGTCTCTTCGGTGTTTTGAGCACGATCCCGTGAACGTTGTCCGGCATGGAGCTTGCGCACTGCAGGGCGGCCGAGCGCTTCAGCAAAACTCTTCTTAAATACGGGCCAAGTGGGTAGGTCCACCTCATGGTTCCGAAACCAGAGTTTCGCGACGTCCGTAAAGGAAAAAGATGACTCTACTCAGCTTGATGGAGTCACCCCACTTGTAGCTGCTGTTTCGTTCGTACGAAGACAGCCAGTCGTCAACATCTTGGCCGGCTGTGCCACTGAAGAGGGAAGGGTCACGCTGCCGTATATAATGCCAGAACAAAGGACCGTGATGGAAATGGCCGCCGGTGTTGAGGCTGTCTCGTCTGGCATGGGTCACGTAGGGGGCATCGTACGGCTCCGGAGTTCCTGGTTGGTAGGGGATTTACCCAACCCCTCCAATCATCGTAGGTGTGCGTTTATTATGTGTCCTCGGAGAGGCGGAGCGGCTGTGACGGATCAGAACTAGAAAACTAACCAGTAAGTATGCCGGTCATGAGGACGGTTAAAAACGCGGAAGTTAAAGATTGGATTAATTCAATGGAAAAGAAACATAGTGTAGAACTATATAGTACTGGAAAAGGCAGAAAAGGAAAGAATTTTTCTATGATAACTCAAGAGGCAGTGCCCTACTTTTTGAAGCTAGGTCAGGGTGCCTTAGAACACGCAGCTACAAAAAGAAATTTAACGAAGAAGATGACACATGTGCAATGTGTGGTAGATTTGTGGAAAGAATTGAACACCTCATACTCAAATGTGATGGTATCCATCCGGATGTCGATGCAGGCAAAGTCACTCTTCAGGAGGCCCTAGGGTTTAAAGATAACAATGGTCACGTAAATAAATCTGCAGTGCAAGTTAGCAAAAAATGATTGGAGGATTGGTCGGTGAAAAGCAGAGATGTGACATAAGGTTAGATGTGTAGGAAACCGCAGGTAAAGAAGGTGACGAATCTTAATGAGAATTGACAACACAGATGAACAAAAATAAAGAAAGAAAAGCTGAGCATGGTGGCAATTGCCAACACCCCGTTTCAAAGGGGGCGTTCCTATCCATCCATCCATCCATCCATTGCAGTGCATTCAGGCGTAGTTGTTGTTTGTCTCATAAATGGCACATACCCGCAAGGGGCGTAGCCAGCACAATGATGATGATGATGATGTCCTCAGGCCAGCACAAAGAAAGCAGGGCAACTTCTTTGTCTTCAGGCGTAACGAAGTGTCGGCGCATGCCGGTAGGGGAACCCTAGACAGTTCGTACACTCGAGAATGAATGAATGAATTTATTTGCTACCAAGTAGAATGTTGTTGCAGTCGAATGGTCGGTTCTTTAGTCCAGGGCTCCGCTGGCTCTTGCTTCATCCTGGACACACTGAATAAGGGCCCTTTAGGCCTCCAGATGGTCGCTAGAGAGGCCGAAGCATAGCCTCTCTGGATCGGCGCTCGAAATTCGGTGTCGACTCAGGCAGCTTACTTTCGAAATCGGCTGGGGATGTCAACACTCGCAATTTGTATTTTGTTCTTTACAAGCTTACAAAAGCTCGCTTTCTGTAGATATGGTCTTTTCGTCGTTAGAACGACGTTTTACACTCATCTTGTTCAGTGCAAAGCACAGGACAACAGAAAAGACGAAGACGAAAGCGTTCGTGTTCGTCTTCTTCTTTTCTGGGGTCCTGTGCTTCCCGCTAAATAAGGTGAGTGCGATGTAAAAGTACCAAATAGCCTGAAAGTCAACTCTTTTATAGAATGCCGCACTCTGTTGATACAGGTCGACTTCACTTTGTCCTAAGCGTCCCGCTAAACACTGCCACCTGCTAATAAGAATTCTGCATCGTTATACCTAGCCTAATTAGTTCTCTATTCACGCTCTATAATGCCTATTTTTTTAATCATATTTTTTCTTAAGAAATGTGTGCAGAAAGGCGTATATGCGAATAAAAACAAGTTATCAAAGCTCAATGTACAGTGTTTCTTCTACAGTTTGCCCTTTCATGCACGAAAGAGAAAAAGAAGAAGAACGTTTTCGCTGAGGTGAACATCGCCACCCTGCTTGCTCTGCCGAACTGCGGTTGTGCCCTGTCCACAGTACGTTCAGTGTAGCGACTACTGTCATTTTTCGCCCGCGGCCATACCCTTGTGACCGACTGCCTGCAAAGCTGGCCAGGCGTAGCCCCCTGGTCTTTATCTCCAAAGGCCTGACCAAGCAATGTTTCAGAGGACCGCATCCACCACACAAACTGACTCCACCTCGAAAACGCCCACCAAGGGATTCCTGAGCAAGATACGCGAAGTGAAGGGTCTCCCCGCTCTGGCCTTCTTGGGTACGCTCATGGTAGCGTGTGTCATACTCCTCGTAGCACTCCTGATGCACGTGCTTCTCGACACAAGTGAACCGGCCCCCATAGTCAGCAGCCTGGCGCCTGTGACCCCCGATGAAGAGGATAACACGACGACTACTATTAGCACAGGAAAGGGATCGCACAAGACGACGTCTATTTCCAATAACACTGCTAAGGGTTCCAGCAAGGTAGCGAGCACTAAAAAACCTGTGACGTCAGCCACCGTCAAAGCACGCCCACGTCGCCACCACGACTCATCCAGGCGCATCTATAGCAAATTCTGGCCAGGTCGTTCTGCAGACAGTGATTCAACCACACTGCTGAACAAATCAGCCCTGCGATCTGAAATCCGCACTCCGAACAGCACTTCTGGAGTTCCAAGTCAACAGAAATTTGCTCGAGACAGTATAAATGTGTACTCGCACCGGATGATCACGATGTCAGGAGCCCAGACCGAATTGAAGGAATCGAGCGACATCCATTTATCGTCAGATTCGACAACAGCAGACTATGCTGATACTGAAATTTTTTCAAATAATGGCTCTACGATCATCACTGAAGCACAAAAGGCGCCTTATCGCAACGACCACATCAGGCCATTGCCTGATCTCCGTGTGTCGCGCGATGTGTACCCGATTTCCCATGCGAACTGCACTGAAGGTCATGCGCGACTGCAGTCAACTGCCGCTTCCACAGAAAAGAAACCGCTGCTTAGCTACATTGCTCCCAGTGCGGGGACTAAAGTGCTGACGAACACTTCAAGACTACAACCTCTTTCGAAGTCTGCGGTAAAAGGCAGCCGTGAGGAAGCGCCATCTGATAATTTTGAGACTGATCGAAAGTACGCAATTGATCTTGACGATTCTAAACCGGAGGGCAACGTTTCATACGTCGTGCCCCTGCTTAGTGACGAATAGCACGCAATAAGCGTCGCAATCGCCCATCCAACACTGGTTGCAATGCATCCCAGCGCAGTACGCTCTTGATTTCGTGGACGCGATGTGCGAGTTTGATTTCAGTGCAAAGGACCTCTATGATGAATGTCTTTTTAATATAACTGTTGAATAATTAAAAAGCAATTTTGCCTATGCATTCTTTTCTTTGGCAACACTCACAAGGCTATCAACGCAGACGCATCGAAACACTGCGTGAAAATTCTGCACCCTGCTCATATCGCTACGACCAGGGGTTTATTCAGACCGGGACGGGTGAAGAAAACCAGCTGGGTCCGCTTGCCGAGCAGCGGACTCACCCTTCTCGTTCTCTTCATCTTCGACGTTGTCAGCGACGCCGACAACGCAGAATAGGCAGCGCCTCTTCATGGGCGTCACAATATTGTAAAAAACCTTTGTAGAGCAGTGATCTTGTGGTAGAGCATCCACCTAATAAATCAGTTGCTGCCAGAACCGTGCGTAAAGGTCAGCGCTACACTTTTTTTAAATACTCAACCAGATACGGCAAAGCAAGTCCCTGATCGTATATTCTCCGCTACTTCCAAAACGAACTTAAAACTGATGTTGAAATCTGTGCTGTTTTAAGGCCAAATGATGTATACAGTGTTTTTTTTTCTATTAAACTATTTTCTGCAGCATTAGCATTTCAGTGTGTGTACACTTATCATAATATTTTTATTGCTTTTAATTTTCGCTCGCCGATGTTGCCGGGCCTAGTCCTGCAAGCCTCCTCTTGGCGTTGACAGGCCCGAGTTTGTATGTAACGCAATATGTTGTGGCAATAAAATTATTATTATTAGTAGTAGCAGTAGTAGTAGTAGTAGTAGTAATAGTAGTAGTAGTAGTAGTAGTAGTAGTAGTAGTAGTAGTAGTAGTAGTAGTAGTAGTAGTAGTAGTATTATAAATAGCCCGCTGGAGTTCATTGGGTTCATTGGCGTTAGCGTTGACAACGTAGTAAAGTCGCTGATTTTTACGAAGGGGAAGGCGCATAACTGACTCCCTGGCTCAGTGGACACCTCAGTTACGCTTTGAGGCACGTGGCGTTGGTGTCCACCTTCGAAGAATCGTGCTTTCGCAAAATCTTTCGTGCTTAGCAACGCTAAAGCACCAGACAATTTTTTAAGGCGTAACCCTTATATGTCCTATTTAGCGAAAACCCGTCTGTGCGAGTACACGCGCACACGCGTGCACACACGCGCACACAAGAGCACACACACACGACTTAAGAGACTGCGCCACCCGGCGAACTGCGAGCCAACCAATGTCCCTGCTCGGAGCTGGGGTAGGCCCCGCGGTTCCCCAGATGGCGCTGCCTGTCAAATTGGCTGATCCGCTCGCTCCGACGATTGGATTGGATTGGAAAACATTTATTCACCGCCAGAAAGTGGTTCAAGGTGAGTCCTTGGTCGCGCTAGATGGCCGTCAGCCCATGGCGGAAGAAAAAACTAGGAGGGAGCACGACGTCACAATCTTGAAGCCTAGTCATAAAAAATATAATGGAAAGCATCATGGGAAATAGGCCCTCACGTGACAAGACAGCGGTAGCTCTTAGCCGGATTTCGGTTTCGGTTTTGCTCTCTCGCTCTACGAGCAACTGCGCGACCATCTGCTTGTGTTCACTGACGGCTCCGTGGTGAGCGCAAACTGCTCGCTCGCCGCAGCGGCCACCACCCCCGAGCGACGCGTGCGATGACTGCGGCGCAGTGGAGACCACATGCTCCTTCGCTGTGCCGCTTCTGCAGTGCTGCGTCGCGAGATGCTCGCGGCCTACAGGGCGCTGGGAATCATCCCGGACAGTCTCGAAGCGCTCCTGTGGGCGCGCGGCAGTGCGCGCACCCGTGACAGAACAATGGTGAGCCTCTGTGCGTTCATCGAGCAGGCGGGCTTGACTTCCCCCTTGCTCTTCTCCAGGTAGTGCACGCGTGACACGAACGCTCCGTGGGTGCTACCTCGGACGGTATACGCGGCCAGGCGCACCACCCTGGCCGCCAGTGCAGTGTGCCGCGCGCGCGATTAGTCGAGACAGGACGTTACGTGCGCGCGGCTAAATACAGTAAATACAGTTTACTTCTTTTTGCAAGTGATTGTGCGCAGTGGCCGGGAGACCCCGCGCAGGGGCAGACGTAAAGCCGCTGGCACTCTCTCTCGACAGCGAGAGAGAGTGCCAGCGAGAGAGAGAAATACTTCACTGCTGCATTTCACGTCGGAACCGCGTATGTGCGCGAGCGTATTCGGCGCGAGTTGCGCCTCGAGAACAGCGGAGAACGGCAGGCCCATGGGCGGGCCGTAGTACGCCTGCCCGAGAAACAGAATCTTGCGCAGCGCGCCGGAGTGCTCGAGCGTTAAACACGTCCGACCGCCGCGAGCGCTCTGGAAGCCATTGCGCCCTTTTTTAGAGGCTCGTTTTCTTCGCCTACTCTCTAGTTCTCCGCTTACAGCATGCGCTGAAATAAACGCTCTGTATGTGTGCATAACGACGAAAGGAATTCCTCTCCATTCTCTTTATGAACCACAGTTGAACAGTGACGATCGAGGTCGCGGCCGCACCCTTTGATAAAAAGTTTACCTGCAGTTTTCTGCAGTGCACCCAAAAATTCGAGTGTAATCAACAGAAGTGTTGAAACGCGGAGCCTTCAGACAACCTCGAGCTCGGTACGCATTCCGCCAAAGCTGCAACACAGGCGCTGCGCTTCTGCGCTACATCGGAGCACGGACGTTCACTAAAAAACACCGCTGGTTGGCAGTCTGGTAACTGTGGAGGGCCTATTTCCCAAGAGCCAGTGCGCAAAAGGGCCCTCGGCAGCGGCGTCAGAGGAGGATGGCTTGCAGAGGCTGAGCGCACTCTCTCCTAGTTTTTTTTCCTCCATGCGTCAGCCCGTGGCTTACGGCGACCTCGTTGGCTCGCTTCAAGCCCTTTTTCAAGCCCTTCCGCTCTCTAAGTTTCAGCCTTAAAAGGAAGCTCTGGCGGATTATTATTGTATGCACTTTCATTCTGACCAATATCAGCTTATTCCTCGAATTATGCTCGAACGTGAAAGGCACCCTGGCCAATCCCCGACTGCGTGTATGTGTCATTAGGCCAACAACAACAACAATGCACCCACGTCTCCTTCACTCTCGGTCTGAACGCGCATTGAATGAACTCATGCCGGGGCTTCAGGTGAACAATGAATCGAGGCTGTGATGATGGCAACGTTGATGATAGCGAGCACAGCGCGTTTTCAGACATCGGCTTCCCTGCGGTTTTAAGAAAACCACGCTGCCGTACGACGGCCGCTCGTATTCCCAGATCACCGACACCGCGCAAGTTACACTTCTCAGCGCGAATAGTGCAGCATTTCAAGCGCAAAGTACACATGACGATCACGGAAAGTGAAAAACCGCTGCGTTTCTGGCGCATAGCCCGTAGGATAGCCGCGCACGGTTAAGCACTTCGTTAATGCATTCGGAGGAGTGGGGTGTCAGCCAGCTTCACTTGCAGTGCGCTAAGAGGGCAGCTACTGAATATACGAAAACTGGCCCCTTTCCGTCATAGACTACGCTTAACACAAGTGCGCAACTTTACCGGTTTCACTACAACCTATGCACACTATACACAGCGCCCCTCTCACCGCCAAAACGCAAAGCACATTCGAAAGAAGTGCACCGAAGGCTGCATCCTCCTCCTAAGGGAGCAGGCACGTTGTCCTCCCGTGGTTGTAGAGGATGCCAACAAATTCGCGGCGCCATACTTTTCAGTGTTTCTTCGCAAAGTTGTGGCCGCTATGGCGAAAATCATCTTGAACAGCATGTTTGAGATTTGTATCTTGTCTAAGAGATTACTGTAAACTGCAGGCTTTGTATTGGGAGTCATATTTGCTAGCGCTTAGTGAACACACGGGACAAGAACACAAATACACAGGACAGACGCAAATACACAGGACTAGCGTCTGTCCTGTGTATTTCTGTTCTTGTCCCGTGTGTTCACTAAGCGCTAGCAAATATGATTCTAAACGCTTTCCAACGAGCCCAAGTTTCCGCCTTAATTTGTATTAGGAGGATTTTTAAATTGTTTCGGACACTATGCGTGCAAACAAGGTTAAGACCAGACTAATGTTAATCCGTAACTTGACAAATGCAAGAAAACAACATGGCAGCTCTAACAAACTTCAAAGATACCAGAACAACAACACGGAGCTAGTGGTTTTAACTCAGAAAATGAAGCGGCCCTCTTAATAGGTGGGGCTCCAGCTATCACAAACGTGTTGAGAGTCTAACGAGGGCTTATGTAAACTCTGAGCAGCTAGTTTGCGAGAATTGCAAACGCTTCTTGTGGTGGCGCCCTTGCAATCGGTACGATTGCTTTCTCGTGTATTTTGGCGCTACCAGGTTCATAAAAGGAAGAAATAACGTTTCCTTTGCTTGTGTAAAGAATTTAAAGTGATTGCGTTAAAGGCCCCGCTTTCCGGAAAATCCGGTGATGGCACGCCTTTGCCTTGCCGCGGCGGAGACCACCATCGTGCCGTGACGGTGACTACCATTGACCTTCATTTGACCTTGATTGCATTAGATTGAATTAGATTGGATTAGATTAGATTGGATTGGACTGGATTGGACTGGATTGGATTTGATTAGAGTAGAGTAGATTACACTGGATTGGATTGCATTTGATTGGATTGGAATGGAATGAATTGGATTGGATTGGATTGGTTTGGATTGGATTGGATTGGATTGTATAACCGATGCATCACCACAAGTCTAACCACAAGCACCACCACCAGCTACACTACCAGCTGTACCATGGCGTAGGTACGGATATTGCTTTCGCAATTACCGGGCTTAACCAAGCTAAGCCACAGCGAATTTTTTTGGTTCGGTGCTTGTTTCCACTGTGGCAGAAAAGGAAGCATTTGGTTGAAAGTGCAATTCAAAATTTTTAGAAGTCATTCAAATGTTATTTGAACGTAATTGCATTGAATGTTTCTGTGTAACAGCTGATTATTGGCACGACATGGCAATGCCCTTGGCTGCAGATGCCATTAGAAAATAAATGCAACTATCTGAGTCGCATCTAATCGGGCTTAAATTGAAGCTGACCCTAGCACTCAAAGGGGAGCTTTTTACTAAAGTGACGAGAAGATACTAGTTTGAGATTGGAATAATATCGGCTCATGTTAGGCATATGCTCCGTCACATGGCGACCGGTACGCAATTAGGAGATGAACTGGGTTTTTTAAACAGTGACTGAATAAATGTCCGGAGAGAGTAATGGAATAAATGCATGTCACTCTGAGACCACCATTTTAGAAGATTCGTGTTCAGTATGTCTATTTGCAATTTAGAGGCGCAAAATGCTAGTCATGGCTGGCTTAAAATTACTATAGCCGTTTACTAAGTGGGGAAAAATGTGATCGATTGAATGCGCATCTCTGCTGGCGTACGTCGCGTCGCCTGCCGCCATCGCTTGCCTGTCCACCGGTGCGAGCGACTTCGGTGCTCACCGCTCGCAACCGGGAGTGATGAGGACGCCGACCTGCATCGATTGTGAGTGTGCCGAGATGAAGGAGTGGACGAACCTTTGTGTCTTGTATCTTTGCATCTCCTCGCAAGTAGCAAGTGTAGCGCGTAACTTGCGCTTGATTGCGTAGAAGAGAGCGAAGCAAGCAGTATGACAAGTGATGACAGGCATACATTGAACGTGACTTTATTCATGGGCCTACACTGCGACGCCCGCCGTACCTATGAATGAGAATCCATTGGATACGCCGGACATAACTCGATGCGGTTTGATAAAATAATAGAAAAGCGCCTAACATTGCCGCTTACGTATACTCTTTCTGTACGCCACGGATGACCCAGTTTTTCAAAGACTTGCGACGCCTCAACCAAACCTGCCGCCAGAGCCGAGGTGCAACGGAAAAGCCGTCAGGATTTCGCAGTGCGAGCTGCCGAAGCGAAGGCAGAAATTAATTAATAAAGATATATTCCCACCGCAAATTCCTGTCCGGAATGCAGCGAACCACAGGCGTGGCAGCCATCGGCGTAAATGAGTGAATTGGTTTTTTCAGGAAAGGAAATGGCGCAGTATCTGTCTCAGATATATTGGCGTACACCTGAACCACGCCGTAATGGAAGGGAGGAAGTTAGGAGTGAAAGAAGGAAGAGAGAAATAGGTGCCGTAGTGGAGGTCTCCGGAAAAATTTCGACCACCTGGGGATCTTTAACGTGCATTGACATCGCACAGCACACGGGCGCCTCTTGCGTTTCAAATCCATCGAAACGCAGCCGCCGCTGTCCGGTTCGTACCCGGGTACTCCGGCTCGGTAGACGAGCGCCTTACCACTGAGCCACTTCGAACTGAACGCTAAAGGTGAAATTCGAACATGGTCCTCGCATGGATAGGTTCCCGAAATTTAGCTGGCTTGGCCCCATTCCAGCTTGTGGAGACGCCAATTCGCTTTCCAAGAAAATATGCCTAGGAGTATAGGTGGCGCTACGTCTGTCACTAGGTGCGGTAACGTAGACGTAATTATATGCCGGACTTATCTGCCTACGAAGCCGGAAATCTTCGTAGTCGATGGATAGTATATTTAACGCCGTGTTCACTCCTATGACAGAACCTGCCACATTTCGAACTATAAAATGGATGTCGTTTTTTTTCTACATTACAAACTTGGCTATAGGTGCACAGTTCCAAAAAATTTTGCTCTGATATTTGAGAGTACCGCATACCTTTCACTGCCGCCCTGTACCTATCAATTTACCGTCGGTTATACAGTAACCCTCACCAACAGCAAATACAAATCACCGCCCTGATAACTCCGCGGAGTCAACATGCCAGCTTGGCCTGGTCGGTAGCGTGCCTGTATATAGGGTCGCGGGTTCGAATCTCGGCAAACATTTATGGATCTTTGGGTAAAATTAAGTTGTTTCAGACATGCGCCTACCTTTATCTCTCATTACAAGTCATCGCTTCAAATAATTTCACACCAGACGCCGCCGGGACGACGCCGGATTTTCCGCTGAACGGGACAGTAAGGGGAGCTCTATTGTTATTTTTTTTATAGCAAAATCCGACAGTTCGGCATTTCATGGCTTTGTTGCCACTTGGCCGGCAGCGAAAAAGCCATTTATTTCTAAGAAATTTGGATTCGAATTTGAAAAAGTTTTTCCCGCCGCTGATTCAAAGTTGGGACTCTCTTATGACGACACAGGACTAAGTGACCTGAAACATGACGTGCACATGAAGTAACGCAGACTCCGTGATTTCTGACCGCTAGCGGTGCGGCCTAGCAGCAACCGAAATGAAATCTACCGCCGGCCGCACGTTGAAGGCATATGTCGGCTAATGCAGCCTCCGCTACCGTCGCTTCGTTTACGTTTGCACTGGCGTTTTGCCAGCGTTACGATGGAACCCGTTCACGAAGTCGTCAACGAAGTTCTCACAAATAGACGCCTTTAGCACACCGTGTACCTTGTTACCGTTGGCGGAGTACCGGGAACCCGCCTACCACCGGTGAGCAGACGCTGATTGGTCCCGATGTTGCAGGCGCGCGCGTAGCTGCCTATAGCTGCCGGGTACGTGACGCCATCTGGCGACGCCAAGGAGATTTGCGCATGCATTGGCTGCGCGCAGGCTCCCGGAACTCAGGTACCGGTACACGGTACACGGTATAGTAAAAGTGTCTAATAACTTCGGCCTGCACTTCGGCGACCTCAGCCACACAGAGCGTCGAGTAGTTGGAAGTTGACTGGCACAACCGGGAACGTTTCGCCGGGCGAGCGTACGAAGACTCAAGGTGCTCTTTACACTGCAAACTGCCTTGTACGATCACCGAAAATTGTTCCATCATAGTTTTTCATCGACCGTGGCGATCATCTGACCAACCTTAACAGGCTCCTTAAAAAGTTAACTAGCATTTGGAGCGGCACTTGGAGTTCCTCTGCTGTTCCGCGCTTGTAAATCGAGGCGCGCTAAACACGAAATCACGCTTGCATGCAGAGCGCATAGACGCGAAGCGCCATGATATACCGAAACTCATCTTGCCGCCTGTGGCGCCACTAAGTATTGATTTTCTTCGCTTACAACATTTAGGTTGGCTTTTGTCGGTCTTCTTTGTGCGATAAAAGCACACTATTGGTTTCAAAACAAAACTTAATTCAGTATTCAACAGCGCAACCTTCGTTTGTCAGCCTCAGTGATCCGTGATTCCTCGTGTCCCAGTGTTGCTAGAACCATTGGTTCTAGCAACACTGTCTTGTCCTATGACGTCATCACGCTTGTACTTGCGAGTTTGGCCTGTGGCGGCGATACCTGTATTTTTGTTCTTGCTCTTTTCTACGTTATTAGAGCTTTGTTGTCAGTGTTAGTGGCGTTTTTGTAATCAGGGGCGGGTAATTTATCGATACAAGCCAACTTCAATTTCTCCTCAGCGTCCCTTTAAAGCTGCAGCGTTAGAAGTGGTACGCCAACTTATTGTCGAAGATTCCAAAGCACGTGACAGCGTCGATGAATCGACGCCGTTGGAAAGGTTGCAGGTTCTGGTATTTGTTTATTACATAGTACGTGTTTTACACACAAAAGTAAAAGTTTATTGGCGTAATATTCAGACAGCCGGGAAGCATTCAATCAACTCTCATCATGGGCAATATTAAATGTCTAGTTAACAGCAGTTGTAATTAATTACGGCGTAAAACATTTTTACGCATAATCGTTAGTTTTGCTGCTCCCGCAGATAAAAGAAGCACAATTACAAGTGCATGGTATAGTTTACATACCACGCAATATTAGCAAACCACCATATCTTAATCATTTCGTCATATCTGATTCGTAATCAAACTTTTTCCAGTCCTACTGTCCTTGCCCTCAATACAAGCACCGAATACCCTGACCGGCTACTTGACAGCTTCCCTCAATAAACGAATCGATTGATTTAAACGACATATTCGCTTTCCTTCTCACTGTTTCCCATAACACTGGCTGCCAAAGTGACAGTTTATGCATTAATAATATCAATGCTTGGCGCAAACGATTCTTTAGCTATAGAAGACTCTTTCGACGTCGTCTCTGCACTTCCCTCCCCGCCGCTTCTCGTCACATTGAATGCGGCCGTAGTTAGTTCCTGATCACTGATTACACCGCTTGACATTAGCAAATTACTCGATGGTATAGCGTCTCCGATCGCATTCTCTGTGGAGCTTGCAATCTGCGTCTCACTGCTTCCAGCCTCACTGGCTCCTACCGTGGTAAGTTCGGCATCGATAACAACACCACTTGATGTCAACAATTCACTGGATGTTGTATTGTCTTTGCTCGCCTTATAAGCGGCGCTGGCGCTTTCCTTAACCCTGCTTCCCGTAACACTGGCTGCCGCCGTGGCGAGTTCTGCAATCCTAAAAGCGCCGCTTGGAATCAAATATTCACTCGATATTGGATCTCCGGTAGCACTACCAGTGGCGCTTTCCGTCTCATTTGTTGCCGCCGTGGCAGGCTCTGTGTCATTAACAGCGCTGCTTAATAACAAATCACTCGATGACATTAAGTCTCCGGTCGCAGTACCAGTGGTACTTTCCGTATCATTGCTTTCCGTCTCATTTGTTGCCGCCGTAGCAGGCTCTGTGTCATTAACAGCGCTGCTTGATAACAAATCACTCGATGTCATAGAGTCTCCGGTCACACTAAGAGTGGCGCTTTCCGTATCATTGCTTTCCGTTTCATTTGTTGCTGCCGTGACAGGCTCTGTGTCATTATCAGCGCTGCTTGATAACAAATCACTTGATGTCATAGAGTCTCCGGTCGCACTAGCAGTGGCGCTTTCCGTATCGTTGCTTTCCGTCTCATTTGTTGCCGCCGTGGTAGGCTCTGTGTCATTATCAGCGCTACTTGATAACATATCACTCGATGTCATAGAGTCTCCGGTCGCAGTAAGAGTGGCTCTTTCCGTATCATTGCTTTCCGTTTCATTTGTTGCGACCGTGGCAGGCTCTGTGTCATTATCAGCGCTGCTTGATAACGAATCATTTGATGTCATGGAGTCTCCGGTCGCAGTAATTGTGGCGCTTTCCGTATCATTGCTTTCCGTTTCATTTGTTGCTGCCGTGGCAGGCTCTGTGTCATTATCAGCGCTGCTTGATAACAAATCACTCGATGTCACAGAGTCTCCGGTAGCAGTACCCGTGGCGCTTTCCGTATCATTGCTTTCCGTCTCATTTGTTGCGGCCGTGGCAGGCTCTGTGCCATTATCAGCGCTGCTTGATAACAAATCACTCGATGTCACAGAGTCTCCGGTCGCACTACCAGTGGCGCTTTCCGTATCGTTGCTTTCCGTCTCATTTGTTGCTGCCGTGGCAGGCTCTGTGTCATTAACAGCGCTACTTGATAACATATCACTCGATGTCATAGAGTCTCCGGTCGCAGTAAGAGTGGCGCTTTCCGTATCATTGCTTTCTGTTTCATTTGTTGCTGCCGTGGCAGGCTCTGTGTCATTATCAGCGCTGCTTGATAACAAATCACTCGATGTCACAGAGTCTCCGGTAGCAGTACCCGTGGCGCTTTCCGTATCATTGCTTTCCGTCTCATTTGTTGCGGCCGTGGCAGGCTCTGTGTCATTATCAGCGCTACTTGATAACATATCACTCGATGTCATAGAGTCTCCGGTCGCAGTAAGAGTGGCTCTTTCCGTATCATTGCTTTCCGTTTCATTTGTTGCGACCGTGGCAGGCTCTGTGTCATTATCAGCGCTGCTTGATAACGAATCATTTGATGTCATGGAGTCTCCGGTCGCAGTAATTGTGGCGCTTTCCGTATCATTGCTTTCCGTTTCATTTGTTGCTGCCGTGGCAGGCTCTGTGTCATTATCAGCGCTGCTTGATAACAAATCACTCGATGTCACAGAGTCTCCGGTAGCAGTACCCGTGGCGCTTTCCGTATCATTGCTTTCCGTCTCATTTGTTGCGGCCGTGGCAGGCTCTGTGTCATTATCAGCGCTACTTGATAACATATCACTCGATGTCATAGAGTCTCCGGTCGCAGTAAGAGTGGCTCTTTCCGTATCATTGCTTTCCGTTTCATTTGTTGCGACCGTGGCAGGCTCTGTGTCATTATCAGCTCTGCTTGATAACGAATCATTTGATGTCATGGAGTCTCCGGTCGCAGTAAGAGTGGCGCTTTCCGTATCATAGCTTTCCGTTTCATTTGTTGCTGCCGTGGCAGGCTCTGTGTCATTATCAGCGCTGCTTGATAACAAATCACTCGATGTCACAGAGTCTCCGGTAGCAGTACCCGTGGTGCTTTCCGTATCATTGCTTTCCGTCTCATTTGTTGCGGCCGTGGCAGGCTCTGTGTCATTATCAGCGCTGCTTGATAACGAATCATTTGATGTCATGGAGTCTCCGGTCGCAGTAATTGTGGCGCTTTCCGTATCATTGCTTTCCGTTTCATTTGTTGCTGCCGTGGCAGGCTCTGTGTCATTATCAGCGCTGCTTGATAACAAATCACTCGATGTCACAGACTCTCCGGTAGCAGTACCCGTGGCGCTTTCCGTATCATTGCTTTCCGTCTCATTTGTTGCGGCCGTGGCAGGCTCTGTGTCATTATCAGCGCTGCTTGATAACGAATCATTTGATGTCATGGAGTCTCCGGTCGCAGTAATTGTGGCGCTTTCCGTATCATTGCTTTCCGTTTCATTTGTTGCTGCCGTGGCAGGCTCTGTGTCATTATCAGCGCTGCTTGATAACAAATCACTCGATGTTACAGAGTCTCCGGTAGCAGTACCCGTGGCGCTTTCCGTATCATTGCTTTCCGTCTCATCTGTTGCCGCCGTTGTAGACTCTGTATCATTATCAGCGCTGCTTGATAACAAATCACTCGATGTCACAGAGTCTCCGGTAGCAGTACCCGTGGCGCTTTCCGTCTCATTGCTTTCCGTATCATTTGTTGCTGTCGTCGTAAGCTCTGTGTCACCAATAGTACCGCTTGATGTTAGTAAATCACTGGATGTTGTAGAGTCTCCGGTCGCAGTATGAGTGGCACCGTCACTTTCCTTCTCACTGCTCTCCGTCTCATTTGCTGTCGTCGTAGGCTCTGTGTCACCAATAGTACCGCTTGATGTTAGTAAATCACTGGATGTTGTAGAGTCTCCAGTCGCAGTATCAGTGGCACCGTCACTTTCCGTCTCATTGCTTCCCGTCTCATTTGTTGCTGTCGTGGTAGGCTCTGTGTCACTAATAGTAACGCTTGGTGTTAGCAAATCACTCGATGTTGTAGAGTCTCCAGTCGCAGTATCAGTGGCACCGTCACTTTCCGTCTCATTGCTTCCCGTCTCATTTGTTGCTGTCGTGGTAGGCTCTGTGTCACTAATAGTAACGTTTGGTGTTAGCAAATCACTCGATGTTGTAGAGTCTCCGGTCGCAGTATCAGTGGCACCGTCACTTTCCGTCTCATTGCTTCCAGTCTCATTTGTTGCTGTCGTGGTAGGCTCTGTGTCACTAATAGTAACGCTTGGTGTTAGCAAATCACTCGATGTTGTAGAGTCTCCAGTCGCAGTATCAGTGGCACCGTCACTTTCCGTCTCATTGCTTCCCGTCTCATTTGTTGCTGTCGTGGTAGGCTCTGTGTCACTAATAGTAACGCTTGGTGTTAGCAAATCACTCGATGTTGTAGAGTCTCCAGCCACAGTATCAGTGGCACCGTCACTTTCCGTCTCATTGCTTCCCGTCTCATTTGTTGCTGTCGTGGTAGGCTCTGTGTCACTAATAGTAACGCTTGGTGTTAGCAAATCACTCAATGTTGTAGAGTCTCCAGTCGCAGTATCAGTGGCACCGTCACTTTCCGTCTCATTGCTTCCCGTCTCATTTGTTGCTGTCGTGGTAGGCTCTGTGTCACTAATAGTAACGCTTGGTGTTAGCAAATCACTGGATGTTGTAGAGTCTCCGGTCGCAGTATCAGTGGCACCGTCACTTTCCGTCTCATTTGTTGCTGTCGTCGTAGGCTCTGTGTCACCAATAGTACCGCTTGATGTTAGTAAATCACTAGATGTTGTAGAGTCTCCGGTCGCAGTATTAGTGGCACCGTCACTTTCCGTCTCACTGCTTTCCGTCTCATTTGTTGCTGTCGTCGCAGTCTCTGTGTCACCAATAGTACCGCTTGAGGTTAGCAAATCGCTGGATGCTGTAGAGTCTCCAGTCGCAGTATCAGTGGCACCGTCACTTTCCGTCTCATTTGTTGCTGTCGTCGTAGGCTCTGTGTCACCAATAGTTTCGCTTGATGTTAGCAAATCACTGGATGTTATAGAGTCTCCGGCCGCAGTACCAGTGGCGCTGGCACTTTCCGTCTCAGCGCTTGCCGTCTCACTGGTTGCTGTTACCTCCGCTGGTGGTGGTGTACGGATTGTGACAGTGCTCAGGGTACTCTCGGAGGTAGTCGTGGCTTCCGTTGATTCCGTTGACTCTTTTTCTTCATCGCTATACTCGAATATACCACCGATCACGTAGGCCAATACCATAACAACCAGGAATAATGTGACAATAATAACGACAATTGATAGGTACAGTAGGAAGCGATTTACGGCGCTCGTTCGGCCTTGATCCGAGAGGGCTCTGAATTCAGGCTCCGGTAGCCCCTGCTCTCCGTAGACTGCCATGCTCGCCATCGGCGATGACGTTTGTGGGACTCGGTGCGGTATTGGTTGCCACGGGGTTCCTGGTGGTTGGGTTCCCTGCGTGGTGGCTACGATGATGCGATAATTCTTGTAAAGCTCACTGGGCGACAACGTATTGCATAGGGCATGCTTAGAGAATAACCCTAAGTGAGGTTCAGCAGCTTCGATGGCCGGAGACGCTTCTTCTTTTACTGCTGGCACTATTTAACTGGAAACTTCGTTAACGTCGTCGCTAAAAAAATAGGTAAAAATCGGTATACTTTAGTGTACGTTGAAGGCTTACCGCTCTTTTTCAATGATGCGCTTGAGAAGATAGCAAAAATTTTTCATTGGTCTGCAAGTGAGGTGTAAAAAATATAAGGTTAAGAAACCAAATTTTTCAGGAGGCGGGCCATCAAAACTGCTTTTATAACTGGCGCAAGAAAAAATCACACATGATGACTTACGTAGCGGATTGCTTGCGGAATGCTGCCTAGGTATGTTCCTCTGAAGATGAGAGCCCACTGTATGGCCGGAATTTGGTTGCCAAAATGAATGCATCACCTCATTGTTGTTCATGGCATCATCATCATCAGCCTGACTACGCCCACTGCAGGGCGAAGGCCTGTCCCATGTCTCTCCAGTTGACCCTGTCCTTTGCTAGTTGCGGCCGCCGCATGCCCGCAAACTTCTTAATCTCACCCGCACACCTAACTTTCTGCCACCGTTCTTCCGCGTGCCTTCTTTTGGAATCCACTCCGTTACCCTTAAGGGCTAGCGGTTATCTTGCCTTCGCATTACATGCCCTGTCCAAGCCCATTTCTTCCTCTTGATTTCGACTAGGATGTCATTAACCCGGGTTCGTTCCCTCACCCACTCCGCCCGCTTCCGATCTCCTAACTTACACCTATCATTTTTCTTTCCTTAACTTCTTTCCTTAACTTAAGCTGAACCCTCTTCGTTAGCCACCACGTTTCTGCCCCATAGGTGAATACCGGTACGATACAGCTGTTGTATACTTTTCTATTCAGGAATATTGGATATTTTAGTGATAATAAAAAATGTTTTTATTATGAATTTCACAACGGGCTTGCGAATGCAATAGTGTTCCTAATTGCTGCCCGCTTTCCATGGAAGCGATGGCCGTAGCGGCAGTGAAGAGATAGGAAGACGTGGAAGAAGCCAGAATCATCGCGATTGTGAATTTATTTTTGGCCATGAAAAAATTCATCTGAAAAATTCTCTGTGCAACCCGATTTTTGGCCCATCCCCCTCTGTGCGCATGTTCTATTGTACGAGGATAACAACAGCAACACAAGTTTCCATTTTATGAGGCAAACAACAGCAACAAACGTCCAGGCTCTAATGGCATACCTGGACGGTAAGTCGAGGGAAATGGTTGTCTCTCATTTCACACCACTGCGCCGGTGCGCCTATCGGGCGTGTAAATTTGAAATCCGCACTTATGTTCGACAACCCAAGCACACACATCCGGGGTTGAAAAAAACAAGAAAATTATCTTGTGTCATTGGGGCATATTGTTCCGTGTTTCTGGCCGATTGCTTGGCTGCTTCGATATGTTATCGGTTGAAGGCGTCCCGTTCCATCGTACGTATGTGTATACGCTCCTCTTGTGAGAATGGGCCTCTAGAGCTCTAGTGGACTCGGCTGCACACCGCGCTCGGGCGATCAGCCACGGTTGGCCCTAGCGGCTAGCGCTGCCGAGTGCACTCTCCTAGGAGGCTTCCTCATAGGATATGCTCTCACAGAGCACTGTCTTCGCGCTCAACTTATGTGTTGTCTAATTAACTCACTAAGCTCGAATTAGACCCGTCAGGCAAACAACGCTTTCGCCTTATCAGCACGCGTCTTAAAGACCATACTTTTTGCACTCGGCCGGGGCACCTCTATGCTGTTCATGGCACTGAAAGCAAGTTGTTGCTTGGAGTCGTTCTCTTTTAAAGTTGACAGCAGGCGTCAAAGCTCGAACGAATAGCTGCCGCGCGAGTCATTTCTCGCTAGCTTCTTGGAGTACGGGTGCCTTTTGCTAGGACTATAGGTGCTAAGCCTGCGACAGTGCCTTCAACTATCCGCCAATAACGGTTGACCTAGCCCTTATGTGAGCGAATGGCAAGCTGCCGCTGGCACATAGGCTGGAAAGCTAGGTCTCGTATTCAGTAAAACGAGCTCCACGCCATTGAAGAGTTTCCGGACTTGCTCTCACGCTTAAGCGTAACTCTCTGTAATCAAATACTGTAAATGTAGATCGTGCGTGCATGTCATATGAAGTAAATCTTTGCCACAGACGTGACAGTGATGAACGTATACCGAAGGGGGAAAACTACGCTCACCTCGGAGTTTCAGGCGCCGTGCGCGGACGATGCTGACGAAGAGCACGTTAACGTTCCCGCTTCGAGATAATATGTAGGTCGCAGTGTCCGTGTTCCTGCCATCAATCCAGTTATGAGTGATTGCAAGTATGCACAACAGTGATTACACAAGCAATCATATCTCACAGAAAGGCGCGTTCGTAGAGAGGATACCGATGCTTTGCAAGACACCATGTTCTCCAACCAAACACAGTTGGGTGTGCGTAGCCGCAGCACTCAGCTGAAGATGGCCCTCTTCGGAGCCCTGGTAGAAGTTTGGCATTTCTGGAGCTGCCAGTGCAGGATACTCTTCGGTAAACAACCGGAAAGGCTCTCTACAAAGTGAAATCCCAAAGGTCCTTTCAGCAGACATGGGCGCCGTCACGAGGGGCTACATGCTTGAGGTCTAATGTCCATCCTCATGAAGGCTTCACGTGGTCAGGTGAGGCTTATGAAAGATCAGCATGCAAGAATCAATGGGGGGCAAGGTCGTGAGAAGGCGTAGGTGATAAAGTGGGGGTGAGGGATGGCAACGCACACGGGGTAAGGAGGAGGCAGGAGGCTTCGAAACAGCCAACTACGATCGCCTGCTACGTCTCCGCCGCCACACTTTTTGGTTTGGTTTGGTTTATTGTGGTTTAACGTCCCGAAGCAACTGAGCCTATGAGGGAGGCCGTAGTGAAGGGCTCCGGAAATTTCGACCACCTGGGGTTCTTTAACGTGCACTGACATCGCACAGTACACGGGCGTCTAGAATTTCGCCTCTATCGAAATTCAGCCGCCGCGGCCGGGATCGAACCCGCGTCTTTCGGGTCAGCAGCCGAGCGCCGTAACTACTGAGCCACCGCGGCGGGGCCACAGTTTTTAGTACATTCCAACTTGAACGCTCTAAGCTTAACAAGCAAGGATATGAATTTACTCCTTCAAGCAGATCTTTTGCAGCAGATGACATTGCTTGCCATTTTTATGTGAGCCATTTTTACAGCCATTCTTTGCAGCTCGGTCAACCTTCTATATGGCTACGGTGTCTTTGGCCATAGTTCTTGTCGGTTATTATAATTCATTTTTTTCCAGCGCACGCTGCAACGACGAAGCATTATATCAGATGAATGAAATAGCAAAGATATTATTGTACAATGCCACGAAGAAACGAGTAAACCCTAAAGATTCTACTGGAAACACTGGTTCTCTCACTTTCTGTGACCACCCATCAGTTCTTGCTCATCCAGTGCGTGCGTGCATACCCAATTCTGGACAAAGGCATTTTTGAACCGGAAACCGTTCATGAGCGCAATTTTTTATATAATGTACGATTTCACAATAACAAACAATATATCCGCAGAACACCCGACGGCAGTCTTGTAATTTTTTGCTATTAATGCTTTCGCTATCGTCAAAAGCGTGCCCCTATTGGTTTTCTAGGGCAGTCCCAACTGTTCGTTGCAATCGATGGAAACACTTCAAAAGAAATATTTTGCTACATATCAGACGAATGGACCATTACTTTCAATATTTCCTTAACAATATCTTACAATCTCTTAATTTTCAAAATTTTTGTCCGAGAATGCTCGACGGCAAGACACATTATTAACGTTACCATCTCTTTATTTGGGACACAGGACACGGTCTTAATTGATATGTTTTTACTCTTCCTCTCCGGGGAAAGAGAACAGACCATTATACTACATTTGGTACATGCGCTCGCAGATTCTTTGCCCTTCACCTCGCAGTATCTCTGTATCGGTTCAAATTTTCTATAGTGCATTCCGTAATATCTTTCATAACTTCGTAATTTACTGGTCTCTGTAATAAATCGTGATATTTAAGAGCCGAATATTTAAGCAGGAAATCACTATCAACAATCAGTCAGTGTTCTTTCTTGCTCACACACAAAAAAAATAAAGGTTTTTTTTTTTTTTCAGTGCGAAAGCATGACTCATCCGGGCGTTAAGAACCTAGAAAAATCATCTCTTGTGCGTAGACGCCGAGCATGTGCCTAGCACGAGCGCTCCGTTGTTGTTGCTGTTGTTGTTGTTGTTCGTTCAGAACAACATCCGGGCGTTCAGAACCTAGCAAAATCATCTCTTGTGCGTAGACGCCAAGCATGTGCCTAGCACGAGCGCTCCGTTGTTGTTGTTGTTGTTGTTGTTGTTGTTGTTGTTGTTGTTGTCGTTGTTGTCGTCGTCGTTGTTGTTGTTGTTGTTGTTGTTGTTGTTGTTGTTGTTGTTGTTGTTGTTGTTGTTGTTGTTGTTGTTGTTGTTGTTGTTGTTGTTGTTGTTGTTGTTGTTGTTGTTGTTGTTGTTGTTGTTGTTGTTGTTGTTGTTGTTGTTGTTGGTAGTGAGCACTGATCCGGATCACGAGAGGGAAATAACTAGAAGAATGAGAATGGGGTGGAACGCATATGACAGGTTCTCTGAGATCATGAATGCCAGTGTACGAATACCCCTCAAGAGAAAAGTATACAACAGTTGTATCTTACCGGCACTCACCTTCGGGGCAGAAATGTGGAGGGTAACAAAGAGGGTTCAGCTTAAGTTAAGGACAACGCAGCGAGCTATGGAAAGAAAAATGATAGGTGTACCATTAAGAGATCGGAAGCGAGCAGAGTAGGCGAGAGAACAAACGCGGGTTAATGACATCCTAGTCGAAATCAAGAGGAAGAAGTGGGCTTGGGCAGGGCATGTAATGCGAAGGAAAGATAACCGCTGGTCCTTAATGGTAACGGAGTGGATGCGAAGAGAGGCAAGCGTAGCAGGGGGCGGCAGAAAGTTAGGTGGGCGGATGAGATTAAGAATTTTGCGGGGATAAGGTGTCCGCAACTGGCAAAGGGCAGGGTTAATGGAGAGACATGGGAGAGGCCATGGCCCTGCAGTGGGCGTAGTAAGGCTGATGATCATGATGGCATACCCACGACGGGGAATAGGCCAGGATTCAGTGAGGAGAGCCAAAGGAAGAGGGTAAATTGGTGCCAAGGTAATTGTTTTGCTTTGGGCAAGAAATCAAAAACTTATAGAGGGAAATGAAAAAAATAATAATAAGAAGAAGAAGAAGAATAAAGAAATCGGCGAGAAGACTAGAGAATTTAATTCATGAAAATTGCTGAAAGATGAGCGCTACGTCCCGCGGCACTGTACGCTCATCCTCGTCTGTTGCACAGCACTAATCCGGTGGTTCTGCCCGGAAAAAATCTTCGCTTGCGTGCGCGCTTAAAAAAGGTGTCAAATTGAATCAGTCATCATGTGTGCGGCTCAGTACAGTCATTTAAGCATGTAAAATCAATAAGAAAAATATTTGCCAAACCGTTCTTTCGCACTGAACCGAATGTTGCAAACATTCTCTGTCATTTTTTGATGCTAGCAAAATTGTGTCTTGGTTAAAAGGCGGCAGGCCCCAGAGCAAGTTCAGCAGATAATTCCGGTGCGTCTTCTTTCATCGGATGCTGTTCCTCATGTGACGGAGTACGCAGCTTTGACACCGCATGAAAACACAAGATCGTACGTGCAGTTTTTGCCAATGCGTTTGTGGTGTTAGCTTGTGGTTAAGCGTTTGGTTTAGCTCGGTAGGCGACAGGCGGCAGCGGCGCGGCGCCATCTGATGGAGCGCAGCTGAAGCGGTCGCTAGGCAACGGCGACTCAAGGTCGTTTGGTAGCCGCACCGCCACGAGCATATGCGACGAGCCGAGCTGGGCTCCAGTAGTGTTGCTTTCGCAAAACAGAAAGCTTCAGCTTGCCATCTCCACAAAGTTTTACTGCTCCGTCTGAATAGCACTGCTAACTCGGCAGAGTAGGTCAGTGAGCATTCCGCCAATTCTCGCATTAACACGCTCCTACCCGCAGAGATCTTAGCAGGTGCAGTGAAAATTGGTTTGCAGGGCCGCTACACTATACGCTGTCAATAGAGTGTTAGTCAAGCAACGAATCTATCGAGTAAGCTTGTTTGCCAAGCACCCAAACAAAAGCAGAAACGAGAAATTATAAAGGGGAATGTAAGGAGAAAGAAAAGCTTCGAATCGTAGTAATCTGGCGAAATCACGAACAAAGAGGAAGAAGAAGAAGAAGACATACTTCGACCCGAGCGGCTGGTGCCGTCGTCCTCCAAGAGGAGACTTAAGCCATGACGACGACTTCCACTTCTCCAGCCGGACAAGCGAAGGGTAAGCTAGAGCTCTTCGCGGCAATGCTTCGCCCTGGTAGAGAGCGAAACGATCAGCAGCCTATTTTTATTTCACGCTTTTAACCTTTTACGGAGTGAAGGTTCTTTGCGGTCGTGCTCTATTATGAAAATGCGGACTTCCTGATCGTTCAATCTTGATCTTGACTAGTACGGGACGGCAGTTTCACGCAAATGAATCCAAGACAAATTCTGACGCAGGGTTTCCTCGACGCCGTATTGCGTTTCGCAGAGCCCATTCACCTACAAATTATGTAATGCTGCAAGCCTACTCGAATAGGCTCGTGAATGTATTCCGTTCTTCGACGAGTGGAACTGGACCGTTCGGCAGTGGGTTGTGCTTGGCTGACACCGGCGTGTATAGCCCTTGTACTGCTGTTACAGATAACATCGCATATGTTTGCGCATTCAATACACCGTAGCTGGAAGTTTGTCTCGTTGCGGCGCATGAGCACCTTTCAAACGACGGGTTTTAAGCCTTCAAAACGTGGGCAAGACTTAAACATGTTACAAGCTTTTATTTGTTTGGAACACCAATTCCAGGATAATAATTACGTCAGGTGCAATTACGCAGTGCAGCATGGCGCGAACAAAACGACAAGCAGCCGCTTTCGTCTAAAGGACACACCTTGAATCAGATACCATCATCATCATCAGCCTCACTACACCCACTGCAGGGCAAATTTAAGGCCTCTCCCATGTCTCTCCAATTAACCCTGTCCTTTGCCAGTTGCGCCCACTGTATCCGCGCAAGCTTCTTAATCCCATCCGCCCACCTAACTTTCTGCCACCCCCTGTGCTATGCTGGCCTTCTCTTGGAATCCACCCCGTTACCCTTAAGGACCAGCGGTTATCTTCCCTTCGCATTACATGCCCTGCCCAAGCCCATTTCTTCCTCTTGATCTCGACTAGGATGTCATTAACTCGCGAACACATCCTAAATCCTTTCCCACACCGTTCAAGCGAAATCCACTAAAGAAATTGGTGATTTCGGTACTGTATGGTGAACCACATCACCCGCCGTCACAGGTCCCGCCTCGTCCCCGTACGGCGCAGGCTTCGCAGGCGAGGAAACGGCGAGTGCCTTATCCCGCACCATTTCTGGCGGCGGTCTGCTCCGCTACTGGAAGTAAAACCTTTCAGTGTGGCAACATTGATATTTTCGTTTCTTATTTTTTTTTTTACTTTACTCACGTGGGAGCACATTTGTGTCGACAAAGTGGTGCTGTTGGTGTGGCGCTGTCGCCTGCCCATTTCCTTTTGTGTTGGTACAGTTATGGGGTGTAGTATATGTCTCGCTCTTCGAAAGACGCTGAGATAGCAGAGACGGTACCATGAGGAGGGCGCGGAGAACTGTAGTTTCGACAACTTTGCGGTCTCTCCACTCCATTGTCTGCACTGGCGATCCCTCCTGTGCATACGAACGGCTGCCGGACGGTCAGCCTGTCACTATTGACGCGACTGTTTCGTCCGCGGTCCGGCTCGTCGTATGCACACCGCTTACGCTGCAATTTGTAAGTTCAGTACTCTCTTTCTGAGCTTGACAGTTTGTCAGACATATGATACAGCTTCCACGTGCGAAATCATAAAAACACTTGCACCGTAAATGCACGTCATGATACGCTCTATCTCTCTTTTTTTTTTTTGCAATTAGGCGCTGTATTGGTCTATTTAGTAGACTTCGAAAATTTTAAAGCGGCGCTTCTGAGCAAAAGATCAAACCACCGCTCATAAGGAAACTACGTGACTCGAAAACCAGCGCCTAAAATTTGTAATGAAACAAACCGGTTAGAGGCGTAAGATTCCGCTAAAGGGGGCAGACTGGGTGCTTGGAAGCAATAACGTGCATTGGAAAGATGATAAAGGAACAGCTTGATCGCTAGATGATTGCGAATAATAATCGCAATTCCACTACGATGGTTTTGTTTCAACGTGCTTTGCATTCTTAATCGTCCGTGTTTTCAGTTTTCTACAGCGGTATATGTAGTGGGCACGTTAGGCTAAATCGTCAACGTCGTCGTCTGCACAGCCTCTCTCCCGCTCACGCTCATCCCTCGCAGTGCCTGTTCGTCACAAGTACGTGAAGCAGGCCTACGGGCTCCCCTCAACTTCGTGAGTGGTTACTCCATCCAGCTAGTTCTATATTCTCACCAGTGGCACTAATGCGAGTGTACTGGCATAACTGCACGAGAAGTCCCACAGCCCTACATAGAGCTACTATGCACTCCGACTGGCATCGCCACACCGTAACGCCCCAGTCGTCGCTGAAATTAGCGTTGCCGCAAGGGCAAACGTTGTGTTTTCTTTTTTCTTTTTTTGCGAAGCATACTAGCCGCAGAACCGAGCTCTTCCTTGCTGCGCCGCGCACGGCCGCGTAGCTGCCACTTGACCTTCATCTGCGCACCACGTGATATGACGTTACAACAGCTGTGAAAGCTGGGGTAGCTGGGGCCTCGTGCGCTCGCTTGCGGACGCGCAGCCTCCGCCGGCGGCCTAACTCCCGCTCCTACCGCTAGGAGATACTGACGTCACGCAAAAGGCGACGCACTCGTTGAGTCAGTTGAGCAGCGAGATGTCGGCCAGGGAGAGGGCGGCTCGCCAGACCGCAAAGCGCAAGTTACAAAGAGCCACGGGAACGGGAGAAGAACGAGAAGTACGGCTTGCCAAGCGACGTGCACAGTATGCAGCTAGACGGCAGCGTTCGACAACCGATGCCGAGGTGAAGGATGAAGCTTCGAGTACTTCTACTCGGTTCGAGCGGCGAAATGCTACCAAACGGAAAATGCGTGCTGAAGAAACTCCTGAACAGCGGGAACAGCGCCTTGTAAAGGCATCGAAATTTGTCAAGAAAATATGATATAAGCGATGTTCAAACAAAGAGCCATTACTTTACTGATCATCATAGTGTATTTATTGGTTTGAGAAAAATAAAGGAAGAAGCAGAGTAACACATGAGTTGTTCTTGTCTATGAAATGGCTAACCAGGTATAGCCAGGTAATGTCTTGTCCATGAATGGCTAACCAGGTATAGCCAGGTAATGTTTAATTTTTTTGGCTAGTATGCTTCGCATCCTAGGCTTAACCATAAGCTAAGCCAGGCCATTTTTTTTTTTTGAGTATCAAACTTTATTCTGTTCAGATTCCCAGCAGGGTGTGCCTTCCCCACCACCCCAGCTGCGATCGGCACTTAAGTGCCAGTCACCGCCTCCGCTGTCTCCGCCAACTGAGGGGCAGGCAGCGGCGTCAACCGTCGTACGCGATGCCGTACGCGCGGCGGCTTCGGCGGCCGCCATGATCGGCTCCCTCGCGAAACGGAGCAGGAGCGCCGGCGATCGGGAAGACCAACTATCGGCTCAGCGGAGGTCCTTGCAAGGACCTCAGCAAGCAGGCGACCAGAGGTGAGCCGCTACGAATTCCAACACACCTTTGCTGTACGAAAACGATGCATCGGCGAAATGCAACAAAGAGTTCAAGAAACTAAGAAACTCGCAGGATTGCACAAGGTAGAGTGCATGCTTTTCTCTAGCTCTCGCGATACAAGATGGCATTTATTCTTGAAGGCTTTAAAACCTTTTGGTGAAAAAAAATCTAATAAATTGGCGATACGTCTTTGTTTAGAAAGGAAAATAGTCGGATGCACCGCTCCTGGTAGCTTAAAGGGAGATCTTTAGCGGTGAACCTACTGAAAGCGGATACGCAACAAACCGAGCATCGAACAATCCCGACCCCGCTGAGGAACCCGAGCCGGTAGCCCAAAGCTATGCAGACATTCTTAACTACTACAGAGGGATCAGACGAAATTACCCGCCCCCACACAACCAACTCAATAGAGGAGACGCCGTAGCATGGCGACAGTTACAAACGGGAACATTCCCGTGCCTAAACATGCTAAGTAAAATCTACCCCACGCATTACAAGAGCGAGTGCCCGCTGTGTGGAGACAAATCAACCGTATACCATACCACATGGGCTTGCCAGAAAATAGACGAGCTACCCATAATAGAAAACCCGAGTGCGGAACAGTGGGAGAGGATGCTATCAAGCGACATCCTGAAAGTCCAGCAAGGACTAGTAAGGCGTGCACGCAGGGCAGCTACCCTCAGCGGAGCCCTGGACTAGAGGAACCGACCCTGATGATAAGATGGAAGACTCCATCTGAAGCCGCAAAAGGATATTGTAAAATAGAGCAAATAAACGTTTTCCACCACCACCACCACCACCTACTCGAAGCGTATGTCGTGTCTTAGCTATCATTAGCTATCTAAATGGCTTTCTTTCGAATGCATTGCCAGGCTCTGAAAGACAGTCAAGATCGCAGACCCTAGTCAACAGGTTCTCCGATGAATTTAAATCTGCTGTAATATGGGTGTTTCAGGCAAAACTCTTCGGTAACCACAGAAGTGCGAATTTGTTCAGGACAATGATGAAGAGTTCATGAATTGGACTCTCACATGGCGTGCAGCCAACTATTATTCGTGAAGAGCAAAAACTTGCAATTTAAATCTTATCTGCTGTTTCACACCGCGATATAAATTACTTCCACTAATTTTATGAAAAGCAAAAACCGCAGTATACATTGATTCCGTGTTCCATGTTGCTAACGCTTGTCCTCGAGGAGCTGAGTCTATATTGTATTCTCCATTTAGCTTCTATTCCACAGCATACTGCGCCGTAGTCTTATAACGGTCCCGTAGAGTAATCACTGTAGCCGTGAAATGTGGTCTCCCTACCACCCAGTCACCTCCGCTGCCGCACTTTTCATCTGCGTTTTCCCGCTACTAGGTGTTTTAACAATATAGCCCCAATAATATACATCATGCAACTGCAGACCACCAAAGGAACTTGAAAAGAGCCCTAACAGTTAACTTCGGACAACGTGATTTTCGCCGCATTTTTCCCGAGACATCCCCTGCGTCTCTTGCTCCCTAGAGACAAGTACCGAAAGCGGCGCCACCTCTTGTTCTCATTACTTTCTGCACGCATCCTGAGTTTAGTATCACTCTCCGTGCCAAGCGGGGCGAACACGAAAGCCAGGCAACACTTCTAGACTGGGATTCGGTTACGATCACTTGAAAATATCACCCGTCTTCTCTTATACTCTTGGGTTCTGGTCTTCTGCAAGATCTAGTGGGATGTTCGAAGCGGGCCGAGGTACAATTTCTAGCCTCCTAAGCTTCTAAGTTTTATCAACACCAGCTTATCGATATTCCAGAAGAAATAGGTATGCAATCAATCCATTATGCCAATACTCCCGATACTGATGCTGAGGCGCTAAACGAGGAAGCTTGAAATAAGATTAGCGATAGCGCAGCAAACGGCGGAATAGGAAGTTATGGGTGTTGCTTCGTGAGACAAGAAGGAATCAGGTTATACTGTGGGTGAAATTCGAAAAAATCAGCGCATGTGCCTAGAACAAACCGGGCGTAGAACGGGTGATAGGGGTCTGCCTCAGGGGCGTCAGTAGGTCGATTGTTGTGATGAGGCATGTAGATAGCAGTGGCAGGATAAAGGATGGAGGCGAAATTCTAGAGGCCCGTGTACTGTGCGATGCCAGTGCACGTTAAAGAACCCCAGGTGGTCGAAATTTCCGGAGCCCTTCACTACGACGTCCCTCGTAGCCTGAGCCGCTTTGGTACGTTAAACCCCCATAAGCCAAACCAAGCCAGTGGCAGCATGCGTACGTGAGCTCACCAGAAAGGGTATCACTGAAAAGCTATACCTTCGCCCTGCAGTGAGTTTAGCCCTATGATAATGTGCGGAACGACATAAATGCATTTAGCGATTAGTTTTTAGAATGAATACGACCGCACAACAAGGCGAACACTGCAAAAGCGCTGCGAGAAACAACGGTGGGGCATTTGGAACCCACAAATCCGATGAACTCGAACTGAACGCTAGAAGGAGACTTTCATTGCAATGTTTGTGCCGATTCCGAGTTCATCGGGCTCGCGTGTTCCAAGCACACCACCGATTGTTTGGGGAGCACCTTGTTCGGCATCCATCTTCCTGAAATTTCTTCGCATCCATTTCAAAACTCGAGTGCTAAACGACCTTAATTTTATTTCAAGTACGGCATAGTTGGTTCAGCATTCGTGATGAACTGATGCTTATGGTTGCAATGAACTGCATCAGGTTTTCGTTTCCCGTTGCATCAAGTGTCCGTTTGTTTCGGCGAATGCAGGCAGCCGTCGCCCATAGAATCGGAAAGTTCCTCAAAGTCGAGCTCGCTGACGCCCCGCGACAAGCAAGCGTGGAGTGCCCTGCGCGCCGCCGGAAATCCCATGACAGCCGTCTTCGTAGCGCTGGTCGTGCTCTGCGCACTGCTGCTCCTCGGCGTGGTGGGATACATGCTGTTCGCGCCCCTTAGGCCGAGGAAGGGCAAGCTGCGCGAGCCGAAGGTGACCACTGACCTCGACGTGGTGAACGAGTGGAAGCTGCCGCCCATGGGAAAAAGAAACCCCCCGGCCGCTGCTGTCCCAGTGACCACCGTCGTCGAGAATGGAACTGGCGAAAGCGCAAGCCTTGCGCGCCGTCACACTCCTACAGTCCAGAACGCGAGCATCGTGGTCGAGGGGGAACAATCTGGTTGAAATTTGCGCATCCTCCAACAGAATGTACAGCATTTTTGTAATTATGTATTGGACTGCCTTTTGAATACAAACGCTGTCTGCATGTTTTGGTTATATTCAGTGAAGCTTTGGCTGGTAAGGCGCTTGTTATGTAACGCGCTGATAGTACACTGAGCCCAGTCAACGTTGATTGCATGACCTTAAGCTATGCCTAGCTCCATAGATCACTGGGTATTAACTCGTTCGTTTTGTTCATAGCAACGTGACGCCCTCGATTCTGACCTGGCGGTAGTCTATCATAAACCATCCCTGTCAAGAGGAGGTTCAAGCGCATAAGCAGGGGCTGCGAAAAACTTTACAGCGTTTGGAGTTGCAACCAGTTGATTCTTCTTTGTTCGCAGCTGTGGTAACCGTCTCACTTTAGAGGGACACTGGGGAAAACTCCGCCCAATTATTGTTGTTAGAAAAGAATCCATTCTATATCTTTTTCTGGCTCCGTTGGATACAAAACATGGATTCTATATCATTTAAAATGAATTGAAAATTTTTTCCAACTGTCTATTCAAAGACGTGACGTCGAGACCGAGACGGACTCCGTGATGCCTGTGTGGAAGTGAATGGCGGTGGTTACAAAGTAGCCGAGCCTCAGAGATCCTCGCCTCAGGAACTCTCTTGACGTCACCACGGTTTGCCTGCGAAAACTACCGGTGGTGGCGGTACCTGCATTTCATGTTTCAGGTTTTCTATTTAACAGATATTCTGTTTTCAGTGAAAGTTGCCTTTTTGCCGTTAGAACGCGGTGATCTGTCGATATACGCCAACATTAATTGGTCATCACTTTCATGTCATAAATTAAAAAGTAGCATTAGTCCTCCGTTTATGGCGTCTTCGCGATTCGGTGCACATTCTCTCCCCTGCACCATCACCATTCGTCATGTAACAAGCATATAGCGCGCGCCGCTGACGCTGGATCTAGGACAGATCGAGGACGCTTCCACGCAATTCTTGTGTGCGGCCCCCAGAGTAAACGGTCTTTTTTAGGCGGTGCAGTTTCTTGCGGCCGAGAGTAAGCGGCCTCGTAATTAAGCAGGACGTTTTCGTGCGGCAGTAAAGATGAAAATTTTCCTGCTCACTAAACCGTGTGCTCGCGCAGAGGTGGAATGTTCATGTTGCCTCGGGGCGAACTGTCAGGAAAGAAGGAACGAAAGATTTCTTTTACTCCCGGGACCTAAATGTCTGAACGACGGCGCCTTTCCAGCAGGCGATGTTGACGACCGTCGGCTCGTGTTTTCTTTGAGCGTCGTGAGATGGCGCTAGCAGGTTAGGGGGTCAGCGGGCGCGTGCATTTGTAGGAGAGGTAGGGATCGCTGCGCTTGTTTTTGTGCCACGTGTCTTTTTTTGCCCATTATATTTTCCGTCATACACTCGTGTGTATTGCGTGATGGGTAAAAGCTGTTTCGTTCCTCGCTGCTCTACAGGATACAAATCCTGCCGCGAGAAGTTCTCTCTCTTTTCAGCACCTAGGGATGAAGAGCGGCTAAACGCGTGGCGATGCGCCATCCCAAGAAAGGATCGACTTCTGCAATCGACTATAGCCTCACCTCGTGTCCAAGACTTGGACAGCGGAGCACAATGGACATATAGTGGCAAGCACTCATCGTCGCGCATCATTGGCAAAGGACGCCGTGCCCACGAGGTTTCCCGATTGCCCTGCTTATCTTTCTAAAACACTACAGAGCAGAAAGCGGCCAGCCGAGCGACAGCTTCTCTCCCCAGCGAAAAAGAACAACGGCTCAACGTGTGTCAGCCCCAGCTGCGACGAGATCCAGGAGTCTCACATGCCGGTACCAGTGCGTGGCGGTGGCAGCGCCAACGCAACTGAAATTCAAGACGAAGCAGGGCCCTCTGTGGCAGGGGCAGCTTCAACATTCGATATGTTGTTTGGCGACCCGTCACTCGTATGCCTTCCCTCCAAATCATGGGGATATCATCGCATTGAAACTGATGACGCAAAGAGCATCGTATTCCTCGAGCTGACGCGCACTGGAGCCCCTCAGAAGCACTCTCCCGATTCGGCACTTGCGGTTGCAGAGCGAAACACAGCGGAAGCTTGTCCTCCAGGGAGTATAAATGCCGCTGGTTTGTTCGCCGCTCCACGAATTGTTGAGATCGACGAGAGGATGGAGGTCCATACGGTGTTGATGGGCAGGTCTGTTGCCATTGAACAGCTTCAATGGGCAAACGGTTTGGCAACAGTTGACGAGGTGAAGTCCTTTTTACAGCACGTGCAAAATGTCAAGCTTTGCGCTGGTGGGCCAAGCACTGCTGAATACCCCAAAGCAGAACCAAGGAGTGCCTTCATCGACTTTAAGGGCAAGTGGCGCCACAAGAAATGTGAATTCTTCTTGAGTGTGGGCGCGTCAGTTTGCCAGAAATGCCTCAGCCTGTCAGACACGCTACGGATACATTAAGCACGGGCACTAAAGAAAAATAACAGCTCGAGGCCTGCTCGCATTCAGTTTTCACGCCCCCAACAAAGCAGTGAGAGACTTGCCACTCTGCGGCGGGCAAATTACGCCTTGAAAAGATCAAAAAACCGCCTCCTTCACCGCTTTAAGGACCTTTCTTCACAGCTTAAGGAAGCCCGTGAACGCTTGCAAAAAAGTTCAGAGGAAGAGCTCGAGACCAAGCTTTGCAATCTTGCGCTTCCAAGTGTGCAGCTAACTGCGATCAAGGAATGGTTAGCTGCAGAAAGGCTTGCAAACAAGAAAAATCGTCGCTACACTGAAGATTGGCTCCTAATGTGCCTCTTGTTACACATACGAAGCCCATCAGCGTACACTTTCCTACGAGAGAACAATGTGCTTCCTCTCCCATGTGTGACAACAGTGCGAAAATATCTCAGCATGATAAGGGTGAAATGTGGTTTTGATAGCAGGTTTTTTGCTGCATTTAAAAGAAAGATGGCCACAAAAGATGTGTATCAGCGGCACGGCATCTTGGTTTTCGATGAAATGCGAGTCAGAAAGGAAATGCGTGTGCATTCTAAATCGATGACCTATGTCGTTTTCAGTGACTTTGGTGATGGTGTGGGTACCAGCGATGACCTGGCAGACCACGGGCTTGTGTTTGCATTCCGTGCATTCGGAGACCAATATTCTCAGCCGATTGCAGTGTTCGCGAGCAAAGGACCGACGAAGGGAACCATGCTTGCGCGCCTTGTTTTAAAAGCATTGTGGGTTTTTTGCGCAAAAGACACGACACAAAGAAACGAGGTAGACAGGACAAGCGCTTACTAACAACTCAGGTGTTTATTGACATAACATTTGCTTAAATACAGCAGCTGCTCTTATCAAACACGAAAAGGGAAAGAAGAGACTTAGCATACATATATCAGATCAGCATAGATCCCACCATCGCACGAGTGAATGCATGTTTCGAGCTCTAATTCTGCGCAAGATAACTGATTTCTTTTTTTTAGAGCAAAATTGAAGGATTGCTGACACACGAGTTACCCGATTTTCCTATCTCATTGGCCTCAATTATCTCTCTTCCAAGTTGTGTCTTGCACCGGCGCAGTACTGAAGTTTTTTCGAGCGCGGGAGTGCAGTTGCGGCAATTCCGAATATGGTCAATCATTTTGCTACCTGACTTGTTCTTTACATCTCTTGCGTGCTCCCTCAGCCTTTCATTAAGGCACCTGCCAGTTTGGCCAATGTACTGCTTACCACAGGCAAGTGGTATCGAGTACACAACGCTCTTTTTACAGGCCACGAATCGCTGCTGGTGCCGCTTCGAACAAGCGACGGCCGTATCCTCCGCATTCACTCTCTTGCAAATCCTGGAGAGTTTTTCAGGAGCGTTAAAAACCACTCTAACACCAGCCCTAGCACCGATCTTCTTAATATTATGCGAGATTCCGCATAATACATACTCGCAAACATACTCGCAAGTTTTAAAAGCAGTTTTTATGCTAGAGGAGTCTGGCGCTTTAGTTGATGCAGTGGTGTGTGACGGAGCAGCCACCAACCGCTACATGTGGAAAGAGTTTGGTGTAAGTGGCAACCTAAAATGCACAAAGGGCTCCTTCACACACCCTGTTGATGACAAGCGTAGCATATTTGTCTTTTCGGATGCTCCGCATCTTATGAAGTGTGTGCGTAACCGTCTGCATTCCCAAAAGGTTCTAAACTTTCCTGGTGGCCGTGTCCAATGGGCACACTATGATAAGCTTTTTGTTCAAGACCAAAAGCAACCTGGACACTTGCGTGTTTGCCACAAGCTCACATATGCCCATATTAATTCGTCGAACACGGAGAAGATGCGCGTAAAACTCGCTACCCAGATTTTCAGTCGAAGTGTGGCCAGCGGGTTGGAGTTTTACTCGCAAAGAAAAACAGTGGGACTGGAGAACGTTAAAGGCACGGTAGAATTCACCCTGAAATTTAACGATCTCTTTGACGCACTCAATCGCAATCATCCCAAAGAACGAGGGGGAAATGGTGGCCGGAAGGATATCTCGAGATCATTTTCTGACAGAGCAGACTGCAGCAGGCTTGCGTGTCACTGTTTTGTCAGCTTTAGAGCTGACAAGATATTTGCTCAAACAGTGTGGCTTCAAGTACGTATTGACTGGAAAATTTAACCAGGATGTATTAGAGCGTTTTTTTGGGACAATCCGCCAAGCAGGCGGTCAGAATGACCATCCCTCCTTACCCACATTTCTTCGGCTATATAACATGCTTTCAGTGTATAGCCTGATCAAACCACCCAAGTTTGGGAACTGCGAGATTGAGCAAGCTCGAGAAACACATATGCTTACGTTGGCTGATCTAAAGCTTGCGTTCCAAACGGACGGAAAACAGGAGACTCGTCTTCAGCAGCTAAAATGCAAACTGGATGGATTAGTTGCCGCGGAGGTTGAGTGTGATGAAGCGTTTGGTTAGGTATGTGCAGAGCCAGAGGCTGCTGACTGCATTGTGTATTACTTGGCTGGGTTTATGTGCAGAAAAATGTTGAAGGGCTCAACCTGCCCCGCATGCCGACAGAGCCTTGTTGAAGAAACTGAGGTCCATGCTCAGCCTGAAAGCACACTTGTGCAATGTAAGACAAGAGGTGGGCTACTGCACCCAAGACTCAGGATTTTTGCTTTGCTGCAGACGGCTGAAAAAGAGTTTCAGCAAAATGCCACCCACATAAATGCATATGAGGTAACAATTGAAGCTATGCTCGCAAAGCATACATTCTCGTTCCCATGTGAGGAGCATAAAGAAGATATGATGGCAAATTTGTTGCACTACTACATTGCTATGCGAATGACGCAGGTCTGCAAACAGACAAAAATTGACTCGAAAGCGAAAATGCAACATCTTAGGAAGCTTTCAAAGCTTGTCTAGAATGCCAAGCACGTTTAAAAGCACTGCAGTCCTGAATTTACATGGGACATTGCGTTGGCATCGTCTGCATGAGTGTGAAAAAATAAAATCTGTCTTGTTGTGTAGCCGGTTGTTTTATGAGACATTTCGAGAGCACGGCCTTCAAACTTTGCCTCGCGTGCCTGTACGCTTGCGGCGGCAAAGCAGAGGTGGAGACAGTGCATTTCGGGAACACGCGGCAGCCCGCAGTTTGCGTGGGGCCGCTATTTTCACGCAGATATGGAATTGGAAAGCGAGCAACTACGTGAGCAATAATGCCCGACACAAAACCAAGCGGGAACCAACGATCACCTTCCGTTATCGAGAGCTAGCGTATTTAACATGCGTGGCTAGAATTTCTTCACATCTTAATAGCGCGTATTTGGAAACTTCTTTCTAAGAATTCTGCATTCCGCACAAGCCAGACTGATTTGCGTTTGTACAAGCTGAGCACTAGTAAACACGCGGGAGATTCCACCGTGGTCGATATATTGGACGTTTATGAGTATCAAAGGACGCTTAGGTATGGATAGCATTTCTAAGCTGAAATATTCTTAAGCATATACCTAAGCTTGCTTCCAAAGGCTTGCCGGACGTTTAGTCTAGTATACAGGCATATATCGGGCAATTTACTTGTCATTCTTACACGCGTGCGAATGTTTGTGGTGGTCCGCGCGCCGCGTCGCGTGCTACGGTTGACCCCCAACGATCCACGCCATCTGCCGAGAGAGGCGTGAACTACGAGCAGAAAAGTCGCCGGCGCGGCAGCCTCGTTCAGACACCTAGTCTGTTTCTTCCACCGTGCCCGGGACCATCCGCGGCAAGGTATTTCTTTTTCGTCACGATGACACATGCAAATACAAGACATCATCTGGATAACGGACATCGAAGAGCAGCAGAAATGAGAGATGGACCCGGGACCGCAAGGCATGAAGCAAGCACAGAAACCGCTACTCCGGAAACGAACACGGTGTAGGAGGTCGTTAATGGTTTTAAATATGAACTCCAGAGCCAAACAATTACACGAGTGTGTGAAACAAAACAAGTGTGAGCACCTTTCATTTGCTAGCACGCATCTAATCACTCATTCGCCGTATTATGTAACTACTAAACTTTGTGGTTGCCGCGGTCGTTTTCTTTTCTACAGGCTGGTGTCCAAATCGCCCTATCATGTCCAACATTCTCGGAATTTTTGAAAATTGGAATATTGTAAGATACTGTTATGAAAATATTGAAGGTAATAGTCCATTCTTCTGAAATCGGGCAAAATCTTTCTTTTAAAGTGTTTCCATCGATAGCATCAAACAGTTAAGATATCCATAAAAAATCAATAGGGAACGCTTTTGACGACAGCAACCTTAATCGAAAAAAAAATATAAACTGCCGTCGGATGATCTGCGGATATATTGTTTGTTGTTGTGAAATCTTGCATCATACGAAAAAATTGCGCTCATAAACGGTTTCCCCCTCAAAAATGTTATTTCCCAGAATTGTTTGGTATAAGCGGTCAGCTATATTCCTTTTCAGTTGCCGATGTATGTGAAAGCATGACTATAATCCAAACACAAATCACTGCGATTGCGTATTTCTCACGCTACTTCCAATTAAAACGCAGATCACGATTTCTTAGCATAATGCGTACATGTCGCGGTCGCCTTTGATAGGCCCCGGAAGCGTCCACAACTTGTATTAATAGATAATCACACTGCGGTAGCCATTAGAACTGCTATGGTCGCTTTAAGAAAACTGCGGCAGCAAACACCATAGCAATGAGAGGAAAACTGCAATACCATTAACACACGCGTCATGCGTCGCGGGAGGCGACCATTTATGCTGTATAATATGCAGACCGTCTGCTTATCGGAAAGGCATTCTTAGCTGGGGCCTGTCTTCAGAAAATGCTTTCGACAACGTCGGGACCGCAGCCGCCGATGGAATGCAGATACACATAATCGTGGCCTTTTGCTGGCTCGCTTGCGCTTCAGCAGGTCTTCAGCGCACTAGGGTCTCTTTCTTTGACGAGGGCTGTTATAGCTCCTTGCCTCACAGTAGCACGAAGCGATGAGAGCTTCTTTCCATATACAGTCGAACCCGCTTATAGCAGACCTGACGGTCACGGGGATTCCTTTCGTTGTATTCGAGGTTCATAGTAAGGGTAATTCCCCTTTTAGAGCGGAAAATGCAGTCAGGCAAATCTAGCGTTGATTTCTTGAAAAGGTCCTTGTGCACGTCTGCTTCTTCGTGCAGGCGTTATAAAAGCGCTTTCCAAACTCTCCAGAGTAGTCACGTGCTTCTCGTCAAAATCATTTCTCCTAACAAGCGATATCACTAATTAGGGACGCGGTATCACTAATTATGAGAGGAAGTTAGTTCAACGCACGTCCACGCAGAACGTATCAACTGAACAGTTTGTTGTATACGCGCGCTGCTTTCGCCCGACAGGAGAGCAGAAGTTGCAGAACCGATCGGAGAACGCACGCCATGTGACGGGTTCTGCCAGAAAGGCTATACCGTGCGACTGGCAGTCGAAGTTCTCAGCTGCGGTTGATTTATCTTCAACCGCGTGCACATGAATTGCTTTCAACGCTGGCCCCATTTCGCGCGCACCGCTCTTATGCCTACACTTTAGGCAAACTGGCATACGTGCATGCAATGACTGCCAGTGCAGCCTTTCACTGCAGCTTGGCACGCGGTTTCAGTGACCACTTTCTATTGGTATTTGTGCGTCGGTAAGTTGTTTTTTAACAGGAGCCGGCGTGTCACAGTAGCTAGAAAACACTTGTTAGTCTCCAAGCTGAAGGGAGCCGCCAGGGTGGCTCAGTGGTTATGATGTTCGGCTAATGACCCGAAGGACGCGGTTCGATCCCGGCCGCGATGGTCGCATTTCGATGGGGAGACGAAATTCTAGAGTCCTGGGTGCTGTGCGATGTCAGTGCACGTTAAAGAACCCCAGGTGGTCGAAACTATTCTGAGCCCTTCACTACGGCGTCCCTCATAGCCTAAGTCGCTCTGGGACGTTAAACCCCCATAAACCAAACCAAGCTGAGGGGGAGGGCGCGTTTTTCAACTGAGGGGCCGAATTCACGGCGCCTCCTCGTTCGCTCTAAGCGAGTTCTGCTGTCACGGTAGTTCGTTGTTTGAGACTCAGCGCCATTGCTATAGCACTTATTTTGACAGTAGCGCCAACTTCGTTCGTAGTAAGTGAGCGTTCGTCATAACTGCGATCGTTATAAGCGGGCTCGACCGTAATCATTTTGTCAAACATGCAGCAACAGTCATCGCGCTTTTCGCGCAAGACAAGTGTGAACACACGATAGGGAGACCCGGGCGGTAGATAAAGTGAACTGTTCGCTTTTCAGTTCAAACTGCTGCGCCGGTGACCCTTTTTCAATGTTCGTCGATCCCTTCACAAACCTCTGCGGCTGAAACAAACATGAAATTTTCATGTGTCATTTCCTACATCGTTCCATAGTTCTAGATTCCAATTGTTTCCTGCGAGGTCGAATGTGAGCACCATTTCTGTTTATACGCCATAGTTACTGTAAACCCGAAACCATGCATTTAATACGACTCCGTCTAATCCAACACATAAATCGTTCCTCTGAGGAAAGGAGAAAAATATTGTGGCTTAAATTGGCATATTAGCACAAATTTTAAAACCTAGTTGCGCCTGTATTCGGTGTTATGATGCTCATTATCGAACATTTAATGTTTTTTTTGTTTGTTTGTTTGTTTTTTACAACGAAACCTGCTAAACACATTTCTGCATCATCGTTCTTTTTGTTCACACCTGTTTTGTTCTCTGTTCAACATCGAGTATTTTTTTTTTCGCTCAACAATTGCCTTTCTTCACTAAAAAGCGCCGAGTTTAAAATTTATGGCGCCTAAATATTTAGAGTTTTTGGCGGTTGTACCAGTTTTCATTTTAATTAGGGGTGTGCGAATATCAAATTTTTCGAATACGAATCGAATACGAATACTTGATTCCGAATATCGAATCGAATATCGAATAATCAAGGACAGACGCATTTAACCATCATAAAACATTTATTTGAGCACCCAAGAACGTCACAGTTCAATTATCAGTGATGAAATTAACACAAAGGTGTGCGTGGCTGCACAAAAAGTATCAAAGTCTGGAACATGATTCTGAGCAGAGTGGATTTATCAGAGAAGATGGCTAGTACACAGCCTTGATTCAGGCTAGCTCGCCATAAGCACAAAACCGCGTTGTTGGGATGAACATATAGGGTTGTCGTGAAGGAAAACCGGCTGCTCCACGTCGTCAGGCAGAAGTAGTTCCCTTCTAGCTGAAACGACTTCTCCAGCCACAGAAATGCCCTCTCAATTGGCACTGAACTGGCACGTATTGCGAGGTATTTCGTGCACAGCTCTGACTACACCAGCTTCGCAGGTATAGCCCCAAAGAAGCTCACCAGCGCAGTCAGCTACTGCATGGACCAACGTTACGCATTGCTCTGGGCGCCGCCATGTTGCTATGTCTCTGTCGATAGGACTTGCGGACCGAAATGAACACCGGTGCTCGCAATAGAATATTCGGCTAGATACGACTATTCGCGTCGGGTCGAATATTCGAAACAGCACGAATACTTGGATTTCGAATCGAATACGAATACTAAAAATATAATATTCGAATTATATTCGAAAATTTCGAATATTCGCACACCCCTAATTTTAATGAAAACAGTTTATAAAAGGAACATGCATCAATTCCGCTTTCTTTTTTTTTCTAAGCACGATGCAGAACAGCAAGAAGATGAAGAAGAAGAACTTTCGGGTGAGCAGAACCTCACTGCCTTGTCTGTGGCGTTAAACAGCATCTGCCAATCTGGAATACTGCCCTGCCCGCAGTACGTTCACTACAGCCGTTACGGTCATTTCCTTCCACGGACCGTACGCTTGTGATCCGCTGCCTATAAAGTTGGCCAGGCGGATGCACCGGGTCTTGCTCTGCAAAGGCCCGACCAGGAAATGTTTACCACGACCGCGTCCACCACACAAACTGACTCCTCCTCGAAAACGCCTACCAAGGGACTGCTGAGCACGATACGCAAAGCAAAGGGTCTCCCCGCTCTGGCCTGCTTCTGCGCGCTTATCGTCATCTGTGCCGTACTCGTCGTGACCCTCCTGGTGTACCTGCTCTTCGGCACAGATGAACCGGCCCCGGCCTTCAGCACTCCGGCCTCTGTCACCCCCGATGAAGAGGATAACACGACGACTGCCACCCACGAAGGCAAGGGATCGCTGAAGACGACGCCTCTCTCCAAGACCACTGCTAAGGGCGCGAACAGCACTACGGACAAGAAAAAGACCGGAGCAGTCGCAGTCAGCAAAAGAGTGACATCAAAAAACGCCAGTGCCCTTCTTCGTCAGCACCAAGACCCCTCCAGACGCATCTATAGCCCGATCTTGCCCCGCCGTTCGGCAGGAACCAGTGCTTCACCTTCAGGTAGTGATTCAACCACACTGCTTAACGAATACACTCTGCGACCCGAAATGATCTCCTCAAATAACACCACCGGATTTATCACCCAACAAAACCTAGATCGAATGAACTCAACCCAAACGTATTCGGAACGAAAGATCACGATGTTAGGAGCCCTGCTCGGACTCGAAGAATCTAGCAACCGCTGTCCGCCGTCAGGTTCCGCAGCGACGGACGATGTTATCGCCGCCAGTTCTTCAAAGAGTAGCTCTAAGATAATCACTACAGCAGGAGCCACGAAAAATCGAAGCGACAACCTTGGGACATCGCCTCCTGTCCGTGTGTCGCGCCCTGCGTACCCGATTTTCCACGCTAACGGTACAGAAAGTCATACGCGAGCACAGACTGCAGCGGCTTCCACGGAAAATAATACTCTGTTTAACCACACGGCTCCGAGCGGAGTTTCCACAAGCTACAGTGAGGGGACTGTTACGGTGGCTAACACTTCAGAACGCCAACCTCTTGCCAGATTTCGGACGAAAGGCAGCCGTGAGGAAGCGTCATCTGAAAGTTTTGTGTCTGATCGAAAGAACGCAATTGATTTTGATGATATTGATCCAGAGGACAACGTTCAAGATGCCGCGTTCGTGCTTATTTAGAAATAGTACTGAAGCACGTCTCGTCAAACCCATACGACAACTCAGGATTTCCATTGTAGTTCCTTCAGTTTTGCCTCTACAGCTGATATGGCGAATGCAGCTCACAGGGTGAATGAAGTTCCTATAGTCCTATATATTATACATAAAGAGCCATATTGTGCAGACGGCATGTCGACGTCTGATGTGATTAGCGCACACATATATTGAGCAAAACTTCTTGCTTTTTTGAGTCAATAAAAACCTCTACGACGATTGACATAACCTTGAGACTACAATGCAAGAGCAATGGCGTATGCTCCCATGCGAGAACTCCTTCTACTGAGAAGATTCATCCATCGCAGGGAACCTCCATTCCTCTTCTGGCGCAGTGGTGTGGCAGTTAAGAGATGCGCCACTACCATGACAGGTGGCTGTTTAAAACACAGCCACCGTTGAGGCAGATGAGACCCAGATTGTTAGTCATCGGAAGGCTGTATATCTCTCGACCCGTGAGATGATATGCAGTGCAGCTGGTAATTTCATTTAATTTATTTTAAATAATTTCATTGTCACCTGCCGTTCGTGGCTGGTAGGTCATATGCTTTTCCATGACACGAACGCTGGGAAAATGGCTTTTCTCGTGAAAATCGGGTACGTATACAAGTGATTTTGGCGAACCAAGGGAAAGCCGTAGAGCGTGCCTCACCAAAAGCAACACAGGTTGAATCCTGTATCTAAGACAACCGGAAAACAGAACGGAACCGAACTCAAGAATTGGTCTTACCTAAGTCTGATTGCCGATTCGCGTCAGGGGACCGAGAGCACACTCACCTTACAAGGCCTTGCTTTCAATGTGAGGTCGTCAGTATAATTGGGGATCGTGTATTACACCATAGTGCTTTAGGGATTCGACCTGTGCAATTTGGGCTCTGCGATACGTTAGTGGGATGTAAGATAGGGCGCTAACGTGAAAACGAGAACGAAATATTTGTTCAGGTTTGGACTTAAATGTAACTTGCAGAGCAAAACTTCAAGGGCATTAACGTGGACAAGCAATAATGCCTACAGTGAATGAATATATTAAGCAAATATAAAAACGTAATGTCATCTGCATACACGTACAATTTGGTATCGCACTGCACAGGAATCTATATGTGTATGTTGTGTATGTTGTATGTTGAAAGTAAAGGAGACACGACGGATCCCTGAGGGGCACTTCTAGGCTGGGAATAGGTTTCAGAAGTAAAGGGTTCATCTGTACAGAACAAATGTCTATATTTTGAAAATTCCTGCAGCCATTAAAATCCTGAAAAGGCGGCCTAATTTCGGCAAGCTTATTGAGGTATATTAAATGCTCTACGCTGTCATTCTCTGGTGATATATATAGCGACAAAAGCCGATACCTCTTTCTTCTCTACTGCAACCCTAATCTTGCTCTTCAAGTCCATTTGACCTGTCAAGATCGATCACCCTCGACTAAACGCAGTCTGAGCGCCACTGATGGTTTGTAGTGCCACAACATAATTTGCGAGAAGGAATCTGTTCAGTAATTTTGACTAAATTTGACATCAGAGATATCGGCCGAATATTATATATTTCGAAAACTTTCCAACAGTCCTTGAGGAGTAAGCTCGTTTAAGGGGGCAGGCTTCAACGCAGAAGAAGAATCGCGACTCTTCTGAGGACTCATCTTGGACAGCAAACGGTGCGGAGTATAGGAGTCTGGATAAACTCAACAGTGACACTAGGGGAAGGACATATTGGCGGTACTGAATTACCAGCAGCTGAAGATGCAAACTTATTAGAAACGACCTGAGAAATCGATTTCACATGCGATCCACAACACATGTAAGCTCCTTTTCAATAGCTGAAATAACAGATATTGTTGAGACCACCTCTACATCGTAGCAAGATGTCCTAGCAAGGCCTGCATAAGAATGCCTTGTCCTATCCAATAGCGCATAGGCAGTTGCTCTGGAGCACCTCTTCTGCTGGTTGACGGTTAGGGCTCTGTGTCATCAGAACGTTTTGGAGAGCTAGCATCATCAGACGGGTGTTGCTGCGACAAGGACTGCATTCAGCCAGATCAGACATGCAAAGGTCTCAGAAGTGGTTGGCAACGCGTCGCAGATTTGGAAGCTTTGCTGCTGTAACCAAAGCACCAGCAATTCTTGCACTGTAAAGGTCGAGAATGTAGCGGGTCGACACAGTACACTATGGGCTCGGACGAGCATGAAGATAATGCAAATATAGCGATCACAGATTCAATCGGCACACAAGAGCCATCAGCATCTTTGCGACAGCAAAACTCTGAGATGATGCCGATGCCGGTGGTAGTGGTGGTGGAGGTGGTGGTGGTGGGGGGGGGGGGGGGGGGGAGGTGAGAGTTGTGGTGGTGTGGTGTAAATGAACAGGAGGGATTAGCCTTACATTGGCCTGCCGGCAATTGCTACGTCTCTACCACTGCCGGCAATTACGTCTCTACCACTGTTCCAAAAGTCCAGCGTCTTCTAAAAGCACCAATAGTGATCGTCCTCAACCATTTCCCGTGGCGAGATTGATGGGTCCACACCGCGGATAATAGCTTTAGTGCAAGGATGTTGTTCAGGGACAAAATATTTTACGAGTAAAGACGCGAAGGTTGTGCATTGCAGCAAGTCCGGAACGCATTGCACACCCGAGTATCTGCACAGAATGCCCCTCCGAAAGGATGAATCTTAGAAATTTCCAGGAGGCGGCTGGCGACAGCCTTTGGCTGCTAATTGATCATTTGGAGTTTTTCAGTTTTAGAGCTCCATCTGCACTAGGTACAAACGCTACTGGATTCACACTGACATTATTTCGTCTGAAAGATTCAAGGACAAGCTTTGGGCCGGCGTACTGGTGAACCCCAACTGAACCCCAACTGACGAGGCTAAACAGATTGATCGATGCTAAGAGGACATCAATACTGACTTCCGCTGAAAAAAAAAAAACACCTGGACAAACCCCCACGTCGTGAAACGGCCTCACCAGAGAAGACCGCAGAGAGGATTGAGACAGGCAGCATATTTGCTTATAAGCATTCCAGCGCAAAAATTGATTTATTATCCGATAGCCTTAAGGCTGTCGTCTTACTAAAACTTCGCGGCTTCTCCATAACGAAATTCTGTAATCGAACAACCTGATGACGTCAGTGTGGTTACGGGACCGAAAATGACCAATCAGAGAGCCCCGCAAAATTTGAAATTCTCCACGAAATTCCCCGATTGGTCGAGGGATGTCGTTTGAACTTTTGACGCCATTACATCTTGGCCGCAGTTGAGGGGGGGGCAACCTGCCCACCATTGCCATATTCAGTGAAAAAGCGCCCACCGGCGGCTGTGCTTAAAGAGCCACCTCCGGGGCAGTGGCGCGTCGCTTAACCGCTTCACCACTGCGCCAGTAGGAGTACCAGGACTCCACGCGGTCTATGAATGCGCTTCAGCGACGTCATGAGCACACTGTGACCGCCAGTGCACCAGTTATAGGGCAGCGCCAACATTGAAAATATGAGGACCCCCCTAAATTTGGAAGTTGACCAATTCCGAAAAATTCCTAATGACTCCGAATATTTTAGAAGTCAGCCCACGCCCGGAAACACATTAAAGTTGATTAGTGGGTCGGATTAGTATAATTCCGAATTATAATTCAATGGAAGGTACTCGAAGATTCTAGGATATTCATGCATACAATAAAACGACTATGGAACCGGTTCCAAATAGGAGTTTTGGCATGAAAATAGCAAGAACATTAGACACTCACTCACCCCTACTGCTTCAATAATAGCCTATAGAAGGTCAATAAAGAGATTTATCCATCCATCCATTGTAAACATCACAGCAGGCCTCTGTGCTGGCCATCTAAGTGATATCGCATTTTCTTTAGGAATGTGGGTGAGAAAGCTCCCAACCTTTTTAAAACTAATATCTATTTTCCTACTAACCTTTTGATTACAAGAATTAATAAAGTGCCACTAGTGTTTTTACACCACTTTTGCTACACCCATTCAATTTTTTGTACCTTTACTATAGCTGCACAGAGGCGAACGTCCCTCTCGTAAGCTGGATAGAAGAAGACGGCGAAGAACCCACTAATTTGTCTTTTCAGTACTTTTTTATTTTGTACAAATTCGAGCTCTAAGTCCTAAAATTATCAAAATACTCCACTCCTTGTACATGAGTGCATTTGTATCCGCTATGCACCCTGGCCAATCCCCACCATGGGTATGTGCCATTAAGCCTGAGGACATCATCATCATCCAAGTGTGGGTACGCGTCATTTTTTGTTTGAATCTTCAGCATTAACATCATCTGCTTCGGGTTTTTTTACTAGTCGCAGTAACCACAGCGTCCGGAGGAATCTGTCCGCAATGGCCACATTATCTTTCTACCCTCCAACAGGACGCCGCCTTCAGCAGTTGAAAAGTTCTTTCTCAAAACAATGAAGCGCAGGTAAAGGGCTCAGCTGCCCGAATAACATATATGAAATGAACGCCAGCACCGGGACATACACTGTCACAATGGAGTTCTCAAGAACTACGCCCCTAATTACGTACGAGCTGCATAGAGGCACCCTTATGCATACCTACAGAGCTCTCTGTCGGCGCACAACAGATAGTGGCAGCCAACTGAAGTCAAGTCAGGCCTCTAGATACATCTAGCGAAATGTAACATTCCAGTAGAAACATTAGTTTACCTTAATACTTTGCCTGTTTTCATTAGAACTGGTTGATGAGAAGAATTTACAAGATACCAGTACTTTTTTTCTGCACTTGTTCAGTTGTTGTGTACCTTTTACTGCGGCTCCACGTCCATCCCTCTTGAAAGCTGGCGCGAAGACGACGAATAAGCTATGAGCCATTGATAGATTTTGGGAATGAATCTCCATGATTACATAATTGCAACTGGTAGGTTGATTTGCTAACTCCTTTAAAAGTCTCCGAGTTTTTTTTCTTTCTTTTTTAAATTATTATTCTCGCCAAAATGTTCTTTGTTATTTCACTTCAAATATTCTTCTGTCGTTTTTCATGAATACATTTTTCAAAATTCATGTTTGGCTCCGATATTTTCTCGTAATCCTATGAAAATTTCCTTATGTATACCACTACACCTTGGCCAGTCCCCCCACGTGGGTATGTGCCATTATAAAGAGGTGAAGAAGAAGAAGAAGAAGATAGATTTTCTCTTCTTGGGGCTTATTTTACGAGTTGCAATGACCCGCACGTTCACAAAGGTCTGAGCGCAACGGCCACGGTCTTTTCGTATCCTGTGCCAGGACGCCGCCTCCATCACTCCTAAAGGTTTCCGCCAACAGATGAAGCGCGGCGTCGAGACTCAGCGGCCACTCGGGAAATGAGCGCCAGCACCAGGACATACACCGGCACAAGTGAGTCCAGCACAAGAAGTACGCCTGTGGGACTGCTTAACAAGCTACGCGCTTCTCCTGGTTTCCCCGCTCTGGTCTTCTTCAGTGCTGCCCTCGTCGGATGCGCCGTCCTGGCCGTAGCTCTCCTCATGTACGTGCTCCTCACGCAGTCTGCGAAAGGCCCCGCCAGCGCCTCGCCACCCGTCGTTACCCCGGACGATGACACGACTACTACTCAGCTCCAAACGACTGCGTCTCACCACGGTAGCCCCACTGCTAGCCATACAAACGCCACGACGAACACTCAAGCCACAACGCCAATCACTGCCACGAAAACCGTAACGTCCAGTCCCTCATCTCCGCCGGGTACAGATCGACCCACCGATAGCGAGAACTCGACTGAGGAGAGCGTCACGTATGGAAGTGGTGACACAGGGAGTGAGTTTGTGAACAGCTCAGATGACGCAGTTACCTCCGTCAAGATCCTTGTCACTGGTGCCGAATTCTTTAATTCCTCAGCCACCATCGCCGAGCCTTATAGCCCTGCTAACGACTCGGATAGCCTCAATAACTCGACAGCAGACGGCGACGCACACACTGACGGCTACGACGCATCGTCGTCAGACAGTGGTTACAGCAGTCGTCCTGACGAATCAGCCTCGTCGGCCGAGATTGACGAGGCAAGCGACACAGCCAAAAATGCTACACAAGGCAGTGGTGGAAGGGACGTGGAGACATCGCAGCCGCAAGATCGCAGTGTTCTTTCAAAAACTGTGGCCGCTTGAGACGTTTTCAATCGCTCCTATATTAATTCTTGACACAATTTGACACAATTATGCACATCATGCTATATCACAAGCAACTCTAGACTTAAAGAACGTGTGAACGCCGCAACAGTAGACGCGACGTCCCTTGACGCCTGCCGTATCGAGGCGCCGAATCCCTTCAGTGGGATCTTCTCTCTGCACCAGAGGCTGCAGAATCATAAGCAACACCAATGATAGACATTACGCGATCGAACGATGTAGCTGAAGCTGATGTCTTTTTCCGAGCACTGCTGCGGTGACCTCCAGCTCTGAACGACCGCTGCTTCATGCCTTCCGTACTAACCACCGTAGCGCAAAACCGCTCCTTTCCAATGATTGTTTTATTCACACAGCTCACCTCGGCAGGTATACCTCATTTGACCGGCTGTTGTTCTCGGCCCATCCGAAGTTTTCACCCTTAAAGGCCGCGTTTTATCCTTTTAGGGATCGACCATTTACTGCCATGTCCTCACTTCTCTCTTTACCGCTATGCTCATCTAATAAAAGTATCTACTGAGTTCTCCTGGTGCGCTTGCATATCATAATCGAAAATACGACTTGCAGCCAAGAAGATTGTTGGTACGCCTGTCTGTTTTCCGCCTTAGGGTTCCTCATTTGAAGTGGGCGCCTATGGAGCCGTAGAGCGACTGGTTCGTCTTTTTATGTTTTAATTCTCATTGTACCGTAAGCAGATTTCATGCGTTAAGAGATGGCAAGCCAATAGTAAGCAATTAATATTTTTTTTCCACTTGTTCATGAGTGACACTTGAATATTATCGTTGATAGCTCCTTTTGGTGTCATTCAAAAAGAAACAAGAGTGCACGCAATGGCTTTAGTCAATATAGTGCGGCCACATTCTGGTGAAACAGGTTTTTAATTTAAGCAATTGGCTTTTGTTATTACCGTACAAATACCACCATAAGCGACAGTAAAAACTTATAGCGATGTTTGCAGTTTTACCGCAGGAGCTCTTTTTCACAAGGCGAACAACGGTTGACGGATATAAAAATGGAGGTGGAGCAAAACTGTAATTTGGTACAATGAAGCGCCAGAAGTCCACATCTGCGCTTCAGACCGGGTGGGCATTTCTCCAATCGCACTCCGTACAGCCTGTTGGCATTGAACCTATTTGACAGCAGCGATGGACCCGCCTGCCCTTGTCGAACTGCCCGGGGCATTACGACGCTGGCACGGAAGAATTTAAGTTGCATTGTGTGACAGCGCAAGAATTAACGAAACACAAAGTGCCGCAGACAAGCGTGCTGGCTACGATCTAAATAAAGAAACTGACTGTACAAATATCCTTCCTGTCTGCGTTTTGCACTGTGTGTCACAGCTGCGACTCATACGACGCAAGCTTTTTTCCATTAAGTAAATATATTCGAGACATTTCCTCTCTTTATTGTGCCTCCAAAAGGGATCAAAACTCTCCGCAGTTATAGGGGCTTTGGGAGCTGCAGCAACACAGGGAAAAGTAGGGTGCCCATTGAAGGACACTCCAATTGTTACACATATTTGCGTTGGAGTCGAGCTTGGCTGAGCAAGAAAGCGTGATATCAGCGACCACGACCGCGAAGCAACAGCGAGCACACTGTTTTCTGTCACCAGCTTTACCCCTGATCGCTTCCCGTTCCCAGTGTTCATCGTCCTCTGCTCTCCGTACCCTTCATCGCCGTCGTCCTATCTTCTCTCCTTCTCTAGCCACAGACTCACTTCTCGGCCTATATTTGACTTCCCCATCACTTCTTTGCCTCTCAGCAAAGACCTCACTAAGTCTTACCTATAGTAATGCTTCGCGCTTGAAATCAGAACTCTCACTGCGGTCAGCAGAATAGGTATACAGTATGGGATTTCAGCTATACAGACGCCTCCAGCGCATGGGTGTACTCCTGTTTTCAAATGTGCTTCAGTGTATCACTGTGTCTCTTTTCTGCTGTTGGTTGTTTTGACCGCAGATGGCAAAAACTCGGTGACGCCCTAGTGGTTTATTAACACAGAGGAACTTTTAACTAAAACAGCTCGCTAGCTGCGCTGCCCTCATCTCGTTGAAGTTTGAGGAGCTCCTTCAGCTGCCTGCATAAGGCCAGGAACTTATAGGTGCTAACTTTGCGGCAACGTGAGAAGACACGTTGTTATAACATTCAAGAGGATTCCGCAATTTTGCTACACCCACAAATTTCAAGGATGTTGCAGCAAAGAGGTGACCAAAACAAGGCGCACAAGGTTTGCTAATCCCGTAACTGCTCGTACCTTCTCAAGCCCAAGTACGTCATCTATCTTCTAACATCCTTCGACCGTTTCATCGTTTTTATTACAATCTGTTTGTCGCTAACACGCATGCAGCCCATTCTGGCAACAGGTGTGAGCTATAGCTAGAGAGCAATAGCGTCCAAGTCATCCAAGAAAGGTTCGGTGAGGTAAACGCTTGAGAAATAGGCAATGATGCCCAAGCTGATTGAGAAAGGCAGTGCAGGCAAGGGCTTTTGCAGCAGCACCAGCAGAAAGAGCGTGAGAAGGATGCCTACTATAACAGCTAAGTAGCAGGTGATAACCGTGACCACGGTTCCATGCCTTGATGCCTTCCCCACTAGGACACTGTAGAAGATGAAGTCGCCGAGGCCCATCTTCATTCCCCTCTCGCTCGAAGCATCGTCCCTTATTTCCTGCTCTCTTGCCGACTTATTGCATCGGTGTCTGTGAGAACGGTGGCCTCGACTGCTCTGAGGGCCCCTCTCACCTTGAGTAGGATGCACAACGGCATCATCAGGCAGGTCTACGTGCGCGTCCTGTGGGTCACTGTCTAAGGCACCACCCGCCTTCTCAGAGTTCGGTATGCGCGTCGAAGGTAACCCTCCATCCTTTTCCTCGCCTGCAGATTCTGCTTCCGATGGACCAGATGATGGCCCCTTATCTCCGTTCGTGTCGCTCGTTGCACTAGTGGAGCTGTTAGCATCGGATACGTTCAGAATGGTTGGTCCTTTGCTACTTCTTGCGCTCGCAGCGCGTGGTTCCTTCGGTAGTTCAGCATATGCATCCAACTGTTGCTTGACGTCTGGCGAATTCAAGTCGAATATAACCTCCTCATCGCGGCTCGAAGGCAGTGGCAGCACGCGCCTACGTAAAAGGTCAGGACCCTCTGAAGCCAGCATCTCTGTCATGCCCTTTGTGGCGGGCATCGCTTCTGACCCTGCCTTTTCAACTGCCGGTGCATTCCCGGCACGAAAGCTTATAGCGCCGTCAGCAGCCTCTGAAAAGGCTCCAGCTGGCGCCATGCTGATCGAGCGCTTGCCGGCGTCGTAGCACCAGGCCGACGAAGTGGAGAAGACCAGTGCCGGAAAGAGGGGCTCGTTCCGCTCCTTGGCCGTCTCCAGGAGGATCCGAAGAGGGCCCACAATGCAGAGCACCGCGAACACGTCCCAGATCGAGACGAGGACAAGGAGAATCCAGGAGGTCCATTCAGGGAACGATTCCTCCAGGATCATGGCCATGAGCACGGACACATACACGAGATAACCCTGTTGCATGAAGAAGGGCCCCTCATAGTACAGGGCCGTGATGCCAGTCACGCCCACGTTAAATATGAGCAAAGACCAGGTCAGGTGGTCCACCGGCAAGTTGAAGTAGAAGGCGATCCGACCCATGTAGTAGTAGCTCGTCAGGAAAAGCAAGATTGTGGTGCCAGTCATCATCCACGCCTGCGTGTGCACGCGTATGAAAAAAAATGTTTCAGATGAGGTAATCTGTTACATTCTCGTTGTTTTCACAAGTTCTGACGGCTGCATGAACGTACCGCAGCTTTTACACATTCCTTATGGCTGAACAAAGGCGTAGATACCTCATAAATGTTTAGCGACTAGGTAAATGGACGAAGGGGTGAAATTTTTGCAGCACCATAATCATGATGCCGCTCGTATTCCGTCCTCACTCCTTAAGGAGCATATAGACGAATGGCATCCTGTAGAAGTACAACCACACACCTCACAGCAATGATCAAAAAAAAAGGGGGGGGGGGGGGAGTGAGAGGAAAGCGGCAAAGGGAAGGGGCACATAGAGTAAAGGCGGTTGTCCCTGGGTAGGCACAAGGCAGCAAATGTAAACAAACGGTGACATCCATACCCAGCCGAAAGCCTGACTCCTGCAATCTCATTAGGCAGGGGGTGACCTTTTCCACCGCACCCCTTCAGCTGCCTGTGCGCCGCGGTGTCATGAAAGAAATTATAATTTAACGCAACACTTCTCTGCAAACCAAAACTAGGCCAGTGGCACGCGATCTCCAACTGCGAGGTCTTCGCTGCTCTCCTAAACCTCACGTCTTGTGCTGCATATGGCAAAAAATCGCTAGTAATGTTGTTTTTGTTACCGATCGCCTCCAGTGATGTTTAGAGGGAAAGATTCAGAGGGAAAGATCGCATTAAAGAAAATCAGTGAACTGTGAGCATACTCAGCACACGAAATGCATGTGCAGCGTTAGATAAATAAAACGCATTGAATCGCATTGAAGCAGTTTGAATCGGAGAGCAGAGTATTCACCGAAACTTCTGTAGCATCGCGTAGTGGCCAACAATCAAAACGCCACTAATAAAACAGGCTTGGCGCCAAGCTGCTCGCCTGTATAATATTGTAGTGACCCCTCTTGTAGAGGAGCACAAGGACGACGTTGACCATGACGATCATGGAGAGGAAGCTGAGGGCGTTGCCAAAGGAGTTCATGAGCACGACGCCCTCGGCCGCCGCCCCGACCACGTCGGCGCCGTCGTCTGCGAAGCGCGCGTAGCCCAGCTGCAGGGCGTCGTTGTGGCTGAGCCGGTTGACGCGTATGAGCACGCTCACGCTCAGCATGCAGATGGAGACGGCCACGATGAGCGTGATGACCTGGCGCAGCAGGTGCTCGTACAGCAGCACCAGCAGGTGCCGTACTCGCTCCACGTCTGAAGGAGGCGCGGCGACTGCGGGCTGTATGGCGACGCCGGGCGCAACGTACTCATCCTCTCCGACGTCGCTCGACATTTGGCTGCAGGAGACCGCAGAGAACGCTGACGAATGGTTTCCTTCTTCTTCTCTTTTCTAACGGCCTGATGACACCGCTCGAGGCTTGTCGATGATGATAGTGAAGTTCGCGGTGCTGTACATCGTTTGGCGCATCCGGTTCGCGTTAGTGGAATGCCCATTACGTTCTTAATTGGGCCCTCCGCACAATCGTAGAGAAGGGGTTGAGCTAAACCCAGCGGGATACGGGGGGCGCCGGATAGCGGAGGATTACGGGAAAGGTCAAACTCCCGACAGGGACAGATTCATTAGGTCGCATCCTGTGTGCACGTGCTAGCGGCGAGGCGGACCCGCGTCACAGTGCGTGGCTTTGGTACCATGTCTGCAGCGGCGTGCTTTGACAGCTTGAAGCGCGGTCAACAGGATATTGCCACGCTAGCTGCAGGCATGAGGAGCGACGATGCGGAACAGATGGGTTGAAGTGGCTTTCCTAGAACTTTGGGCAACCGGACGTTGGGAAAGTGAGAGTTCGCGAAGCTCGCAGCAGGAAAGCATAATTATCCGAAATCGTGATGGTAGAAAGTGTACATATGTATACGGTGTTGCGATGAGCTACCTTCTTTCCCCAATCATTGATTGGTTGTGTTATCCTTTCCAAATTGCTGATTGGTGATGTTTTCCTTTCCCCAATAAGTTATTGGGTGGATGTTTGTACAGTACCTGATTGCTTATTCTCCCCACCGAGGGCGGGGACATATGGTTTAAAACCAGCTGCTTCGGCAGGACCGAGGGCTGGTTTCGTTACGTCGAGCCAGTCAAGTGTAAATATGTTTTCTCCTTGCTTGTACCTTCCTTTATGCTTTTAATTGTTATAAAAAGTTAACCTCTCCAGAAGTGTCCTCTTGCAATGTGATCGAGCAATTCGAATCTGCAAGACGTCAAGCATCCTTCAGTAATCATTATCATCAACCCAATTTCCCTCTACGAGATCCAAGAGAGGGAATATCAACTATGATAATGACCAAAGTATTGTTGTGTTTCTGGTTGTTCGCTTCAATATTTGTCGGCGCCGCTCGCTGCAAAGCGTGCTCGTTCACAGTTTCCGGACTCCAGGCAATCACGACACATAGTGACTCCAGATAGTACACCCGATGTAGTGACTTCATATTATGACCTCAACCTCCTGAATCATCGGTGACTTCGCTCACCAGCGATTTCACCCGCTAATGATTACGCCCGCCAACGATTTCGCTCCCAAATGATGTCGACCGACGATGATCCCCGACAGACTCCTCATCCGAATGAGAAAATGTTGTAGACAGTTTAGTACAGCCGTCTGTTCTAGCGATGCCCACAACCAGTACCCTCGAGGGACGCGCCTGGAGGAAGGGCAAATGTCTTAGATAATATGGTCTTCATTTTTTATGCGAAGCATATTAACGTAGGTTTCGGGCCTTCGCGCGACGCCCGGCGGTGGCCACCATTGACCTCCAAGTGACCTTCAAGTAGGTCACGTGACATGACGTCACACCGGCTGCAGATGGGGCCTCATATCGCGCCGTCGGTCGCCTCCCGGCGGTGGCCACCATTGACCTTGAAGTGAGATCACATGATGTGACGTCACACCGGCTGCAGATGGGGCCTCATATCGCGCCGTCGGATGTCGCCCGGCTATGGTGGCTAGAAGGAGAGGTGTTCGCATCGGCGCGCCGGAGAGGGAGCGAGACTTCATCCAGATGCGGTGGCGCTGCTGTCGGCTCCGAGACTCCCCCTACGCGCGCGCGCGCGCGCGTAGCACCCGCTTTTTGTTGCAGCTATTTCACGATACCGTGCCGATTACAAAAGAGGCTAGTTGGCACACTTTCCTGATGGCTCGCAGCAAAGCGTGTATTGACACTGAAAACTATGTTTGAATTTGCTTCCCTGTATATTAGCTGCGTGCGCCGCTGGCACTTCGAAGCGCTGGAAGATGGCGATTCAAATGACTTGCCGTGAGCTTGTCACCAAAACAACGTCCGTGCAGTTTTCGCTTTGATGCCGCAGTGTTCTCCATGACATCTCAATTCAAGTAGAAGCATCAGCAACCATACTTGAACGCTTTATTTTGATGACTTGCACATCGAAACGCACGGTCCATTTCGTACAAGCTTTATAAGCAAGGCATTTATTTTGACACACTCTTACAACTGTATGTCAAAAACAGCATCAAAAGAAAATGAACAGAAAATATGCATCAGTGTAGGGTAGAACTGCAAGTTATACAAAAACTAGGCTAAAGTAAATAAGGCAAGCAAAAAGAAGTCAATATGCAATGCTAGAATGGGCATGCATGGCATTGAGATTTGATTGACAAACACAAATGTAGTCATACACCAGTTTGCGAAAATTGATTTCTACCTTTGCCAAACACAGCCAGATTAATTGTGACATAAAATTTGCTAATGGGACCTTCGTAACAATGTGGATAAGACATTACTAAAAAGTCACAACAGACAACACAATGTGGGCAATGTACAATAACATGAAAAAAGAAAACCTTGTTGGCTGTGATAACGTTATGAAAGTTAAGTAGACGTCTCAACTTCAAGAACTTCATCTTTTCTCTCTTTTTTTTTTGGTTGGACGCATTTTCTCCTTCAACAAGAAAATGCATCCTTGTTAGTGTGAAGAAGCGAATGATTTGATTCGTCACTTAGACTTTGTGCTGCTCACAGTCGATCATATTTAACCTTTTCACAGACAGGCAAGAGATGAAGTTTAGACATCACTGTGGCAAGGCCACGTCGGTACGTAGCGATCCCAAACAAATCCAAACCGGCACACCACAGACGTTGTGAGAACACACGCGCCGTACCTGTCTGTAGGCGACGAAACGACGTGCGCGCCGCCTCGCGGCGGCATGAAATACCAGCACGCCTCCGACGGAGGCCACGCCTCCGAACACGGCGCGACCGCGACGATGCTGGCACCTCTCCTCATGGAGGAAGGAAAACTAAGGAGAGGCCCTTCGTATTCCCAATGCATTGACAAGAATGTGGCGGAAGTGACGCCAAAATTTAGGCTTAAAAAGTCGGGCCACTAGCAACGTTGTCGTTGTTGCTAAGAAAACTCGGGCCACTGGATGGATGGATCGATGGACGGACGGACGGACGGACGGACGGACGGATGGATGGATGGATGGATGGATGGATGGATGGATGGATGGATGGATGGATGGATGGATGGATGGATGGATGGATGGATGGATGGAATGGATGGATGGATGGATGGATGGATGGATGGATGGATGGATGGATGGATGGATGGATGGATGGATGGATGGATGGATGGATGGATGGATGGATGGATGGATGGATGGATGGATGGATGGATGGATGGATGGATGGATGGATGGATGGATGGATGGATGGATGGATGGATGGATGGATGGATGGAGCGCCCCCTTTGAAACGGGGTGGTGGCAATTGCCACCATGCTCAGCTTTTCTTTCTTTATTATTTTTTTTGTTTACTGTGTTGGCAATTCTCATTAAGATTATCCATCACCTTTGCCTACAGTTTCCTACAATTCTAACCTTATGCCACATCTCTGCTTTTCAGCCACCAATCCTCCAATCGCTTTTTGCTGATTTCCACTGCAGATTTATTTACATGACCATTGTTATCTTTAAACCCTAGGGCCTCAGAAAGAGTGACTGTGCCTGCATCGACATCCGGATGGATACCATCACATTTGATTATGAGGTGTTCAATTGTTTCCACAGATCTACCACACACTGCACATGTGTCATCTTCGTTAAATTTCTTTTTGTAGCTGCGCGTTCTAAGACACCCTGATCTAGCTTCAAAAATTAGGGCACTGCCTCTTGAGTTATCATAGAAAAATTCTTTCCTGATCTGCCTTTTCCAGAATCGATATAGTTCTACACTATGTTTCTTTTCCATTGAATTCATCCAATTTGTAACTCCCGCTTTTTTAACCTGTCGTTTAATGCTCTTTCTTTCTCCGTCCTCATGACCGGCATACTTACTGGTTAGTTTTCTAGTTCTTTACCGCCACTGTGAGTCAACGTTCTTTCTGTATAAATATTTAAATACCTTAGCTGCCCATCTGTTATCGTCCAATTTCCTCAGGCGTTCTTCATATAGTATTTTGCTCTTAGCTTCCCGTGCTTCGAACGATGCCCAGCCCATATCCCCTTGTACTGCCTCGTTTGTGGTTTTGCCGTGGGCACCTAGTGCTAATCTTCCAACAGCTCTCTGATTTACTTCTAATCTCGACTGAACTTCTGCCCTTAAGTACAGAACCGCATTGCCGAAAGTAAGTCCCGGCACCATTATTCCTTTCCAAATACCTCTTAGTACTTCATATTTGTTGTACCCCCATAATGCCCTATGTTTCATTATCCCGGCGTCTCTTCGTCCTTTTGCCCTAAGAGCCTGTTCGTGCTTTTCCGTGTATATCTGCCCTTCGTTTAGCCATATCCCGAGGTATTTGTATTCGGCCACTTTGGGTATTTCGTGTCCTTGTATTGTAAGGCCCTGATCAGTTGTATCGTTAAAAATCATCACACCTGATTTAGTTGCGCTAAAACTGAATCCTAGAGCGTCTCCTTCGTCTCCACAGCAATTAACCAAAGTTTGTAAATCTTCCTGGCTATCTGCTAACAGTACAATATCGTCCGCATACATTAAACCCGGGAGTCGCTGCTCAACTACATTTCCGCCTAATCTGTACGACAGATTATAACCCAGATTACTTTCTACTAGCCTTCTTTCCATATTTATCACGTAAAGCATGAACAGCAGCGGTGATAGAGGACAACCTTGCCTTAATCCTTTGTGCACCCCCACAGTTGTGGTACTTTTTTCCCTTCCCATGTAATTTCAACTTCATTATCTCGGTAGATTTCCTGGAGAAAATCAATTACCTCATCACCAATACCTAAATCTTTCAATATGCTCCACAGGAGTTCCCTGTTCACGTTATCGTATGCACCGCTTATGTCCAGAAAGGCTAAAAACAGAGGTCTATTTTCCGTCTTAGCTATTTCTATGCATTGGGTAAGCACGAACAGGCTATCATCTAACCGCCTACCCCTTCTGAACCCATTCTGAAGTTCTCCGAGTATCCTATTCCCTTCTATCCATGACTGTATTTTTAAATTCACCGCCTGCATTGCCAGCCTGTACATAACAGATGTTATCGTAATCGGACGGAAGGATTTTATGTTCATCTTATCTCCACTAGCAACGGCGTACGGCGTCGTTAGCGTCGTTGTTGCTAGGGGCCCGAGTGTTTCTCGGTGGCGGTGGACGGGCTTTCGGCACGGTGTGTTCGGCCTTGCGTGTTAAAGTCTACATGCCTGGCGTCGTGAGGTTACGCACGCATCTAAGATTGCTTTTAAATGCAGCAAATAACCGCTCATTTGATATTTTGTACGTCAAACTTGGTGTCGTTACGCGGAGCGATCGATGAATTGAAATGAATCTCGCGAAAAGGTGGCACTCCGGAACCGCGCTTCGACACGCGAAGAAGCGTTGATTGTTTTGATCAGCGAACTTTCGCACCTCACCAAACAGCACAGAAACATGAAGCCGCTCTCGGCGATGCTGAGCTGCGTGTCGAAGGCCACACGGCGGGTGTACTGTAGCCCGAGGAGGATGGTGAGCTGAGCTATAAGCGGCGCGCAATGCCGTCTTTCTTCGCCTGGCGTCGGAAAAGGTTCACCGCACCTGTGCGCCGGTCTGTGTCTAGGTTCGTGTTTGCGGGGAGGGAGGTGTAGGAGTGTAGCGGCTAGCAGCGCGGTTTTTTTTATTCCTTCCTTTTACGAAGCGCTTGCGAGCCGCGCGCGATCCCCGCCCCGCAGTTCGGTGGAGAAAGAAGATAGTGAGGAGAGCCGATGCAACTTCCGGTTGCGGGGCGGTTTCACAAAAAGTGACGTCAGGGCCTCTCCTTAGTTCTTTCCTTCCTCCATGCCTCTCCTTCTAGCCACCATAGCCCGGCGGAGGCCTCCACGCTTCGGTTCGCGCCGTCGCGCGCGATGCGGCGGCGGCGCCACCATCGCTGCATCACGTGATATGTGACGTCACGCCAGGGATGAGGCGGCGCGCGCCCGCCGACGCGTCAGTCTCTGTGCCCGCAACCGCGCCAGCGTCTTTGCGCCGGGCGTGTATGCGGTCAAGATGCCTCCAAACGCTAAGGACATGCTTCGCATCCACTGGGCTTAACCTTGATAAGCCTCCAATTTTTTAATTAAATGGCGCAGTATTTGTCTCACATCTCGGCGGCGCCCGAGCCACGCCGTAAGAGAAGGGATAAAGGAGGGAGTTAAAGAAGCAAGAGGTGTCGTTGTGGAGAGCTCCGGAATAATTTCGACCACCTGGGGATCTTTAACATTAGTGCACTGATATATTTCACAGCACACGGGCGCATTTGCATTTCGCCTCCATCGAAACGCGGGCGCCGGGGCCGGGTTCGAACCCGGGAGGCTAGCCGAGCATTTAGCCATCGCGGCAGGTTTAGAGGACAAGTCACAAGACAATCCACAAAAACGAAACCAGAACTAAAACCACATGTAGAACATATACTCTTTCCCTTGAAGAAAATAAGAACGGTAAAAGGAGCGATCAACACACAATTAACATGAGACTAATTACATGAAATGCGGTTCAAGCTACATGCACTAACTGAAAATACAATGCACACAAACACACATAATATAAGATAGAATACACTAATCCCCTGCAGAAAACAAAACATATAAAGATATAGAGAAAGCTGTATAGCTTTCCTTTGTAGCCGTACGGCTGCGTTCAGGTGGACGTCAATGAGTAATTACTCCCTTATTAAAGATGAAACACGTTTCTCCCGGAAACTAAAATTTAGATTATATTCATATTTCAGTGAGATATGAGAACATTTAACTCTGAAACTAGAAAGTGCAGCGCAAGGGCTTGGGGAAGTGCTAGAAGATGGGATAGGGAGGATCTTAGCATGTAGGCATGGAGGAAAGAAGGAAATTCCTCCATGCATGGAGGAATGACAGACAATCTTGACAGCAGGAAGGTTCTGTTCACTTTTATTCTTAATCATCGACATTGTCAAAACAAACCTCCGGCATTTGCTATCATCGGGGTCTGCCAGTGGCCACGAATGACGATATTAAGAACGCAAATAATGAGTACGGTTTTACTGCGCAAGCCGTGGTGAGCTATATTTCACGGTTCTTTCAACCGATCATGTATTTGGCCTTTTTGTCCCTCAGCCTATACCTTAAGACTAAGAACTGGAGACTGACATTGCTTGCAATCTGCATGCTCTGATGTCATAGTTTGCAGCTACTAATTACGAAGCGTAGAAAGACCAAGTTAAGAAGCCCCTGAATATGTAGTTCTCGAGAAAACGGACAGACTGCATGCCGTGCCGTTCACGAGTACACAGAGGAATCATTCAGACACCATTCTCTGGGGAATACTGCCGCATCACTTTTAGACATCTGTCTCCGCGCTTTATTCGTTCTCTTCAGTAAAATGTTTCGCTCCTTGGACCTTCTTCTGTGCGGCAGCTTATTGCGAAAGGACAGCGAGAAAGGCTGCCTTCTTTTTTGACAGGAAGAATCTAGCCTTGTAGGCTTCTTTCGGAAAAAGGCCACAGGAGAGGAAAGAAGGAAACTGACATATTGCACTGGCCGACAGTTTCTTAAGTTGTCTTGTGTTTTCATTTTTTTTGTTGTTTAGACAGCGACTTCTTTGCACTTATCCTTCATTTCGGTATTCGAAAGTTATTAGCGGTGTTCTTTTTACGAGATCTTCAATGCTTTGTTACAGCTTATTTGGTTTCATTGCTGCTCAGCCGCCGCGGTGGCTCAGTGGTTATGGTGCTCGGCTGCTGACCCGGAAGACGCCGGTTCGATCCCGGCCGCGGCGGTTGAATTTCTTTGGAGGAGAAATTCTAGAGGTCCGTGTACTGTGCGATGTCAGTGCACGTTAAAGAACCCCAGGTGGTCGAAATTTCCGGAGCCCTTCACTACGGCGTCTCTCATAGCCTGAGTCGCTTTGGGACGCTAAACCCCATAAACCAAACCAGGTTATGTTCCCTGACGGAAGAAGAGGAAGAAGATGTCTTATTGGGTATCTGCGAGGTGTGCTTCCTCACTTCGCCTCGTCCGCCTGCTGGTTCAAGCAATCTAACGGTTCGTGACAACCTCTGAGCGGCGTGTTGAGACATGGCAGAGCCCTCTAGCACCCCGGTCGCAGACCCAGAGAAAGGTAACCCCTCAGCAATCACCACACTTCGTTCGGCATGCTGGATGGTCTAACGGGTGGTACTCCGTTTTGCGTGTTTCTTACCGAAGAGAAACGCCGCTTTCACCCGTCATTTACTACGAAGTTCTACATTGCCGTGTTCGTGTGCTCATTCTTTGGCTTGTTTAACCTAGCGTGAACGGAAGGCGCAAGGGCCGTAAGAAGTCAATACTCTTATCACCTGCCTCTCCACTTTCTCGTCGTTCGCTGCTACCTGGCACAGCCGATGTTCCCAGCGCCGAGGCGCCCCAGCTGCGTTCAGCGCTCAAGCCATCGCCACCCAGCCATCCGTCGTCACCCGCCCCGGACGCAGTGACGAAGGCAGCCCTGCCGGTCAGGGCGGCCATCGGTGTAGCCACTACGGCGGCGTCCACGGCGGCCTACGCTGCCGCCTCGGCGGCCGCCACCCTCGGCTCCCTCGCCATGCTGGCGAGGAGCAGCGACGCGCAGGCCAAGGGGGAGCCATCCACCGACATGGACGAGTCACCGCAGACACCCAATCAGAGGTGAAGGCTCCGAGCGAGGGCGCTGTGCGCAGACATCGTTCAGCGAATCTTAATCGAGAGATAATCACAAAATGAACAAGGGAGGGGAAAACCTCAGTTTGCTAGAGCCTCAGTTTCCCAGACGAAGACAAGTCCCCTTGTCGAAACGTTGGCTCTAGCAAACTGAGGTTTTCCCCTCCCTTGTTCATTTTGTGATCGCCAAGGACCATCTACCGCACCCTCTCTCTACCATGGAATCGAGAGATAAGGCAGTTAGGTCTCGAGAAAGGCTTTGAGGTGGTAGACATAAACAAGGAAGTGCACAGAGCAGGTTTGGGCAGAGACTTTGGACGAGATGGCATCCATTTCAGTGGAAGGGTAGGAGAAGAGATAGGCTGGCGCCTGGGAGGCCGAGCGGTAGGTTTTTTAGGGAGTCCACGGTGGCTCAGGGCGTAGGAGTACGTAGAAGTGATGTAGTAAATGTAACAATGGCGGCTGAGCCCAACAAAGTGGCCACTAGGAGGCCCAGAAAGAAAACTACGAAAAAGAAATTTAACGCCAGGATTAGTTACATAAACATGCAAGGGGGTAGAAAGAGAGCGAAATAGCTAGAAATAGATCAGCAGTTAAAGGACGAAGCAGTAGGTGTGTACGCTCTATGCGAGACACATCTGAGGGATCTAGAAGATCCACCTTTAATCGATGGCTATGTCTGGGAAGGGTGCAACAGAACAACAACGGAGAAGAAGGGAGGAGGAGTAGGTATGCTGATACATCAAGGAACAAATTGGCAAAGAATAGAATCAACTTGCAAAGAACATGTCTAGGTATCAGGTACAATTGCTGGCAAAAGGACATTGCTAGGGGTAGTTTATTTAGGGACCGGGGACAAATGCAGGCAAGAAAACAAGGATCTAGTTAAGTGTCTCAATGACGATATAAAGCAGATTGGAGAGTGTGTAGATATTATTTTGCTTGGAGACATGAACGGCCACATCGAGGATCTGGATGGATACACAGATTGTAACGGGAAGTTAATGCTAGACTTGGGTGAGCGGCACAACCTAGTTATTGTCAATAGAGAAACTAAATGTGAGGGACAAATCACGTGGGAATCCCGTAGCAGGCAAACAACCATTGATTACTGTCTAATGTCGCAGGGCATCTATAGCAAGCTCGTAATATTGGAAATAGACTAAGAGGGGAAGTACAGCCTAGGAAGTGATCATAAACGTATTAGTCTACAGTTGGGAGCCCTAGTCAAAAGAGAAATGCAGCGAAGTCAAAAAGACAACGCAAAATTAAACGATGAACAAATAGCGCTAATATCAGCCGATATAGAAGAAGTAATCGAGAAACGCCCCATGTAAAAGTGGGATTATAGTCAGCTAGAACTGCTCATGGCTACAAAAATGAAACAAGTGAGAGGAGTAAACCGCTGGAGAGGAAAGAGGAAGCCACGAAGCTGGTGGAATATGGAAATTAAGGAGGTCATCGAACAACGACGGGTGGCCTCAAGGGAACACAGAATAGGCGAAAAATGGGAATCTTATCGAGAAAAAAAATAGCAAGTTCAGGTCCTAGTCCAGGCTAAAATGAAGCAGTCTCCGCTGGCTGAAGTTCGCGAGGCAAATAAAGGGGGCCCAAGAAAATTCTGGAACCATATAAGCTGGTTGGCAAAAACAAATCGAAGAACGCAGGAACAGATTATAGATGCTGAGGGAACATGTTTAGAGGGAGACGATGCTGTGAACTACATTACGTCAGTTATAGCTGCGTCTTTCAGCAACGACAATAGGGTAATCTCCCCAAGTGAGGCGGCAACACAGGACAGCACAATAGAGAACAGCTTAGAACTGACTAGTCTTAACTGGGAAAAGGCGGAAGCGAATATTCCTAAAACCACATCCGCAGGGATAGACGAAATTCCATTTAAGCTGATTAATGAACTTGACCCAAGAAGCAAGGAAGCGCTGATAAAAGCATTGGAGACAGTCATAACAAATCAGCAAATTCCGCACAGCTGGAGACAGAGTAAAATGAATTGGATTTATAAAGGGAAAGGAGATAAGATGAACATAAAATCCTTCCGTCCGATCACGATAACATCTGTTACGTACAGGCACGGCCGGTCTAGAGGGGGGCGCGCTCGCTCTAGCGCGCTCCCCCCTCGAGTCCGGCCGTGGTACAGGCTGGCAATGCAGGCGGTGAAATTAAAAATGCAGTAATGGGTAGAAGGTAATCGGATAGTCGGAGAACTTCAGAATGGGTTCAGAAGGGGTAGGCGGTTAGATGATAGCCTGTTCGTGCTTACCCAATGCATAGAAATAGCTAAGGAGGAAAACAGACCTCTGTTTTCTAGCCTTTCTGGACATAAGCGGTGCGTATACGATAACGTGAACAGGGAACTCCTGTGGGGCATATTGAAAGATTTAGGCGTCGGTCATGAGGTAATTGATTTTCTACAGGAAATCTACCGAGATAATGAAGTTGAAATTACATGGGAAGGGAAAGAAAGTACCACAACTGGGGGGTGCACAAAGGATTAAGGCAAGGTTGTCCTCTATCGCCGCTGCTGTTCATGCTTTACGTGATAAATATGGAAAGAAAGCTACAAGAAAGTAATCTAGGTTTTAATCTGTCGTACAGATTAGGTGGAAATGTAGTTGAGCAGCGACTCCCGGGTTTAATGTATGCGGACGATATTGTACTGTTAGCAGATAGCCAGGAAGATTTACAAACTTTGGTTAATTGTTGTGGAGACGAAGGAGACGCTCTAGGATTCAGCTTTAGCGGAACTAAATCAGGTGTGATAATTTTCAACAATACAACTGATCAGGTGCTTACAATACAAGGCCACGAAATACCCAAAGTGGCCGAATACAAAGAACTCGAGATATGGCTAAACGAAGGGCAGATATACACGGAAAAGCACGAACAGGCTCTTAGGGCAAAAGGACGAAGAGACGCCGGGATAATGAAACATAGGGCATTATGGGGGTACAACAAATATGAAGTACTAAGAGGTATTTGGAAAGGAATAATGGTGCCGGGACTTACTTTCGGCAATGCGGTTCTGTACTTAAGGGCAGAAGTTCAGTCGAGATTAGACGTAAATCAGAGAGCTGTTGGAAGATTAGCACTAGGTGCCCACGGCAAAACCACAAACGAGGCAGTACAAGGGGATATGGGCTGGGCATCGTTCGAAGCACGCGAAGCTAAGAGTAAAGTACTATATGAAGAACGCCTGAGGAAATTGGACGATAACAGGTGGGCAGCTAAGGTATTTAAATATTTATACAGAAAGAGCGTTGACTCACATTGGCGGAAAAGAACTAGAAAAATAATCAGTAAGTATGCCGCTCATGAGGACGGAGAAAGAAAGAGCATTAAACGACAGGTGAAAAACGCGGAAGTTAAAAATTGGATGAATTCAATGGAAAAGAAACATAGTGTAGAACTATATCGATACTGGAAAAGGCAGATCAGGAAAGAATTTTTCTATGATAACTCAAGAGGCAGTGCCCTACTTTTTGAAGCTCGGTCAGGGTGTCTTAGAACGCGCAGCTACAAAAAGAAATTTAGCGAAGAAGTGCAGTGCACACACATGTGCAGTGTGTGTAGATCTGTGGAAACAATTGAACACCTCATAATCAAATGTGATGATATCCATCCGGAGGTCGATGCAGGCACAGTCACTCTTTCTGAGGCCCTAGGGTTTAAAGATAACAATGGTCATGTAAATAAATCTGCAGTGGAAGTTACCAAAAAGCGATTGGAGGATTGGTGGCTGAAAAGCAGAGATGTGGCATAAGGTTAGAATTGTAGGAAACCGTAGGTAAAGATGATGGCGAATCTTAATGAGAATCGCCAACACAGCAAACAACAAAATAAAGAAAGAACAGCTGACCATGGTGGCAATTGCCACCACCCCGTTTCAAAGGGGGCGCTCCTATCCATCCATCCATGCATCCATCCATCCACCCATCGTTCAGCGCTAAAGCGCCCCACACCTTTAAAATTCCACTGAGTGCAATGCTTAGTGTACGTACACTAGTCGACAGCTATTGCACCGACTAGTGTATGTGTAGTGTAGCAGTGTAGTCTGCCCCATTAGGTCGCATAGAGCTTCGTGCACTACAGCGAGTAAGCGAAACGTTGGAGGAATGGGCATCCTTTCAGAGCCTTCGTGAAGTCTCTTACACTCCCTACGAGAACGGAGCCGCCAACTAATTCTTCTTTCTTTTTGCCCTTCGCTGTTTTTTCTGATGCTCTCAAGTGTCGACCTATAAAAGTTAAGGATGCACTGAAGCACGCACCCCCAGCACAGACTATCGCCTCTAAAGGAACGATGAAGCTTTCCGCCAATAAGGCAGGCCAGTGGTATAAATGGACTAACACCGACTAAGGATTTGACAGCCGCGCGAAATTGTAGCACTCGTTAGCACACGTAGTACGCACGGCATTACTTAGGACAGAATATGCGACCGGCTTCTTGATAAATGTACGGCCTTCAGGCGTGTAACGAATAACAAGTACGCAACGACTGATGGCATCTCTGGACACCACACTGGCGCTTTGCGAGCCGCCGCGCTTCCTTCGACACGTTCTCTCCGCCTTTTATTGAACCGGCCAATCATATCAGAAGGCGATGGGGGATTAACATAACAGAGGACTTGGGCAAGACCCAAGTCCGCCATATAGCTGTCTGGAGAGGTACGGGCTTCCTCGACGTTGTAATAGAATTTCCACCGTTAAGGTTGCGTTTTCCTTTCTATAACTGCCACTCTTGCACCTTCCGAAATCCGTGCAAAGTATTGCTGCCACACCCATACAGTTGGGTATACGTACAGTTGCACTCTTTTTTCGAACCTTTTTAAGTTTCACGACTGTAAATTGTGTTAACGTCGCAGAGGTACTGATTGCTTTACGAGACGCACATTCTTTTTTTTTTTTTTGCTGCGTGCACTCTTACAGATAGGCTGGAAAGTCCCCTATAAAAAAATGCTGACGCCCTCTCTCAATGCGCTCTAGAACTGCGGTATTTCCGGCTATAAATGTGATGCCTAGATACGACTTTCAAGCGAACATAAATATATTTGCCGAGGAGTCGAATTTCTGATGACCGCATGATGATGACAGCGTGTTTTTTAGAATACATCCGAGAAAGGAAACCCTCCGCCAAGGTGGCCTACAATCAGAAAATCCGTTCGCACAGAAACATGTGCAAGATAAATCAGACGAACACAATTAGGGAGAGGCATCGCTGAAATTAGTCGTACAAAGATACTCAGGCGACAAATTTCAGTCGAGAAAAAGACCACAGCCGCGCGCACTGTGGTTCTTGATAATGCTGCTTTTCTGCGTTAATAAACGTTTAATAAACGGCCGCCATTTGGAGCCAGTGGCGCATGCCAGTATAGCTAAGATAATTCCGTTAATTCTAATTGTAGCGGCGGAAATAGAGGTCATAGCGGCCCACACCAAACCGGCAGCTACATGCTTCAACGAAAAGTGTCGTTATGAGATATCTGTTTCCTCTTGGAGGCATATTCTACGGCATCATTTGGAATGCTGTAAGCTTCAGGTTTAGCAGCCGTTACTGTATCCGTTTGACGGCGTTACATGAGGCCCTTAGAGGTTAGTACACCATGATTCTGGTCCGCACAGAGGCTGAGCTCGATGGAGGCGAAATTTCGCGCGAATACCCAAGCGACAGTGGCATGCGCCGCTAGGGTTAGGAAATGGTTGGTTGGTTTATGGGGTTTAACGTCCCAAAGCGACTCAGGCTATGAGAGACGCCGTAGTGGAGGGCTCCGGAAATTTCGACCACCTGGGGTTCTTTAACGTGCACTGACATCGCACAGTACACGGGCCTCTAGAATTTCTCCTCCAAAGAAATTCAACCGCCGCGGCCGGGATCGAACCCGCGTCTTTGGGGTCAGCAGCCGAGCACCATAACCACTGAGCCACCGCGGCGGCTAAGGTTAGGAAAGTATCCAAATCTTATTAGTCCACTATAACTGTCACCACTCTTACTGAAGACGTATAGTGTGAGTGCATGCGGGTGTGGTATTCAGCACAGAGCTCTTTGGTCCATGGTGAACGCAGGGAGGAGGAACCCAAGCCGGCGGCGGCCGAGCCAGAAGCGCTGCACAAGCTGACGCGCCGGGACAAGCGCAAGTGGAGGGCGCTGCGCACCACGGGGAACCCCATGAAGGCCGTGTGCTTGGCCCTGATGGTGCTCTGCACGCTGCTGCTCTTGGCCGTGCTGGGACACATGTTGTTCGCAGGGCCCAGCCGCCCCGGGCTGCGGGGCGAGCAGAAGGCCGGCCCCAACGTCACCGCCGATCAACCCGCGACGACGGCCGAGCCTCTGCATCCCGCGCGGCCCGCCACAGCAGCCACTAGCGAAACAACTGCCGGGACCAGCACCAACAACGCCGACGCCATGGCAAGCAACACCGTGGAAGACGCCACTGCCGCAAAAGCCTCGACGGCCGGCGGGCACGTCGCCGCTGCAGTTGACTCCATCCTGGACTGAGGAGGCTATTTGGGCACAGTGCATCCCGTTGACGCCCTCATTTCTACGTGCGCTCCCCCTACAGCTAAACTGTACTACTGTAATGCAATGTTTTATTGCCTGTTATCTCGTGACAACCGGCGGGCGTCAGTGGGCGCCCCAGTAATATAAAGCTTCCGTGAGAATACAACCGATTGTGTTTGCTTTTTGTGTCTTTCCCTGCGTTTGCCACTAGCTTGAACGAACGGACTGATTTAAGTTTGTAGCCGATCACACAATGGCACCTGCAATGCATTTCTTCAGCATGCAAGAAACAGCTTCCCTCTGAATACATTGTTCATTCATTCTTCAAAGCAGCACTGCGGACATGCTACGTCACAGCAGCCACCCTCGGAACGAGGCAGGTCACGAACTCGAGAAAGATCTCTTTGATCGCCCCTCGGCGCAGGAGCCCTTGTACCCATACAGGTCCACATCAGAAGACAAGCCTTTCCAACAGGCATGGATGCAAAAGGGTGCTCCATTCCACACTACCTCCACTCAGAGATCGCGCACCAATCTTGGCTATGGCTAAGTTAGGCTATGGCTTATTTAAAATGAAAGATATACATGGCTTCTTAAGAAGCCATACATAGTCTTCGCATGCAAGTCGTAGCTTGTTGGCTGTGGAATACGAGTTATTTGAAGTTGAAAACTACCTCAAAAGGGAAGCCAAGGGCACGATGCAATGCTGGTTTGTTCAATAGACGCTTTACAGCACCATATCATGGGGGCTGGCATCTTTGATCACGTGATCACGCACCTCCTGACTCCTCGGCGTGCGCCTCATCGCGAAGGCTGCTGCATCTGAAGGTTCGGTTCCGACAGGCAGTGTTTCTGCTGATACGATTGTAAAGGAGTTGGAAGACGACACTATGGTTTGGCCAAAGCTCCGAAGGACACGTGAGAACCAGAATTTCATCACTTCAGGCTTGAAAACGTGATCGGGCTTCATGTAGCAAAGAGCCGTTGAGCTCTCCGCCTCTTCGAACCAACGGATGGCTCGCCTGAATGCTTGTTTTGCATGTGCTTCATGAAGGCTTTGCTAAAGGTTTTTTTTATTATTATATCGAAAGGCAATGTTTAATGCTTCTGCGGCCGCACAGGTCGTTGTCCTATTGAGTACATGCATGCAGATACTGCTGCAAAACACTCACATGCACATCGCATGCATTTCTTTACAACCTGTTAATGGTGCTTATGAAAGCTCAAATATTTTCTACTGGTTTGTTACACACAGAAAGGCGACAAAAATAAATACACTCAAAGGTTGACTATCTATCATGCTGGCGTGCAATCGTTTCGAAAGATACCGCGATATAATTGTTATAACGCACGCATGGCAACGTGTTCATACTACACAAATTTCACAATTACGCCAGTCTCACATATAAAATTGTGGTACGCTCCACGCTCGGTATGCGGACATGGAAATGCTCGAGGTCTCGGTTGTAATTAATCAGTTTCACTCTGAGCGTGTGGAGTCACTTTAAGTGACTGTCTCGCATGGACTGCAAGGGACAACCACCCAGCACAGCAGCCATAAAGTAAATGCTTTATTCCGATATGGTCCACTAAAACTGCGCTACTTAGAGTGAAGTTCAACAGTAGCAGAAAGACGGCGTGTAATAATGGACCGACGGTAAGCGCCGATCCCCTCGCACGGCTGTGCAGTGCATAATAAACAGTAGCAGTATGTAGGAGTTAAAGTCTTTTTTTTTTCATTCCTAATTCAGCCTCGGGCGCTCCTTTTACTAATGGCCGCACACCTTGACTTACGAGCTATGGGGTCTCCACACAGAGCACAGCAACTGAAAGCACAAAGTGACGGTTTCGGTGTCTGAACAGCTTCTTCATGCGGCTGTGTTGTACACTTACCCTCGCAGATATTCCAAGATCGAAACCTTTCTATATTGGCTACCTAGCGCTGGCGAACTTGTTTGTTGCGTTCGCCGTTCGGAAAGGGTGCATGGTGAACGGGTGCCAACATTGGCATTAACTCTTTAACCTTTAACTCTCTGTCGCAACAAAACACACTCGACATACACCTGCAATATTTCCACTACTGCATCGAGGCGTACACGCTGGTGACTTACAAGGCCAGTAATGGCGCCATGTTCAGAACGCGCATGTGGCGCCATCTGGTATAAAATGGAACAACTGTGCACTGTAAGCAGTCTATAAGCAGCGCAGTTAAGATTTGAGGTACAAGGTATGCTAGCTTGTACGCCTCTGGAGACCAGGAAGCACAACTTTCTGCCTGCCAGCTTTCTCATTTAGCTTGCATTTTTTTTCTCACAATATAAATTCCTTCTAAAAGCACAGCTCCGAGTACTACCATTTACACGCTAATTACTGGCAAATGAACTGTTCCTGTTGAGACAAAAGCAGAGATCGACTAAGTGACTTTTCACCTTACAGGATTGCCACGTTAAACGACCAAGAAATGTCAGTAATTCATTCGTGAAATATATTCACCGAAGAAAAAAAAGCATTCTGAAATAAACACTGCAAAGGTCCACCAAATTTTTTCACAGTGAAAACCGAGAAGTCTACCCTCTAACTATCGAACAGAAGTGTAAGCTAACAGTGCACGAAGGCTCTTTCCACACCCCATACGGGCTAATAGTGAGCAGAGCATAGATAAAGGACACACACAGGCTGCAAGCACATTTTTGAAGTCATTTTTATTTTACAAGTTTTCCATACATTTTGTACAACTTCATCCCCACAATAAAGAAAAACTTGACCAAGCCCTGGAATACTCTGGACACAGAAGTACAAAAACTCTGCATTGCAGACAAAGCTGTCCTTTCAGCCCTCCCAGTTCTCGCCTCTCGCAGAAAAAAAAAAAAAAAGATTCTAAAAAAAAAAAATAAACATGACAGTCAAGTCCTGTGGCCATCCTCACTTTGGATTTTTGGCGTAAGTACCATTGTGCTTTTGTTCTTGCCACCGTGCGCGGCACTCTAGGAATGAATGGAGACGAGAGCGAGCGAACATGGAGAAAAAAAAAAAAGACAAAGCGTGACAGGGGCCAACGATGGCTGCCCGAAGGCAGGATGAAGAATATAAAAGAAAAAAAAAGCAGCTCCCTTCTATAACTGTACTCCCCTGTGCCCTCCAAATGCAAAAACTATGGCAGACTCTCCTAGAGAGCAAAATTTAAGCACAGGAGGACCCTAAAACAAGTCGTCCGCTCCCCCACATCATTCGAGAAGAAAAAAAAAACTCAACATTACTAGCTTTGTGGCAATGATTGGTTTGACTAGTAAATACAACACGTTGCAAGTAAACAGTAGGAATTTATTTACCGGGGGGGGGACAGAGTTACCTAAAACAAAGTAAAACAAAGGACTGCTCAAAATGCCAAGCACCAACCTCTACCGCAAAGAAACAAAAAAAAAATTACACAGCCGCCATTCTCTTGGAGCTTCTTCAAAAGAGTGCCATGAACCCCGAGGGATCAGTTTTCTTCATGGGGGGAAAAGAGAGAATTCTCACCTGTACATTTATTTGCAGCTCATTCTCATTTTGTTGGACATTTACATCGTATAAAGCTCGGGCACACACGCATACACGCACACACACACACACGCATGTCATACCATATCAAATGACGAGAGAGGAAAAAAAAACGAGAAAAACAGGATGATGTTGCTGCTTGCTGCACTCGCAAAAAAGAGACCCTACACACAGAATCATCAGATCGACAACACGAGCCAGTCCGTTTGTACGTCTGTCCGTCCCAGGCCAAGTGGGACCCACAGCCTGCCACCACCCCCCTTCTTCCACTGAGCGGCTGCCCCCTCCTTCCCCTGGGGGAGAGCTGTGTGTGCGCACGGTGCCGGGCAGGCAGCGGAGAGGGCGGGGGACAACGAGAGGGGGGGAGGTGGGCGAGAGAGCAGCACGTCTGTACAAGTTTTTTTTTTTTTTATCATCACAAACGGGAGAGGGTGCTCCCCTCGGGCCCACAGAGTCCACGAGCTAGGGGAGGGGTGTCGTCAACCCAGGTCGGGGCCTATCTACAGCAGAGGTCGTCGAAACCATAATAAATAGCGGGGGTGTTTGGGGGGAGGGGGATCCTAGGAGGGCGGCTGCTGGGAGCACTCGAAGAGCACATCGGCCAGGATGGCGGCCACGCCCTGGTCCAGGATCTGGGACATGACCAGGGCGAGCAGGCGCGGCTGCAGCTGCAGGAACAGCGGCCGGTTGTCGGGCACCCGGGCGAGGCAGCGCAGGGTGGCGGCCGCGCGGCGCACCATGTCCAGCGTGGTGCCCATCAGCTCGGGGTTGTCGCGCAGTGCGGCCACGCCCTGCGAGTTGGCCACCTGGAGGGCGCTCTGCTCGGCCTGCTCGACGAAGGCCAGCAGGTGGGCCAGGCAGGGCCCCTGCAGGGCCACGGCGCGGGCCGCCCCGCTGCCCGCCGGCGCCACGTTGGAGAGCAGCACCAGGGCCAGCTCGCGCAGCACCTGGTCCTGGCCGCGGCCCAGCCACCGGGCCAGCTGGCCCAGCAGGGCCTCGGTGCGGCTCCAGGGCGGCGTGGCCAGCAGCAGGTCCACGTTGGACTCCTGCACCGACAGCTTGCACAGGGCCTCGAGGGCCAGCCGCTGGGGGCTCAGCGTGCTGTGCGGCAGCGGGTCCCGCGCGCACGCCGACCCGCACGTCGCCCAGTGCAGCAGCCCATCCAGCAGGGGCAGCGAGATCTCCTCGGGGAAGGGCGCCAGGGCCAGCTGCCCCGCCATGTTGGCCAGGCAGACCAGCGTGTTCTCGCGCAGCGCCTGCAGCCAGTCCCACCACCACTCGCGCTCCGCCACCAGCGAGCTGCAGTGGTCTTCAGGCAGGCCCTCCTCTGGCCGGGGTGCGCTCCGCCGCGGCGAGTGCCAGTGCCGCAGCAGCAGCAGCCGCCCCAGCAGCACCAGCAGACCCGCGTGTTTGGACATTTCCGCGTCGTTGCCCGGCACAAACGACAAGTTACGCAGTATCGTGGAGATGCACACACACCGGCGGCCCAGTGCCTCGCGGGCCTCAGACACCACACACAGCGAAGGTTCGTCTCGACAGTACGCCTCCTCCTCCAGCGCCTCCGGGTGAGGCCGCTTGCGCGGCCGCTCCTCCCGCAGGCGCGGAAACACCTTCTCCTCGGTCCGACACTCACTAGTATCACTTTCTTTGCTGAGCACCACCTCCTCACTCTCACTGGTCTCGACAGCCTCCGTAGCCTCGGGCTTCTCCTCCGGCTTGGTCTCCTGGACTGCCTCCTCCTTTGTGTCCGGCTTGTCCTCCTCAACCTTCCTGGAAGCTTCCTCCTTCTCTTCCTCTCGTTTCCTGTCATTCGGGGGCCGTTCCTCCTTGACCTCCTGCTTGATATGGTCCACCCTGCCAGCGTCTAGCTTTATCTTGGATCGGATGTCCTCGATCAGCACCACGGGATCTCTCCTGCAGTTAGCTGCCTTCTGCATCGCTAGCAGCTCCGACAGCTTCGAGTGGCACTCGCCCTGATTAATCACCACCTTCAGCGGCTGGGGATTGGCCTTGGGCTCAACATTCTTCTTCGAGGGTGTCATGAGACGCACAAAACGCACGTTGTTCGTGTCGCTCTCAAAGCACGTTTGGATGTGCGCCGTGATCTCTCCGCCACCTAGCTGCCAATGCTCGGGTGAAGCTGTAAAGCCCTCATGCACATCCCAGCGCTTCTCCCCATCAACGACATGCAACGAACCTTCATCATCGGGCCGAGAACGCACTGTCTTGCCGCACCGTGTCCTCCAGGTGAAACTGGGCCCCGAAAGCACGGATGTGCGATCGCAGATGTCTATCTGAGTAGGCACGATGAGGCCCTCGAGTGGGTCTTTTGCGGGGGCGTCCTGGTCCAGAAGGTACCAGGGCCGCTCCGGTTCCGGCGATGCCTCCTCCTTCTCGGCCTTGGACTCATAGCCGAGCTCTAGGTCGTCCGGGGTGTCGAAGACGAGCGACAGACACCGGCGGAAGTGCTCCATGAGTGTCTCGAGCAGGCCCGGCAGGTGGGACAGCCCAAAGTAGAGCACGGTCGAGTCGTCGTACAGCAGCACGGACAACACATCCAGGGCCCAGGTGCTCTCGGCGAGCAGGCCCGACTTGAGGCACATCATGAGGCGCCACGCCTCCAGGGGGCTCACGTCCTTGGCGTAGAGCCGCCGACGCTTGGCAGCGACGGGCAGAACCGCCTCCACACTGTCCGGCGGGAAGACCACCTCCTTGCGCGACGGTGGTGCCGACCCATAGGGGCCGCCCGGCTGCAAGCAAAGACATGGTGGGGCTCACTGTGACGCCTTCACGAGCATAGAGCAAAAAGAAGGATGCATTACAATCAGAAGCCACAACAGGGTCTGAGCACACGTGAGCACGTGCCGGAAAGAACCAATGAATGCTCGCTTCATTCATTTGCAAATCCTAACGAGATTTCAGTACTGTCTTGCTAACACATTTAAGCATAAAAAGGGTGCTCTTATTTTACAAGCCCTTGATGGTTTGGTTTAGTTCGGTTTATGGGGTTTAACGTCCCAAAGCGGCTCAGGCTATGGGGGACGCCGTAGTGGAGGGCTCCGGAAATTTGGACCACCTGGGGTTCTTTAACGTGCACTGACATCGCACAGTACACGGGCCTCTAGAATTTCACCTCCAAAGAAATTCAACCGCCGCGGCCGGGATCGAACCCGCAACTTTCGGGTCAGCAGCCGAGCACCATAACCACTGAGCCACCGCGGCGGCTACAAGCCCTTGAGAAGACAACTAGATGTGCACAAGGTGACATAGCGTGCATTATTCGCTCCATGCAACACCCACTGCCAACAGCTGTCGAAGACTGGCGCAAAGCACTCTGAGCACAAAGAGCATGGCCTGCCAAGGCACATTTTACTTGCTATGAGGAAAATCTTCGCCCAAAGCTGTAGCTTTCGCGCATCATGATCAACGCGAGATCAACACCGTGCTTTTAGAGCTAGTACATCGTGCAATAAAAGGCTGCTTTTAGTTAGCGAAATTCGTACCAGTAAACATGATCATTTTGGCGTCTATGGTGTACAGGTTTTGTAAAGACGCTGTCTTTGCTGAGCGCTAACTGGTGACAGCCTTTCACAAAGATCACACCAATGCTCTGCATGCGGGTACAGGGGTTGTAGCAGTGGCGGCCAGTTTTCGCCCGCAAAAAATGTTCCGCACCATCCAAGCCTTAGCTAGAGTCAATTTTTGGGTCAAATAAAGCACAGAGGCATTTTGCCATGAGCATTATTTGAAACCAGAAACACTGATTGAAATATGATTGATACTGCTTACGAAATGATCACAAAACATAAAACTGAGCAGGGCACAAGCCCTGCTGGCCCCTCATCGCTCCCTCTTGAAATCCTTAGAAAAGACGCCAGCGTTGCGGCTCTTCCCATCGAAGACTGAACATGTTGGCACCGGAGCCACCGGCCCTTGACGCACTGGCTTGTTTCACCAGATGGGGGAACAAGCATGTCGTCACCAGATTCTAGCTTCTCTTGTTCGCAGTAAGTAGACTGGTCACAATATAGATGACAACCACAAGGAGGACTTTCGTGGCGCGCTCTCCCCACAGTATCCCCGAGTCACCATTGGCTTTGCGAAGTTCTCATACTGGGTGGCACATTTTCGCGCATCAGCGGGGCATCAAGAATTTAGGCCTAGTGGGTCACACGATGGAAGGCGGCTTTGAACTATGGGGCATATATCAGCCAAATGTGATATGTATCGGCAAATGTGGTCCTTCCTGCGTCTATGGAGCACAGCTAGTTGGTGAGAGCCTTTCACAAAAGAAGTGGTGACGTTTCTCGCCAACAAGGGGCTCGAGTTGAGGAGTTGACTTATAAACAGCAATACACTGTAATATGCAGTTTTGTTTCTTCTTTTTAAAATGTGTCTCCAAAAATTTCTGCATAATTTGTGCACCCCCTCGTTGAAGTTTTAAGCTTAGGGCGCAAATTACGTGAGTGAATACGTTATAGTCTTATGCGCCAGTCACGGATGGTCGGTAGTACAGTAGAACCCCGCTGTTACGTTCCTCACTGCTTCGTTTTCCCGGCTGTTACGTCGTTTTCTTCGGGTCCCGGCATAGCTTCCATAGGATCCAATGTATTGGGAACCCCGCTGTTACATCGTAGCCGAGGAAACGATCTCGCATGATACGTCGCAACTGGGCTCCCCGAACCCGCCCGGGCAATGAGCGCCAACCGCCATTTTGATTTTTGACAAGTCTTGGCCAGGCTTGGCTACGGAACTGGCTGCAAGAAGCCGCACGCGAGTTGGAGAGGCCGCCACTAGATCGCTATCTGCCTCGCGAACGCCGAATGCCGCGATCTTTATCGTGGGAGGTGGTGACCAGAAGGCGCGCGGCTACGGTCGCTTATCTGTTTTCTCAGCAGACGCGGTTGTTGTTTGGTTGTTGTTGCGGCGCGCGGCTTTCTTTTCTTTTTCTCTTTCCTCTGATCTTTTAACTCTCTGCTCTTGGCAGCGGCGGTGGCTCGGCTGGAGCCAGTAGGCAGGCCCGGGCAATTTCCTTTTCATCCTTCTGTCAGTCGCAACAACATCTTTATCATGCTTTGATGGCGTGATAGCGTTGCATAAGCGGAAGGCGCTTCCCCTTGAGGAAAAGCTGGACGTAATAAACGCAGTCGACAGGCAGTCAGAGCGGCCTACGCGGAGCAGCGCGGCGAGCAGCCTATGAACATTTCAGTGCTTGACGCTGTGCACAACGTCGCTTCAGCGTGGACTGCAGTGAGCGCGTGAACTGCACAGCACTGCTGCGTGCGGTGTGGCCGCACCGCAAAGCGACGCCGACAGCAATGTGGCCTTTGCTATTGCGAAACGCGTTGTTCTTTCCAGCGAGCGAAAAGAAACTGCAATCCACCATTCTCGATTTTTTAAAGTCCTAGGGTCAATTTGCAGAAATAAATTGTTTCAAGTCAAAGCTGCTCTGTTTTCATTAATTTTCGGTGCTTTCCTCACTGTTGCGTTTTCCCGGCTGTTACGTTTTTTTTCCCCGGTCCGGTGAAAAACGTATGAACGGGGTTCTGCTGTACCAGGGTTGGTAGTCCACAGCAGTAGGAAGCAGTAGGAATGGTGCACGGAGTGGGAGTACTGAAAGTGAATAATGGTAGCAGGTCCTCTTTCATACTGGGCCACCACGTTGTAGGTCCAGTAAACTTTGATGCAGAGACCAGGTATGGGTTCACAGGCATCCACTGACCAACAAAGGTCCATAACTGAAACTTGGTTCAGCGCAAAAGACGAACACAAAGAAAGGAAACGACACACACGGAGCACTGTGTGTGTCGTTTCCTTTCTTTGTGCTCGTCTTTTGCGCTGAACCAAGTTTCAACTATGTCCCACCAACTAGCCCAGCATGAAGTTTTGTTACAACAAAGGTCCAGCAAGAGCATGGTGATCGCCGGGTAATTGCAGTGTATGCTGCAGAAGCAAAGCCCCGGGAACATGCCGTAGAGCCAAACTGAGCAGACACGCACCAGTAACGTAGGTAACAACCTGCGTGGGAGTGAGAGAGAGAGAGAACGCACCGGCATCTTTCCGGCAGGCGGGTAGGCCCGGTCCCTAGGGTAGGCGACCGCCATCTTGTGGTGTCCCATGGCATTCACCTGGGGTCCCCCTGCGCCCAGTATGGGCCCCTGGGGAGCTGGGTAGGGCTCCCCCTGTGCTGGCGGCGCTCCCCTTGACATGCCCCAGGCCCCCGTAGGGGGTGCTCCATCTCCGATTCGGGGCCCCTCCCATCGCTCAGGGGGGGCCCCCGAGTGGGGGGGGTAAGCGTTGCCTGGGTAACCGCGGTACTGACTCTCTGCTCCACCACGGCCCCAGCCTGCAGACAGAGCACCACAAAGAGAGAGACTGTCAGGGGGCAGGAGCCACAACGCCACTGCAGTGCTGACCAGAACTGTCGCAGCCTTCACAATCCTCGCGGCGTGCATGCAAATTGGCATTCAAGCACTCACTTCCGCTTAAATTGCACACAAAGCCCTGAAAGACAGGATTTTCTCAAACCAAAGTCAGCGCGGCACCTCACACCATCCACATCTGTGAAAAAAAAAAAGGAATACAAATGAAATATACTGAAGTCATTTGCATTTGGCTACACTTGTACAATTTCTCAACGTGTGACATTTCCTGTACACTTACGGAACACCCTACAACAGTGGAACCCCGATTATGCATCCCCCGTTCATGAGACGACCCGCATTTTATGACGAATTGGCGCGGGAATGGCAAATCTCCCATAGGGATAATGCATTAAAAGCCTCAGTTACACGACGGAACAATATGTACGCCTTGCTTCATATGACAGCCAGCGAGAACCGTCCGGAACGAGACGCACGCTCGTGAAGCACTTTACTGGCAGACGTGACGTCAACCAAGTTGTTTCCAGACAGAAACCAAGGTGGAGATGCCCACGCAACGTGCAACCGAGCGTGCGATGGCCTGCAATGACAGCTCTGGCAACGACTCCGCGCCTGCGACTCGTGGCCATCAGTGCGAGGCGGCTTGCCCGGCCCGTTTTTCCGCGCACTTCAACGATGAAGGCATTGGGAAGCCGCCTGGCCGAAAAGCCTGGCTGTGCACGGTCTCAGAACTAATTCTTTCAAATGAAATGGGGTGCTCTTATAACGTGCAGGGAAAGTAACTGTACTGAATTTTTGAAAGCCAGAGAGTAGCAGATACGTTTATTACGCGAATGTGTCACTTGTGCGATATTTTCGATTATACGACCACTGGATTACGTGACAGTTTCAAGCAGCCCCTTAAAATCGTATAATCAAGATTCCGCTGTACCTGAAGCACCTTGCAATGCAGCTAGCAAAGCAGCAACTCTGGTTCCCAAACCCCCCAACGGATGCTATATCTCTTGGGGGCTCAACAGAGCATAAGGTGCGCAAGTACAGTAAAATTTCAGCTCAAACCATACTCAAATCAGTGCACACACGGAGCTCAGAAGAAAATGAACCAAAGGACTCGCACCACTATTCTTTTTCTTTTGGCGACATATTTGTTAGATCACCCCAAACAAATACCCTGAGGCAGTGGAGAGGAGCTGCAAATACAAATTCACCAAGAAACACAAGCTTCTCCATCCCAGTCTTGCATAGCATGAAAAAAAAAAAGATATCTACAAAGAAGAAATTCCCAGAAAAAAAAAAAAAAGACTCAAGTGTCCATCACCACATAACAGTCCTGTTAGCAAGAAGTGGCCGGATTCTTTTCGAATTATGAAAACAGGTTTATTTTAAAACTTAAGGATACAAGAATGAGATAACCGGATTACTGATACGTAGGAGGTTCGGCGGATCTGCAGAGTTGGGAGGGCCTTGCCGACGCGTCTCGTATCGTCGGCGCCTCCCGGTCGTCTCTCTCTCATGCTGCAGCGGTGGGGCTTTTATAGCCTGAGGAACGGTGGCCGCTCCGAACTGGCCAATCCAAAGGCGGCACTCCGAAAGGACCAACCAGCGACCGCGCGGCCAACCGCTTCAAATCTTGCCGCGCGCGCTGGCGTCCGGGGAAGGAGGAAACGGCGCCTCGCTGTCTGGCCTCTTGTGACAAGTCCAGACGTGTTGGTTAAAGATACTTCTCCTAGGACTCCGCTGCCGTAAGGAGCAGCATCGTGGCTTGTCAAGGGGGAGAAAGTTAGGATGCGGGGCGCCTCGTGGTCGCTGAGCAGGAGCGTTAAATGTCGTGTGCTGGCGTGTTGGGACCGCATGGCTCGTCAGAAATGTGAATGCTGACACGGCCTTTCCAAAATTTGCGCCTGTCCTCAGGCGCACGTTGTCGACAGCAATTCTTTGGCGTGCTGGGCGTTCTCCGCCGCGTACCTTGTGGCTTGCGTCCAGCTCGTTCGAATACGCCTTCGCTTCCATCTGGGGAGACGATGCGAATTGTGCGAAGTGCCGTGTTTGTCTCGTTCGTTTCGTTTCTTGGTGCAGGGAGTCGGGCTTGTACCGTGATGCTCACCGATACCACTGCGTCGTCGTTTCCACCTGGGGACGTGATACGACTTATGCGAACTGCCGAGTTTGTCTCGTTCGTAACGTTTCTTCGTCCAGGGCGTCGGGCTCGTTGGATCGTTCCGCATCCTGCCGCGCTTTCGTCGCGGCGTTGGCTTAATGGATAGGCCAGCTCGTCTCGGCAATGGCTTCTGCATTGTAGAAACTGTAGCAGAGGCGAAAGGTGCGACTTGTTGGAGGCACGTCTCGTGGCCAACTCGTGTCGCTAGTGGCTGCTGCACCGTAGTATCCGTGGCTGGGGCGCGGGGTCCGTCGTGTCGTAGGGAGCCCGTTCCGTGGCTCGATCGCGGTGACACCGGCTGCTGCACCGAAGTGTCCGTGGCAGGGGCGCGGGGTCCGTCGTGTCGTTGGGAACCCTTTTCGTGGCCCGCTTGCGGCGGCACCGTGTGCTGCACCGAAGTGTCCGTGGCAGGGGCGCGGGGTCCGTCTAGACGTTGGGAGCCCTTTTCGTGGCCCGCTTGCGGCGACACCGTGTGCTGCACCGTAGTGTCCATGGCAGGGGCGCGGGGTCCGTCGTGTCGTTGGGAGACCTTTTCGTGGCCCGCTCGCGGCGACACCGTGTGCTGCACCGTAGTGTCCGTGGCAGGGGCGCGGGGTCCGTCGTGTCGTTGGGAGCCCGTTTCGTGGCCCGCATGCGGCGACACCGTGTGCTGCACCGTAGTGTCCGTGGCAGGCGCGCGGGGTCCGTCGTGTCGTTGGGAGCCCGTTTCGTGGCCCGCTTGCGGCGACACCGTGTGTTGCACCGTAGTGTCCGTGGCAGGGGCGCGGGGTCCGTCGTGTCGTTGGGAGCCCGTTTCGTGGCCCGCTTGCGGCGACACCGTGTGCTGCACCGTAGTGTCCGTGGCAGGGGCGCGGGGTCCGTCGTGTCGTTGGGAGCCCGTTTCGTGGCCCGCTTGCGGCGACACCGTGTGCTGCACCGTAGTGTCCGTGGCAGGGGCGCGGGGTCCGTCGTGTCGTAGGGAGCCCGTTTCGTTGCCGACCCGTGTCGACAGTGGCTGCTGGTCCGTGCTGTCACTCGTATCGTGTGACACTTGTCGTTGAGCAAGAAGCCTCCGCAGATGGTCTCTCTCTGCCAGCAGTCTTTCGAATTCCGCCCTCTCGGCTTGGCGGCGAGCGTTGTCGTCCATGATCCGCGTCACGAGGTCGTCCTTGCGGCCGCTGCACGAAAGTCCTCGGCATCGGAGCTCTTCCACCAGTTGCCGTTTCTTCAAGGTGGTCAGTGCGTTGCGTGCTGCCGATGCCAGAAGGGACAGAATGAGCGGGGACTCCAAGCTCACCGTCGGCGTTCTGCTGAGCTCCACGTTGTCGACTCGGTCTTCGTTCAGGGGTGACGCCTCTGCAGATCCTGCCGACTGCGCCATGTTAGCAAGAAGTGGCCGGATTCTTTTCGAATTATGAAAACAGGTTTATTTTAAAACTTAAGGATACAAGAATGAGATAACCGGATTACTGATACGTAGGAGGTTCGGCGGATCTGCAGAGTTGGGAGGGCCTTGCCGACGCGTCTCGTATCGTCGGCGCCTCCCGGTCGTCTCTCTCTCATGCTGCAGCGGTGGGGCTTTTATAGCCTGAGGAACGGTGGCCGCTCCGAACTGGCCAATCCAAAGGCGGCACTCCGAAAGGACCAACCAGCGACCGCGCGGCCAACCGCTTCAAATCTTGCCGCGCGCGCTGGCGTCCGGGGAAGGAGGAAACGGCGCCTCGCTGTCTGGCCTCTTGTGACAAGTCCAGACGTGTTGGTTAAAGATACTTCTCCTAGGACTCCGCTGCCGTAAGGAGCAGCATCGTGGCTTGTCAAGGGGGAGAAAGTTAGGATGCGGGGCGCCTCGTGGTCGCTGAGCAGGAGCGTTAAATGTCGTGTGCTGGCGTGTTGGGACCGCATGGCTCGTCAGAAATGTGAATGCTGACAGTCCTTATTGTAGCATTCCTAACGATTCGCACACCGATTTGAAAACAGTTTAAAATGAAGCAAATTCACCATAGTACTACGTTTGTGAAGGTCCGGCAAGTTTTTCGTGCCAACTGCAAAGTTCTATGCGATGCTGACTGAAGCTGCGCAGGCACAGAGAAAGGAGGAAAAGAAAAATATGCAATGCATACGCACACAGATCAAAAGGCTGACAAACACACAACAAGGTGTGCATGGTTTTTTTGAACGGCGTAGTGTGTCCTGCGGCAGGGTTGTCATGTCTCTTGAAGCTTAGCACTCATTAACGAGCACTGTCAGAGGGAATGCAATGACGTAGTTTGAACAATCCACAGGACACTAAATAAAAGCCTTGCTAATAACGCCCACAGCCCCTTGCTCTTCTAAGGACAGTCTCTCTGCTTGGCATCGACCGGCAGCAGCAGCCACGGGAGGCAAACATGCTTTCGATACACACGCGCTGACGGCAACATGCAAGATCTGCATTCGGTCACGCAACTGCAATACACCGATTTCACAAGCAGTTGCGCTACGCCACCGCCGCCGCGATGCACTCTGGGAGTTGTGGTACTCCGGCCGGCGGCCGCGTCGGCGCGGTGCGTGGCGCACGCGCAAGAAGCAGCCCTGTTTGCGTCGCCACACGATGTTTCTCTGCATGAATGCTAGATTTGCGGCACTGTAGACACCTGAGGGGTGTCATGAGCTTCGACAACTGTGCGAAGCAGAGGGTCCCGGATTTTCTGTTTTATAGAAGAGAAAAAGTACCCAAGACATTGCGTAGAAGCTGTTCACGAAAGGCAGGGGAAGAAGTCCTGTTCAGTGCATTTAGCCGTATTGTCCCTGTTGATCAGTGGACATTGAAAAATTTTCAAGTTCTGAAGCTCTATGAAATGTCTTCTACGCGCCGCTCAGCTTTGAGGCGGTCCCTTAAATTGTTAAAAAGAAGGCGATCGGATTTGCCTTCGTGCTGCGTCGTCAAGCCGTCCTTGCAGAGATTTCTGCCCGGTGCAAGGTTGTAAGGGAACAAGTGTGCTCAGATTTATTGTCATATTCAGGAACCCACGATGTTCTTTTGATACACATATTCACTCCTTATGTCTCGAGCTGCCATACTAGCGATAATGCTTTCTCTATTTCACAGAATGAGAAAGCGAGGCGATAAAACTGTAGAAATGTGGAATAATTCCAGCTCACTGGTCGTTGAGCATAAGTGGCATTCCAGTATCAGCCACATACCATTTATGCCGGGATATCATCCACATTTTGCCCGTTGTTTTCGAAAAAAAAGGCCATCTACTGTACTTCTACCCCCCCCCCCCCCCCCACTGTAATGCCAGCCAATGGCGCTGTGGGTATGATGATAAATAAATAAATAAATAAATACTCGTACTGCGAAAATAGCGAGAGTGAGTCGTACGGGAGACGCCCTGGCAGAAGATTATATTAACCTAAATAAAAAAGTAATTAGTGTAGCAATAATCAAAATAAAACTGTTGGTCACGAAATTAAAAACCCCTAAACCCTAATTAAGCGTACTCAAAACCTCCCCGATTGGCTTGTCTTTTTCTCATTTTGTACTGAACACAAGCATTTGTCACATCTCCATTTAGAAAAACGGCATAGCTCGCTCGAATGCTCATCTTTCCTGCTGGTGACCCGCCGAGCACGTCGTGAATACACTTATGTGTTTATGTGAATAAAAAAAACTATCGCATGGCCAGTTTTCAGCAAGGGCTATGACGAAAAAATAAACACAACAAACGCTGTGTGACACGTCTATAGCGAATGCCTAGATGAATACAGCGATTACTGGAACAGCTAAATGTGGTGGCAAGAAATGTAAATACTGTCCTAAGACGTTAATAAAATCGCGTGCATCGCTATGCGTTGAAATATTCTCCTGACAAAATTAACGAAAGCGGCGGTCAAGCGCATTTGCATCGTCACCTGCCGCATTTTCCAAAGCAAGGTTCTAGTAACAAGCGCAGCGTCGCCACCACGTTCACTCCACTTCAAGGGGGAACTGACCACCCTCTCTGCGCTGCTCCTACCGCGATCAGCATTGCACCCCTCGAAGCCTCTGTGGAGCCTCTGTTTCCTTTGTAGAGCTCAACACAATAAACGAAACTGCGGAAAGTGCGGCCGGGTATAATGCTTGTCAAGGCGCAAAGTAATGTGGGCTGTCGTGCAGACGACGCCACGAAGGACTACAACCAAGATGGCGGCTGGCTACTTCCGGTAAACGCGCGCATGCGCAGTAGGCTTTGTGAAATCGGTCTATTGGACAAATTGTAGAGGTGGATGCCACACCAAGTGTTCACCGAAAGACACGAAACTGATAAACAATACTCCGCACTGGCTGGCACTGACTGGCACCCACATATCATCATGGCCTCTGCAATTGAAACAATGTTAAAGGTGCACTGAAGAGGATTCTGAACTTGTCTTTTTGCCGCGGGAACTCGATCTACACGTTCCTAGCATTCTTAGAAACTGCAACTTATTGCCCTGTATGGCCGATTTCCCAAATTAAATCGAATTAACGTCCGGCTCCCGCCCTTTTTTTTTAATTCTGCCTCGTACGATGGGCGGAGTCGACCAACGCGTGAAGTTCCTTTCAGCCAGCTCCGTGGAGGCTATGCTTTCGCTTTATTTTGTTTTTTTAGGTTTCCATGAATAAATAGTTTCATTCACAGATATTACAGCCGCAAAATAAGCCCGAAGAAATAAAATACGCGCGGACTATTTGCTACTACGGACTACTACGTATTACTCTGCCGATGGCAGAGCGGCAAGCCGCCACGGTACTGGGTGAAAGACACTCCACGCGTTGGTCGACTCCGCCCATCGTACAAGGCAGAATTAAAAAAAAAGGGCGGGAGCCGGCTGTTAATTCGATTTAATTAGGGAAATCGGCCACACAGGGCAATAAGTCGCAGTTTCTAAGAATGCCAGGAACGTGTAGATCGAGTTCCCGCGGCAAAAAGACAAGTTCAGATTCCTCTTCAGTGCACCTTTAATGTTTGAGATTCCGCAATGCGTTGCCCGAGATTGCGTCAGCATTGCAAATTTGGAGTTGGGACTAGCCGTGAATTCCAATGCAAGACAGTAGAGAGCACAACTGAATCAGCGCACTGCTTATTCGAAACTGAGGTTCAAATGTTCCCAGCACTGCAACCAGAAGTGAGCACGTGCAGCGTCCCTCACCTTGCTGGGGCATGGCCGAGGGAGGGGGTGGCGTCATCATGTGGGGCGGCCGGTAAGGGTACTGGCTGCGGTCTGTGCAAAGTCAAAGACAACCACAGTGAGGTCTCTCTAGACTGGAAGAGAAAAGGGCACAGCCTCTCTCAGCCGCACTCATCCCCCGCCCAGGAAAAGGCTCTGGCAGCTACAAAAGACCGCCTAGTGATAGTTGCCTCCACTTCTTTTGGGTACAGCAGATGACAATCAAGTTTGAAATCAAACATGCAGGCAATGGTAAACACTCGATTTACTTAGTCAGCCATGAGGGAGAAGAGGCATGCCCCACACCGAAAGTCTATACAGGTCGCATTTTACCGTTTTTGTAATGACCACCGTACCAGATCTAGCTTGCTTCACTCTCTTCGAAGCAGCTTTGCTTGCAGAAAGCATGGTTCAAAGTGCTGGGCCCTCACCAACAACAAGTGCCCTCATCCTTTTTCGGCCGCAGGCCCCTTTTCCCCGTACCACAGAAACATGCCCACCGACCCAACGTGCACTGCTGGAGATATGGGCTCAGCGATGAAAGGCCATCATTGCAGAACGGACTGAGTTCATTACCATGAAAACCACCACTCATCGGCACTCAATGAACTGGAGACAGAATAAATCTCGGCTGGTAGTGCCTGCCGGAGTGACGGCACTCCTCCTGGAGCAGCAAACAGAGTAGTGACGCACCTGGGTACTGTTGTGAGGTGGGTGGGGGAGGCGCCTGCTGGGGCGGATAGGGCCCCGCCCCCATGTGGGGTGGTGGAGGGTAGGGCTCCTGGGGTTTCATGAAGTCCGGGTGGCGCTTGGGGTAGGGGGCGTCACGCTGTGCGGCCTGCTGCTGGGGCGGCTGCGGGTAGGGCCCCGGTTTGCTGCTCGTTGGGGGCGGTGGTTGCCCACCCTGACCCTGCGGAGGCGTGACCCCGCCTGGGTACACTTGTTGGCCCCCTCCAGGGTAGACCTGCACAGGCAGAGGAAGCCGCTACAGACAACGCAGCAAGGACATGTTTTCGGGGCGCCACCTAATCTCTAACGTTCCACCACACCTTCCAGGTTCTAAAAAAAATAAAGTTTCATGTAAGGAGAGCAGGACGGGTCCGCGAGCAGTAACGTGACCCTGCCCAGTTACTCCACAGAGGGGGAAAGGGAAGGAAAGGGAGAGGTAGAGCACGAATGGCAGGTGATTATGTCAAGTTCCAAACACCTGTAAAAAAAGACCACTGAATGTACGCGGCAAACGCACCAGTCTGTGCAAGAGGACACACCGGCAGCACAAGTGTGTGCACAGGACCACTTTTAAAACACTTAAATCTACTGGCTAAAGTTTCAGTGCGGCGCGGTTCGCGTTTAAACTTGACCTTCAACAGAAGTTCTCCACACTAAAACAGTAGCAAGTATAACACTTCGCATGCACAGCAGACACAGTGAGAAGGTCTTGAGCAGGCACACTTCCTGTACGATCTGAAGTAACCACCAACTTAGAATATAGCCCCGGTTATCCACATCTGCGGTAGAGTCATCTCACCTCGGTCCACTGAATGGAGAGCGCGAAAGGGAGACCCCAAGCCATCTCTCTAGGAGAGGGCACTTGGAGGAGCAAGGCCACAGCTGTATTCATTCAAGTGGATTTGCTACCCTCTTTATAACACCAAATGTCACTAGCATGTTTTCTTTTTCTGTAATGGTATGACTGCTTTGTGCTACTGTTAAATACTTGGCGATTTTCACAAGGCCACCCATGCCTGCACGCCTCTCCTCCTCTAACTCTACTGGTTGAAAACAAACCTCCAGCTCCTACTGTACATGCGCAGTTAATGCGTTAGCGACGCTGGCAGCTGTCAAGCACACACTTGCCACTACTGGCAGGTGCTCACTTGCAGTAGATGCCTCGTGTAACTGGATCACGCCTGTGCCTCCCAAGTGCATTTCTTTTCGACCAGTAGCCGGTCCATTTTTGCCACTTCCCAGAGGGCACCAGATCTCGTGAAAATGGCGGATTGAATTGCTTCTTTCACCTGTTTCCCTCTCCGTTTCAACAGCTGAGCAGTGGCCAACGTCCAAGACCAATAAAGGTCACGCATGGAGGAAGGAAAGAAATAAGGAAAGGCCGTTATTTCACACTTCTGAAGCTGATTGTAAGGGCTCCCCAGTGCTAGTTAACCGCAATGAAAAAAACAATGAGGGAGATGACACCGCTGCACCCAACATTACTCCTGGCTGCGCCATCAGCCAAAGACTCCCAGTAGCAGTCTTTGAGAAAGCACCTGACTTCTGGCACACTTACAGCCAAGCAGCTCGGATAGCAAGGGCCTCTCCTAAGCTTTCCTTCCTCCACGAGGTCATGTGAGCCATGAAAAAAATTGCAATACAATCGCTGCTTCTTCATTCACTTCAATTTTGGCTCTCACGGCGGGCTGGCTCTAGCGTCGAAGCGAATTTAAACGACAAAGCAGCGATTACATTGCAGTTTTTTTTTTTTTTTCCGGGGCTCACCTGACCGATTTTCGACATCAGCCATTGCTTGGCTGTTGAAAACAGAAACTGAAAAGGGTGAATGAAGAAACTCAACAGCAAGTTATTTAGCAGTCATAGGTGGATGCCACGCGGGGATTCACGAGTATTACAGTAATGTCACATGCGGCACTACAAAGAAAACATGTTATGCTCCTCTAAAACAGCAAACAGCAGCATCAGGGTCCAGGGGCAATTACTAGTCCCCAAACACCTTGACTGGAGACAAAATGCATGTTCACATGCCAACGCCACTCCTCTCAGGGAGGACTGGCATGAACTGTGTTGAATTTTGCCAGAAACGTGACACACGAAAAACAGAATTCACATCATGCTTTTTCCGCACTGCTCACATGCAACACATGACGCATTACAAAGGCCTCAATGCATGCCCCGTTACAACGCACTGCATGCACACTGTGTGCACTGACTGACTGGGCGGTCGGCCGGGAAGTGAGAGATGATTGTGCCTTGCCACCTACTTGTGGGGGTGGAGGATGAGGGGGAGCAGGAGCCTTGGGGATCGATCTTGGGGGTAAGGGGGTCGGGCCTCGAACCATCTAGCAGAGACAGAGGTGGGGTCAATGATTGGGCGGTGGGGGGGAGGGGGGACACCACCACAACAACAACACACCACGACGGTGAAGACACACAAATGAAAAAGCGAGAGAGAGAGAGAGATGGAAAGAGAAAAAAAAACGGACACAAAAAAGAATAATGAGGGCACACGATTTCGCAAAGCTGGCAGCTGCTACTCAGACCGGCAGAAAAGCTGAAAATGTCAAGTGTGCGATGAAACTCCTAAATTCACGCAAATTACAAAATGTCCTGTTCACCTGGACAAGCAACATAACATCCCGGCGTTTCCAGGCAGCCCTTAGGTGCAGCATCGTGCTCCTGTCACAACAGTTAACTTCCCTCCTCGTAGAAGTGACTGCCAGCACGGGGTAAAAGCACATACACAACCTGACATAAATCAATGCACTGACAGCCATCAAGAGCCTCTCAGCTTGGCCACTGCATGCTCGGAAGACTGCAAAAACGATGTCGTGCTGCAATAGTGTCGCGAATGGCTATGAATGTGTGAACAGGCTCCAGTGTGTATATTGTTGCCAACCACTGCAATCAGAAATGCGGATGAGCATGTAGACTGGGCTTGCAGAGGACAATGCTAAGCAAGGACTAAGCGAGCTATGTATTTTCATGACCGCTCTGTCCGCAGCAGCAGAATTCTACGGCCAATGCTTTGTCTTCAGGCATCACAGGGGAGCTCGGTAGGACTAAACCCAAGCTACTACACTTCGTATCAAGAGTCATCATGCAGTCTTCTGCCGGCTATTCGCTACACCATGCCCACCGATAGCAATCTCTGCTGTCACAGCTGGTAAGGAGACAGCTGGCCACCTTACAATGCTTTATATCATAACATTAAAAGAATTGAACAATAATTACAAGATTCCCTCTCCTGCTGCTTCGTTGCACGGTAGGCCATATAGGGATAATTACGTCAATAATGAGTAAGGTACAAAAGATCCGTTTCCTTTTATAGCTGAGTTTTGTGAGAAAGCATTTGCTTTAAATTTAAATATACTGTACTCATATTCCGATTTATTCTAAAACATTCTTACTGATTCACAACCAATCTTTATTACTCGTATTCACCTCGCAACCAAAAATCTGATATTAGCATACCCCTGGCTGAAAAGGTTGTGGAGGAGAAACACAAAAATTGTGAGAACTGCCAGCCTGAGAATCTCTACAAGCACCGCTAAAACACAAAGCAATGGTTATTGAAAAAGAAACAACAAAAAAGCAAACTGCTGCAAGGAAGCAAAAAAAAATATATAAGCGACAAGTATGCTGCTACTGATAGACTGGGAAACACAGGACACACAAAACATTAACACATACAGCACCAAAGCAACGCGACGAGGAAACAAGGCAAATGGGGTGATGTTGCTGCTACCTTCACCTGAGTCAAACTCTTGACAGCTCAAACTTTAATAGGGATAAAATATTTGCTTGAATTGATTGCAGCTGGAATTACGCGGAGCCCAACCAGAACTGGGGGCTGGTTCACTGCACTGTGTGGACAGTCGCACTCCAGATGCGGGCCAAGCAGCAAGAACAGAGCTCAGACAAGCGCCATGCAAAGAGAGCAAATGGCTGTTACCGAGATGTTCTCATTGAAATACATGCGAGTATGATGGGACCAAACCGTCAGTTTGAATGTACTGGAAGTTTGAGTCAAGTGAGTTTGAATTCATGAGACACCATTGTGCAACAAGAGAACACAGCAGAACAGTGACAACTGCAGTTGATTCAGATGACATGATGATAAAAATCTTTAACATCACATACTTCCCGAGTACAGGGTTAATGGGAGGGATATGGGAGAGGCCTTTGTCCTGCAGTGGACGTAGTTAGGCTGATGACAATGATGATGATGACTTCAGGGTAAAGGTAGCCTCAACATACAGCCCTCGCTTGCTAAGAGAAGTAGACTCCACCCACGTGTGTCCCAGAGAGGGCTCTGCCCCTTCCACTGTGCTCACCTGGTAGGGCTGGTCCGGGGGACCCCTGGCCGCAGCATAGGGCTCAGGGGTGGTCCCCTGTGCCCCCTGTGGGGCTGTGGAGTAGGGCGGTGCCTGGCCAGGCGTGGGGGGGCCGGGCGGGTAGGGCCTGCTCTGGTAGCTGCCTGCTGCCGCCTGCGATGGGGGCTGGGCCCCAGTGGCCGCGGGGGAGGAGCCGTACGGGTAGAGCGGCTCGGCGGCACTGGGGGGCCCCGTACCCATCTGGGATGACGGGGGTGGCTGGGGCCGTGGGGGTGCTGCTGTGGTCGCACCAGGCTGGGAGGACGGTTGAGCACCCCCAGACGCCCCCTGCTGCTGCTGTTGCTGCGACTGTTGCTGCTGCTGTTGTTGTTGCTGCTGCTGTTGCTGCTGCTGCTGTTCGTATCTGGTGGGCAGCACAAGAATAGGGGGGGGGGGGAATAAGGTCGCAGAATGAGCTTTTGCATGAAGCCGCACTCGGAAGAGCATGGCCACCACCAAGTGGGCAATGAGTGGTCAGCAAAATTTAACAAAGCAGCGGCTTGCAGCATAACAGGGGCAATTCAATTCAAGTTTATTACACAGAAAAAATATACAAAGTTAACGGTGAATGAGGCATCTGGATCCTTAGCCAGTGGCTAGTTTCGGATCCATTACAAACATGTTACAAATCTAGGCAGTTGAACAAGGCTGAAACATACAAAAGATACAACTAATATAATGCAATAAAAATAATCGATTCAACAATAAGGGGAGGTGTATTGTTCTGATAGCATGTACTTTTTTAGAGCAGGAGCAGTTTCTGGAGATCACTCTCCAGAAACTGTTTTCCCTGGACAGACCCCGGGAAGCTAACCTCATACGCATACTGCCTTACGAAATACCGACTAAAACAATTCGCAACGTTGAGCCAACCTGCAGACAAAGTGAAAACAATGAAAAGCAAGCCACACCTTTCCCGGTCGTAGTACTGAGGCGGGTAAGGAGGAGCCCCCGACTGTGGCCGCATGGGGTAGCCGCTGCTGCCGTAGGGGTCCCTGCCATTGTAGCCCCCCTCGTGGGGGTAGCCTTCAGGCGCAGAGGGCCCATACTGCTCTCCACCGGGCCCCGCATATCCACAGGAACCCCCGCTCAGGCTGGCCTGGCTAGCGGCTGCATAGGGGGGCGCCTGGGGGTAGCCGTGCGGAGGATAGCCCTCCCCAGGGTAGGGCCCTTCCTCCGAAGGAGGATAGCCGTCCTGCTCGCAGCCTCCACCCACATGATTGGAAGGTGGGTAGCCAGGTGGGCATGGGTAGTCGGAAGCACCCATCATACTGGGGGGACCACCAGGGGGGTAGGGTGCCCCAGGGTGGTAGCCTCCACTGCTCGGGTAGCTCTCCATTGACTGGGCAGGGGGCCCGTAATCTTGACTCGCACCTGCATGGCAGCGTCCGGCCACAGGTGTCAAACAACACAGCTGAGGTTGCACCCCTCGGAGAAGGGAGGAGGCAACAGGAGACGCACCCGAAGGCGACATGGTTCCTCCCTTAGGCTTCTTGCGAGAGGCCGACTCCAGCTGGCTAATGATGGGCTGAGGGTCGATGCCCCCTCGGTCGAACTTGCACTCGAACGGCAGCAGATGCTTGATGTACTGCTTGCGCAGGGTGTACGCAGCACTAGAGGAGGCCCCGATGCCCAGCACACCAGCCACATCCTTCCAATGCTTTGCCTTCGTTACCTGCAGAGGGAGGGGGGGAGGGCTCAGCACACAACAACCAACACGAGAGGAGGGGAGGGGGAGTGGCCTACTCACTTCCACGAAGCCACCTCGATCCTTGACGATGAGGTAGAGGCGAAACAAGTCCAGGGGCTGTTTGCTGATGGTTGGGCACTGGGTGATAGGAGTACCACGCTCGTCATTGTACACGATCAGCTTGTCCAGGAAGGCCCTCCGCTCAGGGTCTTCAGACATGTCGTAGAGCTTCAGCAGGCCGTCTGGCCGCTGGACGCAGAGAAAAGAAGCAATGTCAGACACAACCACTGTGCAAAGCTGACCCACTGGCGTTTACATACTGATAAAATGTGGCGACCAGTGCACATGCTGCGAGGTTTCACCCAGAAAGAACACGTGCAAATTACTTTTTAACGAATGACTGGCAGCTTTGCTGAACCTGTACACAGAAGCCATGAAGCCAAAATTGACGAAAACCATCCCGTTCCACAGAGAACTAAAACATCGCCGTGCTACTAATTAAAACTATGGTGCAAACAAACACATTGGCCTAGCCACATATGCTAAGACTACATTAAGGCAGAATTGACAATACATACCTTTATCATATGGTGCTCATACACTTGGCTATTCACAACCTGAAAAACAAAAATAAAAGGACGTTCAAAAATATTACTCATTCTTTCATGACAACACAAAAACACATTGGTTATCATAGCACAGTGCAGCCAGGTCACATGCAAGTGGGAAATTCATACGCCCTCGGGGCTGGCGTATCTTCCAAACTCTACTCATGTCACATGCGATTTCTATGAAAGGTTCTCTTCTAACCACAACCTTCGCGGACTGATGCAGGGCACCTCTAAACCTTGTAGCAAGAGAGGCAGCAAGAGAACATGGATGACAGAGATACACTTCAGGGGTCCTAGGAGGTGGGCCCAATATTTGAAATGCAATCAGCATTTACAGGGTTCACCAACATGACCAGCGGATCACTAATTGACAAGGCACATCTGGGTACGACCACAATTCCCTAGCTGCCCATGGCCACTGTGGGCCACCTCGCACGTTTCCAAGCCAACGCTTGCACATGGCCATTTGCAGCCCCTTAGTTGGCTGGTGCCTGACCAAGCTTTCAAAGACATCAAAGTTTGCAGCTGGATTCCCCATTCGGCACCAAATGTGGTCACAAACTCACGGGGCTCGCTGGCGTCCGAGGCCAGCTGGGGCTGGAGACGCTCTCAAACTCGTCGTGGAAGGAGGACATGGAGGCGCCACCGGGCGAGGGCAGGGTGTTGGGTGTGGGCGGGTGCGACATGGGAGGCTGCTTGCTGCCACCACCCCCCTTGTCGCCCGGACCCAGGTGCTCCTCGGGCAGCGACGATGAGGCGGACGCATTGGACGCTTGGCTGCCCTCATCCAGCACTGCCGGTGGAGGTGGCAGTGGGGGCCGGCCACCTCCATCTTGGCCCGGACCCACCACGGGCGGGCTGCTCCCGACGCCCCCCTGCTGCGACAGCAGAGATGCTGGACCACCTGCACAAACAGTGGAGCGACAATCAGAAACTCCCAGGCAGGAGCATTGAGAAGGTAGCGATTCTTCATCAGATTTTCTCTCGAAATTCATACCACTCATATCAGTTGTAAAAGCCACCTAGAGTGGAAGGTTTTGACAGTCTTAATTATCAGCGAATTAGCAGTCCATTCGACATTAACAGAATCCACACAAGTGGAAGCCACACAAAAGCTGGTAAACCTCAATTAGTGGTAAACAAACTAGTGTGCTCGTTTTTCAAAGTTGACTTTCTTTCGCCTAGCTCTACACATAAACCACAGCATAAAAATTAATGTGCAAAATTGCTACAGCTATAAGCAAGTTTGTAGTCGGCGCTGACGTGGGATGTCAGTCGGATTTATTAGTGCCCGACAAAGATGAAGGCATACATTCATTATGTTTCGACATATGTCCTTGTCCAATACTAGGCATATAATTAAAAAACCAGGCATGCAATTACAGTAGAACCTAAGTAATGCGATCACAGCTGATACCAATTTCCGGACGATATGAATTCATCATATTTCCAGACGAAGTGTAAGCGTTCAATGTATAAAATTTTGGGAGCTTAGAACACTCTCCCATGCCACTATGAATGACATGAATGCAAAAGCTTTGAAAGCACTGGTGAGCACTAAACAAGTGAATATTTTTTGCAACCCAGTGAGATTCATGTGAACAAGATGGAAACTTTAGGATCGCACTTCAGTTAGCCAAAAACCTGATTCTGCAGGTCAAGCACCAACCAGTCACTGTCTACCTGCCAAGAATACATGGCCAATTCAAAGAACACTGCCCTGGTTGCAAGGGTATTTGCCATAGGCCACAACTCATCCCACAACCACGAGGCCCTGCACGTGGTAAGCATTCCCCACTGGCCCCATGCAGCGGCTACTCACTCATGGGCGTCGGCGGGCACTGCGAGTAGCAGGCGCCCGGAGGCACGGAGCCACCACCAGGTGGAGGGGCAGGGCCCTCCGATGGGGAAGGGGAAGCCCCCTCTCCTCCGCCAGGGGGCGTCATGGGGCTGGTGTAGCCGTACATCATTTTCTGCTGCAGGTGCTGCCGCAGGTACATGGGGCGCGTGGGTCCACCGGGCGCCTGCGGGGGCACTGCCGCCATGGAGGAGGCTGCACCTGTCGCCTTGGGGTACTGGGGCCCCGGTGGAGGGGGCATCAGGCTGTTGGCACCCCCGTAGCCACCGTACGCCGAGTTGCCGTACGGGTAGCCACCCTGGGCACCCATGCGCCCTGCTGGGTAGCCACTGGGACCCTGCGGAGGGCCGTAGCCCGGCATGGCCCCCAGGCCGCCCTGTTGTCGCGGGTAGTTGCCTGGAACGGGAGAACAAGTGGAACAGTGACTCTCCCTGATGCTTTTGCATCCAACACCAGGTGCCACAACCTTTCGAGCCAGACTGGCAGCACCCGCAAGCTGCTAGTGTTTAGACAACCCCGTACAGATCATGGCATGTATTTGCAATTCTACAGCAAATTACCCCTGGGGCAGCACAGAGTGATCTCGTGCGTGGAGGGACGCCCAAGTTATGCATGACAGTAAAGAGGGCAAAGCCCGTGCAGACTGATCCAACGCCTGAGCAAACACTCACAAATGCAAACCAGGCGAGAGGAAAGAAAACCCTTCTTTTGGCACTCTTTAGCAGTGACAAATGAAGACTTCAGCCACACCACACAAATGCAGTATGGCTTTGCAAGACAGACCACTGCACAGGCACTTTCAAAAGGTCGACCAGGAGCATCTGTCTCGGCAAGGTCATCGGGTCATGCAACTGATCCCTTCCCAGCCACACGCTCAAAGTGAACAATTACGAAGATTGACCTAGTGCTCTATTAGTGCCTAATTTTAAAAAAGAAAGCATGCAGCAATAAGCTGTTGAGTACATTCTAACCATCCCCCGCCATAAGAAACATAACTGCTATTTCTAGTTCCCCAGGTGCTGCGAACACCTTATGCTATTCCAAAGCATTTTCATAGCAGGCTTCTTACTCTGGGGATAATGGGGACCGGGGTAGGATGAAGGCATGATTCCTTGGTGCATCTTGGCTGCATACATTGATGATGCCTGCATCTGCTGGTTGTATCCTGGAAAAGATGAATGGAGCTTGGTCAGTCTTACATTCATCTCCTAGACCTTTTCAAAAGCAAAGCAAAGCTGTATTAGGGGAACAACACTGCCCATTGGAACAACATCACTAATAACAAGAATATAATTAATTGCCAGTTGTTAAGGAGCTAGCGAACAAAGAAAACCAATTAGGCAATTTAAATGTTGGCTAATTATGCACCACCTCGCATTAGTCAGCACCTGCAGTGGTTATTCAGCAGCTGTGGCATTTGGCTTCTCAGCAAGCATTCGATCCCAGACAGGGCGGCTGCATTTCAAGGGAAGCAAAATGGCAAAGCACCGCAACTTTTGTGTAAACAGCACAAGGTAGTCGAACTCTATCCAGAGCCCTCCACAATGTCATGCGCCATAGCCCACAATGTTGCCTCCCCATTTAACCATTAAAGATAACCATTAGCAATTTGTTGGTGCACTGGAAGCTACAGCTGGCACCAATCAACCAGGGGCTGGATTTATAAATGTGGACTGAGCGTTAGAATGTCGCTCAGTTAACAGGCGCTTCTGCCACTCTGTGCAGGCTTCTATGACTACAAAAGTGACAGCAATGAGCTGGTCATGAACAGTGCTTATGTACAAGATCCTTTGGCAGTTCGGCCGTCGGTCAGTGGTATGAGTCAAGTATCCACTTTAAAGCCGTAAAATTCCGAGAAGACAGCAGGGGCGACTTCTCGCAGCAAGTGCCCATTCCCAGTATTTGAAAACTGTACCTTGCTGAGGCAGCTGTGGTTGGGACAGATGATTTGGCGCACTGCTCTCAGATTGACTTGATGAGGGTCGAGGAGGCACAGGAATGTTTGACTGTGAACCTGCATGAACGAGAAAATGACACACAGTAATCAACAAAGTGAACCCCCCCACAGGCCAGGAGCAGGGGCATTGTACTCGAATGGGAGACCGGGAGCAGCTACCGAGACAAGGTCACCTCATGGAGGAGCAAACCAGACCACGCTACAGACTCTGACAAAGTTGAAGGAAAAGAATGCGACGCATTTTGATTAGGGATGTCCTACTAGGCACCCTGCCTTCATCAGTAACACGCGGGGCACCTTACCACCTCCCCTTTGCAGCAGGTGATTTCAGCCAGGAAATGCACCCTGCTCTTGAAACAGCCAACAGCGTCGCTTGGCAACAGCGTACACTGGCAAGTTGAGCTCAGCAAGCGATGCGGTCAACTGAAATCATTTGCCAGACAAAAGTCATGAAGCTGAGGGCTTCATCAAGATGTCACATGCACCTCACCCATGATTGGAATTCACTACACATCTCCCACACTGACTAAAGTAAAGAAGTAATTTACTTCTTGATGCAAGTAAAATCCGACTCTGCTGCAGCCACAGGTTGTTCTGTAAAAAAGCTGATATGTGGTAGAGTGTCAAATGAGCTTAAACTATTATTTTGTAAATGATCTGGTGAGGTCAGTTTAGTAGTGTATTCACAACACCCAGTCACAAAGAAATGTTTCCAAGAGCACAATACTTGTTAGGTTTAAGATACATTTTGTCCACTGCATCCAGAGAGAGAGAGAGAAATGGACGGAAAGGCAGGGAGGTTAATCAGGTGGCGCCCAGTTGGCTACCCTACACTTGGGGAGGGGAACAAAGGGGAAAGAAAGAAAACGAGCAGCAATGAAATGAGATTTGTAAGTGTCCATTGACCACTATGTCAAGGGGGCAGGGGCGTGCACAAACAACTTAAAGATTATAGACAAGAATACAACCCCGAGTCCTTCAAGAATCTCAGGAGCGCTTTCACCGCTTTCCTTTGTGAGGAAGGTTGTGTCCAAGGTCCCAAAACCTTGGACTCTATTAGAAGACACGAGTTTGTAAACAAAGCTGTGATCTGTCAGCCCATTCTGCGCATAAGCCTTATCCAACTCCTGACCATAATTCATAACGCTTAGTTTTGTTTTAACTTCACTTGTTAGTGATGTTAATCGTAATGAGAGCAACAAAAGGTGGGGAAGCAAACAACCAAATTAAACACGGCCGGTCAAAACACGCGGCCCCGCCACTATCCATCCACCAACAACCGCATCCGGTCTACTGTGCCACGGGTCCACACTCTACCAATTCATCGCACAACCACCACATATTTCACATATTTTTTATTTTTTCCTCAAGGTGGAAGTAGATCTGAAAACGCTCGTCAGGCATGTCAAGCATGTTGTCATGCCCGGTTATTCGTCAACATTGGTGCCAGTCCATCAGTGCGGCACAAGGGGGCATGCAAGTAAGCGGAGTCGCAAGCGCAATTACGGTCCCTAACTCCAAAATTAAAAAGAACTCCTTAACTGCAGAGCTTGGAAAAAGCAATCTGTGCCCACAAGACCACATTCCAAGCATAGTCGTCATTCAAACTTTCAACGCACTGACTTGCATCCCTTTGTGTAACATGCATGTGACACTAGCGCGCAGCACACAGAACCACGTGATTTGGTGTACGCAAGAATGAACATCCGCTCTTTCATGATGCAACTGGAGCATGATGTGTAACAGCAGATGAACAAACTTGCAAGTACAATCAGATCACAGATAGCTCGCATGAAACTGCACGTCCATCGAGAAAGTGGTGCCACAGTAACACAGGTAGCATTGACAAACTACGGCACTGCTCTTAGCCCAGCATGTGTCTGGGAAATCACTAGCAATATTTTAGTGCTACCAATAAAGTTGACACAGCTCTAGACAGCCTTGCTTAATGGAGGCAGTGAAGCGAAGATAAAAAATTTTTGAACCTTTCAGTTTACCACCTCAGTGTAGCGCATGTGTTGTCTTCGTTGTGTCCTCGTCTCGAGCGCTACAGTTTTTCATCATGAGCAACCAACTCGCCCAAACATCCACCCATACCACCTCAGAACCACCCTAATGGAGCTGGTACTCCTCTGAACGGTAATGGCCAGGCTTCGTTTCCTGCAGCGCTGAACCACTGCCTCACTGTAGCAGCTGTACCCACTACAGCACGACCTGTGGCATTTTACTGAACCACTGAGGCCACTGTAGCAGGTGACAGGTTGATTCCAATGCACGTGAGAAAAGCGGCTGGGGACAACTTGCTTGTAATGCTACCACTGCCATTCTAACGGTTTTGGCCAGAAGACAGGTTCCAGCTGACGTTTCGACAAACAGGTGTTTCTGCAGATGTGTGTGGAACAACAGGCCGAGCCAAATGTCAGTAGCTGCACCAAGCAAGCGGCACTAGAGTGCAAGTGGTTTGGAACAATGATGTATTTGCATGCCGATTAAGAATTCGCGCCTAGGAACTCCGCCAAGGGGCACCCCGCCCCAAGTCTCTGCGAGCCCTGCAGAGCGCCCGACAACACTCGCCTGTCGCCGTGGTCGGCTCGGCCTGGCTCGAGTTCTCTGCCGCGGCCGCAGAGCAGACGGCCCTGCCGGAACGTCGGGTGGACGACGTCTGACCGGGGTGACGACGCGACGGACGCCTCCGTAGAGTGGGCGGCATGGCGGGGAGCGCTGCGCATTACTAAACGCGTTCGTTTGCATCGGCGCTTCTGTGTCGCCAGGCGCGAAGGGCACGCGGCCACGAGCGACCCGCGCGAGCCCCGTTTACCATGCCTGCGAGGCTCGGTCGCGCGCCGAAGGGAGTGCCCTCCGCTCGAGCAAGCTCCGAAAGCACTTCTAGAAGCGTGGCAGAGAGGCAACATTCGAATCGGCGCCCGACCCGTGGCCACCGAGTTCACGATCAGCTGAGAACACGACGGCACACGTCTGCCCCTTGGGTGACGAGGCACCGACAGTGGATGGCGAACTGAGGGTTAGAGCCCCCGAGATCGGTCAAAAACTAAACCCTCACTTCCTCGGAATGCCTAGCCATTCAATTTACGTGAGCAGGCACCATACCACGGGTCGCGTTCCTAAGCCGATAAAAGCTCGCAAATGCGCAGTGCGAAAAGAGAGGCCGAGACTTCTCGTCAGACAGGCGCGCCATAGCAGGAAGGGCAACCTCGCCTCCGACGGCTGACGCACGAGCAGGTGGTCTCCATCGCTCTTTTTTTTTCTTCCAGCGCCACGAGGACGGAAGACGCACCAGCCCTGTACCCCAAGCTGGATGCACTGCTAGGGCGACGCTTGGGAGGCGGCATTCTCCTCGCGGCAGATCTAAACGGGTGACGCAGCCCAACGCACCCAGCCGGCACTGCCGGGTTGTTTCCACCTCGCGCATTCGTGGCGTACGGCGCAGTAGCGCACTCTCGACGGAGAGGTGCGGTCACCGAAGCCGCAAATTACCGGCGTCCCAACACCGTATCTCGAGACGCTCGGCGCAGCTCCTGCTGAGCCTCGGGACACTCCATACGAAACTGCCGTCCTCCCACGAGCCCTCCGCGAGGCGGGCACCCCGGCGGCGATGTGCCCCGTTCCCACGGGCTGGGGAGCGCGACGACGCCTTCTTCGCATCCGGATGGCCGATAAGGGAGGGAGGGAGGGCGTTCTTCTCCTCGGCCGCGAGAGGAGGGCGGCGGAACACGGCAGCAGCAGCCGCTCCTGGCCGGCGTTCGGCGAACAGCAGCTGCGCCCGGAGGAGCAGTGGAGCGGAAAAGGAGGCTCCGCGAGAGAAAAGGCGGCAGCCGCCAAGGGAGGAAGAAAGAGAGGGGGGCTGCAGACGATCCCGGCCAGGCCGAGATGCCTCCGTCCCACCTGGCGAATCAATTACGGCCCCGGAATGACTCCCCTCCTTCGGACCTCGGAGTACCAGACGCAACGCGCGCAGACGTCTTTATGCGGTCGGCGAGATGGACGGCCAGACGAGGAGGGCACACCCGGGGACAGACACCTTCTGCGTGACGCTCGCGACGACGCGGTCAAAGGCTGTTGTCGATGGGAAACTCGCACGCGTGGCTCACAGGTGGCCGACAATCTCCCGCAAGGTGCTCGGCAAGCAAGCGCCAACACCTTCGAGCAACACATAACCAGCGTTGGTTGCTCACCGCGGCAGACTCTTAGGACTAACGTGGCTAGTTCCCCGAGCTGTACCATTCAATGTGAACTCGTTACCAAGCATATCGTAAGTTTCTGGGACCGATTCAACTTTAAAGGAGGTTTTTCTGATGCGCTCCAAGATTATGACAACACTATGGAGCGCATCGCTTTAAAGCAGCTAAGCTTCAAGCCCAAGACGGCCACCCAAAACCTAAAGTTGATCCAGTGCTTGTGTCGTCATCAGCCGAGACGGCCAACTGGGGGACAAAGGCCCTTCCCCCACCCCAGTGACATTTCTAAATTGTTCACTGACGGGCCACACTCACACATGCCCCCATTGCAAATTTCGCTGCTACCCGCGGTTCTCCCGGTCCCAGATTCTCCGTTTTCCTTTCCTTGTAGAATTGTAGTAATAGGCGTGTAGTAATAGGTGTCCACCCTCCCGCCCACACCAGGGGAAGAAGAACCAACTCACCAATGGCGGGCGACATGGAGCGCGCCGACGAGCCCCCTCCTCCGGCGGCGGTCGGGGCCCCGGGCGAGGGCGCCGGGCGCAGCGGTGACTGCTGCGGGGCCGGCGGCGTGCCCGCGGCGCCCCGCACCGCGCCGGCGGGGCTGCGGGCCGGCTGCTCTTCCTCCGGCGGAACCCCGCCACCGCTCAGCTCCTGCACGAGACGAAGAAGAGAGGTATGTGCCATTAAACAGTGTACAACGACATCATCTGTGCATACACCGCTGGAGTCAACACCTCAGAAGGCCGTCTCAGAGACAACACCGACGATATTCAAGGAGACGGCGCGATGGCATGGAACACGGGAGGCGCGTCGGCATCTGGTCATGACATGAACTGGCCACCAACCCACGTGGGCCACAGCTTGAGCGCTGCTGGCTCAGGTCATTAGCGAACCTGCCATAAGCATTGGACCGCGTTGTGAAGACTGCCCCTAGCGGACAGCGGGCCTTCAAGACGTCAATGCGTAGATTCGTCGCGACACCAAATGACTGAGCCCTTCGCCGAGCCCAGAGACGCAAGCGACGGGTGCAGCAGGGGCTCGCACCCTGCGCATGACTGACGAGACTACACACGCGCACATCGCATACGCTCAACCACAAGCCCGGCGGCGTCTTCGACGCTGTGGCACTATTGTCGATTTACATACCATCCGTGTCTTCAAACACGGGTCTCGCGGCTCCCTCCCGCTATTTTTTTCTTCGATCGTCAATTCGATCGCATTCATTGAGCAAGCGCGACTAGGCGTTACCGCCTTTATTTCCTTTCCGCTGTACACGAGCGATGCGCACGCACGCACAGTATTTCACGCCTGGACGCGCTTCTCCCATCGCTCAAACACCTGTCCGGCGGCCAACGAACCGTTCCGATCAAAACAGACGGCGCAGCACCCGCGCACACAGTAGCGGAAAGGAAAAACAACACAGAACAGAAAAAAAAGGAAACGGGCATAAACACAGCGGCAGGGCTGCAGCGGCGACGGGGAAAGCCCCCTCTCCATAACGCCGCATTCACAATCAGGAAACGACTTCCCAATTACGTCATCGGCGGCGGCGGGCTGTCGTGCTGGATTCTTCAAACGCACGCACGCACGCTCACCCCAGCTTCGGTGCGGGACAGAGCAGACAGACGTCGTGGTCGTCGCCTCGGCGCAGAGAAAAGATAACAGCCCCCCCCCCCCCCCCCACACACACACACACACAACAAAACTGCACAAAGGAATGGGGAAGGGAGAGCAGACTAAAATCGCCGCGACCGCCAAAGTTCGAGAAGAAAAAAAAACCGCAAAAGCGAGATAACAAAAAGAAAAGGGGATCGGGGGAGACCTCCCCGGTCACGACACCTCTCAGCACAAGACGCACAGACAGCACGGAAGGACGCAAAAGAAGAAAACAGAAATGCAAGAGCAGCGTCGGCCCACCACAGCCGCAGAGAAGTGGGTCTTCGGCGCGGCCGAGACGGAGGAAAGGGAACGTCGGTCGGCGCGTGCCCTTTTCTTATTACCGGCGCGGAGCTCACTTTCGGAATGTCTCTCTTTCGCAGAGGCGCCGAGACCGCAACAGCGAAACCCTTTTTTCAGTCCTTCGAAAAGGAGGGAGAAAAAAACAAACACACAAGAGCCGGGCCTCCGGACCCTGGAAGCAACGAGCGTTACCGACACCTGCTTCACCTCCTTTGTGCTATTTGGTAACCGCCGCTTCTTTGTATATTTCGCGAGTCGTATCTCCGCGGCGGCACCGCGCTCGTAAATGATCCCGTCCGCCGGCTATTTTCGGACCAGCGGCCGATAGGAACGCGCTGCGGTTTCTTTTCAGTTCGCTTCGCTCGAACCTCGCGCCGTGGCACGTGCCTCGTTCTCGCAACGCCCCCCCCCCCCCCCCTCCCCCCTCCTTTTGTTGACTCTGGCCCACACTTCCTCTCGATGCTTCCGGATGCATCCTTCCCTCTCCCTTCCCTGACACTCATCGCCAGCCGGCCTTCAGAGCGACGCCCAGACGGCCTTGCCGCCGGTGTGAAATATCAGTTGAACGAGGGGGACACGCGCGGACGACGCAGCAGAAGCCGCCGATAAAAGACAGCGCGAGGCGGGGCCCCGCACACAGATCGCAGCGCGAGATCTTGCCGCCGGCTCGCTAACGAAGACGCCTTCTCCGTAAACAGAACTAATGGTTCCCCTTCCCCCCACCGCCGCTCTCGACCACTACACGCGCGGAGGTAATTTGCGTCAGCTGCCGCCGCTATCTCCGCGGACGCTCGTTACGGGGCCGTTTCCCGCCAAACGCTGCAGGAGAAGTGTTTTCGCGGCCCACGAACATCTACACCCATCCGACGACTATACCGGGCAGCCGCCGGTGCCGCAGGAAACCGCAACGTTGTCAGGTTCGGTCGAGAACGGCTTCCTCGAATATACTAATCTACGAAGTCAAGCCCGAACCAACAGTTTTGAAACGGGAGCGCGGCAGCAGCCACCGCCAGCCGGTCGGTGCCACAAGCACGACACTTGTAACAAGACGGCTCGCAAGTCGATCTCAAAAAACTCGCTACCGTTCTGCGCATACGGCGGTAAGTAGGCGGCCTCGCCAATGCCTTGTGCGCATTCGCATGCGCGAAGTGACCACGTATTCAGACTCTTCCGTGTAGCCCGTAGGCGATGCAATGGGTAAACGCGAGGCGTTACACATCCTTTAGCGGGGGAAAAAAGAACGAAGCGAAAGCGGTTCTAAAACGGATAAAGACCATATTTCGCCCACGCGCTTAATAGCTTTGTTGGGTGGAATAATATTACGGCAAACTCCCAACGCTCTACTCAAAGCAACGAGCAGGCCGCTAAGTTGTCCGAGGCAAAGGTTGCCCATCTCGTTTCCCGAATGTCACTCTTGAAAGTGTGGGTGTTTAGCGGGTAGGCCGATGTCTGAATAAATGGCACGAACGGGAGCTGAGCGGGAGAGTATTACCCCATTTCCCCCTTCTTCCCCACACAACAACAGCACCCAGAGGTCAAACCGAAACGAGGACGCTCCCTGGTCCCGGCATTCGGTCTTCCCCGCAAATCAGCGGCCCCTGCCTGCCGCGGCACGAACGGCCAACGTGACCATCCCCACGAACAGGGCTGTGTGCCTCATCAGCGGACGGGCAGAAAAGGGGAGGCAGCAAAAAGGTCAGCCCGGCAATCCACGCGCTGACACACGTGATCCCCTCCGTTCTCCCCACTTTCGGTCCGGTTGCTCTTGCGAAACGAATCCCCGAGGGTCGCCGGGTGGAAAACAAAAGCGGGGAGGCGACACCCGGTTTTTGGGGTCGGCACGGCACGTGGACTGAGCCAGGCAGCACGCGACGGTTCCCTCTGTTGGCATTTGGTCCGAGGCGGCGAATGCCGAAGAGGGAGGAACGCCGCCCGTCCACGTCGCTGGCGAGGACACACGTACGAGCACCCATTCTTTACTACCTCCGCAGAGAAGCCCTGCGCGCCCCCTTGGTGCAACCCGTGTTTTGCGACAGATTTCGCTGACATTTCAGCGTGTACTTTTTTCCTGCCGCCGCATCTCTTTTCACTCGTACACGAGCTCTCTTTCCGTAAGATTGCACCACCACCAACTATTGGTGAGACTACAGTAGTCGAGAGAAAAAAATCAATGCGAGAGAGAGCATTGAATCCCTAATCGGAAAATGAATGCGTCACGGTCGTAAAATTCTCACCAGCTGGAGGGAAGTGACGTCAATTCCGGTAGAGTCATCAGCCACTTATATACTGTTATCGCACTGCCAGTACACAATGACATTATTCGTCCCTGCGAATTTTTTTAGGTCGCCTCAGCACACCAAACACGGACAGAGGTGCAGCTCTCTGTCATAAAAATCGATTCCCCATATTTTGGCACACCGTGCGTTGTCTGCGGATAACGAGAAGAGCTCGCAAATCTAGAGAATCCCATAAATAAAAATACTGCGGGAACAGAGCACAGCCTGCACACAACACTGTAAAAGGAACGGCCCATTTTCCCAATTCTCAGTAATTAAATTTTTACGTTGCGTCGAACCGAGCACAGGCTTCTACTGCAAGCAACAAACAGCGAACCTCGAGGCGAGGCGTCCCCTCCCGTCTTTTTGACTCCCACCGGCTAACTGGTCATTTCGTACATTAACCAGTGCTTTTATGTACACACCATTCCAATGTGCATACGCGAGGCTGGGTCAATGTGCCTTCCAATCGCCAAGTTCATTCTATCGAAAAGAGGTAAAAAAAAAATTACCGACGATTACGTTACTTCCTAATGCGAAATTTGAGCGCAGCAAATAAGCTGTTTCACCTTTTCGATAGATTGAGGCAAAGAAATCTAGCAACACATGTATGCGCTATCACAGAATTTTTTTTTTATTTTTCACACGTATTCTTTTAACAAAGACTGCACTAACAGTTCTTGACAGTCATGAAGGAAGCTTTGTGGTCGGAGAAATAGAGCGATATATGTTCGAATTGGTACACCAATGCTTGATTCTCAAAGACGAGATCTATACAAGTGCCTCGCGAGGTTGTCACAGCCGTGGGACGCGGAACGGGATGTTCTCCCGCATAAGTGTTAGGAAATTGCTGTTTGTCTTTATGTCAACATTAAAGTCCCCCACTACTAACATCGGTGTGGATCGTTGGACGGTTAATGCGAGTTGCAGGAAGTGCACGACGTCTTTCGTGAGTGCGGTAGGGGCGAAGTAGGCAGCTACTACCAGCAAGCCGTTGGGCAACTTTGCGGCGCACAGTTCGCCAACTTCATGTGACGTGCCAAACATTTCGACTGGTATTGCAGAGAGACCTGTGCGCAAGTAGATAGCGACTCCCGCCGCTCTGTTGTGGTCTCTGCGAGCACCACAGCAGTATAGGAAATCTATGATTTCGAGAGGCTCTTCGGGATCCATCCAGGTTTCAGCAAAGCAAAGTAGAGAGGAATGGCGCAGAATGTGAACGTGGTGTACGTCCTTGGCATGTGCGGCAAGGGAGCGTACGTTAAGAATGTGCTTGTGAATGATGAATGAAGTGCTGCCAGCGAATGACGCGTCCATTGGCTGTCTGCGTGTGTTACTGATGTGTGGACAGCGTCTTGCAACGCTGCTAGGGAGTCCACAGAACGCCATCGCCAATTCGGCTGTACGCCTTGCTGGACGGTAAATTTATTTTTTGAGGAAAGGAAATGTATCTCTCTCGCATATCTGGGTGGACACCTGCACCTCGCCGTAAGGGGAAGGGGGAAGATGGGAGTGAACGAAGACGCCGTATTAGCTAGACGCGCCTTTGTTCATTCCAAACCATTCAGCTGGCATTACGGAGTGGCTAGCGTGCTCGTATCGCACTCCGGAGACCCTGGTTCGATTCCCCAACTCGACCAATTTCGTTCTCGGTTTTATTGATTTATGCGGTCTAACCAGAAAGGTTAATTAGGCTATTTCATATTTATATTATTGTATTTCTATCCATCGTGTTCTGTCATTCACCTGTCAATTGTTGGAACTTTCTAGGATGTTCGACACAACGTATATGAAACGAGCAACGTCTTACTGAGTGGGGAAGTGCGTGGTGGTGGAGGAGGGAACGCGGCTTCGTACTTATCTGTTTTTTTCAGCAGCGTCTCCTTCCGCGGACGCTGTTGTCGCTGCGGCGCGCGTCTTTCTTTTCTTTTCTTCTGACCTCTTCATTCTCCTCTATATTAATTAGGCTAATTGATTAATTAAGCAATTAACTAAACTCAGACCAACTTAGTTGCAGCATCACTATACGATCCCTTTGATTGGTTGCATGGTTACTAGCCAAAGTACAATTGGCCCCATTTGAAATTCGCGCACTGTGACGTCACGAGCATTTCGACCAATTGGAAAGCGTGACATTGGGGGCGGAGCTGGTTACGAGGCCGACGCCGACGACGACGCGAAACCCAGGAACGGACGCCAAAGAGCTGCGCTCTAAAAAAGTGAAAGTAAACAAACGGTGCAAGGAAGTCCATTCCACCATCGCTATCACACAAGCAACATTGACGGCCTTCAACGACATCCAGGCACGATCGAGCGGGACACAACACGCGCGGGAGGCCCTCGCCTCCCGTACGCACGCACAAAAGTGCAGCTCGGCGACGGTAAACATCCAATAAAGCGGCCGTCGTCGCAAAGGAAGGAGAGCTCCGAAAATGAGGAGGTGCAACAGCAGCGCACGTGTCGCCCGCACACACACACACGCAGGGTGCACAGCAATTAAACACGCGCCTCCAATTAGCGGAAGCGACGAGCCTCTTTCGGCGGCGCCAATTAGGGAAGCGGCTCAATGCGCGCCCCCATTAATTAGCCCCCTCCGCAAGCAAGCGCGCCACAGCGCTCTTGCACGCCGTCGATGGGCTACGTTAGACTCTTATCCCCACTTTTACATATTTCTCGACGCCCGAGGAGATGTCGTGCATCGCTTGTCGACCCGTCAACTCTTTGTCATTCCACTACCGGCCCACCACGCATTCGCTACCTCCCTCCCGGTTGGACACCCTTTCGATCCCCAATGATCCCGAAAGTGAGCTCCCCCAAACAGGAGGCCGCGACACAAACACTGTGGACCGCGTCGTCGCGAGGAGTACAACTGAACGCGAGTGTGCGCATTTGTACTAAAAGAAGAGTAGACCACCAAAGTGGCATCTCCATTCCTGCAGTGTTGCACCCGACAGGGCCACTCACGACTGCAACGTAGGGCCCTTCCTCGAAATAAACAAACACCCAAGGGGGTGAACGCCGCGGTTACGCGGCTGCGACATAGGCGCATCGGAGCGAGCTGGGGTCATTGGCTCTGTAGCGAAGTGAGCCGTTTACATAGAGTGGACGCGTGAGAAACCTGTCTGTCACTGCGACCGTGGCAGCCATGTGAACCCCGCCACTGCCGCTGACCCAAAGAAGACCACACAAGTATGCGACACCGACAGCCGAGGACGAGCGTGCAGAAACCAGCTCGCTACGAAGCACCGCCGTAACTTGCGCGCTGCTGCATCCTCGGCATCGTCGTCCTTTCACAGGTCATGAGCCCCGCTTACATGAATGCGACAGAATGTGACTTCAGTCGAGTTTCCGATAGAAAGAGCAGGTTTTGAGAAGGAAAGGAGTGACTCGTCCTCCACACTCTCCCTCGGTGTTTTTTTTTTTTTTTTTGCACTTTCCCTCAAAAAGTGGAGTGGGGAAGACTTCTGTCGCATCCATGTAAACGCGGCCACTGCGCCTTTCCTTCGGAAAACAGAAGAAGACCAGACACGGGGTGGGCGCGAGGAAGCACCTCCTCAGAAGAGGAAGGCCGTACAGGGTCCGGTCGCCCGGGGAAGGCGCTGATGCGGACAAACGGAGGACCAGAGTCGCTCTCCCTCAGGAGGAAGCCCCAACGAACGAACGCCGACGGACAGCGTCCAGGGAACAAGACGTAAAGCGAGAGGAAGCCTGTCGCTGCCTTCGCAGTGCCGCCAGCGCGCGTCTTTACAGCTGCACCCCCCCCCCCCCTCTCTTGTGTCATCATCAATCACACTTCTACCTACAGCTGTCGACGACGTGTCTTTCACTCGAAACGTTCACTACGCACGTGGGAAATGAATGAAGGCCAAAGCGGACCACAATGCGTACTCGTCTCAGCGGACGCTCGTGACCCACGGGTGTGCGCGCTCAATGACATCGGCCCCCATTAGCGGCGTATACATGAACTCGACAGAGCCGAGCCCAGTTCGTTTTTCTGACCGAGAGCCGTTTAGCATGTCCCTGTAAACGTCGTCCAGTTGGGTAGGGAATCGACGGGTCGGGTCCAGTCAGGCCGACAGCAGGCACTGACCGACTCGCACAGCCTCCTCCGCAAATCGCCCTTAATTCTATTTGACACCTAGGGAATGGATTTTTTTTTTTTTTCAGGGGGGTTGGGGAGCCGGAGCCAGATCCCGTTTACAACTTGCGCTGTAGCGCATCCGGGGGCGAGCAGCGACTGTTAACGGGTCATGCACGAAGTGTGCGCGACACCACGTGGTTAAAAAAGGTAGAGAGGACATAGTAGTAGCGCTTAAAAACAAGGACCAGAGGGTAGAGAAAGACAGCACAGGCGCTGTCTGCCTTAAAAAAGGTAGACTGCCACTGAGCACCGCCCACTGTAATAAACTGAACACCGCGTCTCGTCCACCTTCAGAGGCGTTTAACCGCATCCGCTACGCAACACGAAAACGAGCAGCACATGCCCTGCGCAAAGTTCAGTCTACAACGCCCTTGCTGCCCAACCGTCGGGGTGGTGCGGACCTGCTCGAACCGTCCGGAGGCCATGGCGGGTACAAAACACGTACTGTGCACACGCATCGCTGCCGCGCCCTATCCCTACTTCCCACAGGCGCTTCCCCTTCCTTCCGGAGTGTCCGACCTCATACGGACTCGAACCCACCACCAGCCGAAAAACTCGGCAGCGGCCTCCCCTGAAGTTGGCTTCCCCCTCACTCGCGACACGCAACAGTAGGAGAGCAAGCGCACGGCATTCTTGTCTGAACGATCCCAAGCAGAATACGAAAGCGCTTTCCACGTCAGCGAAATACGCGGTTCCAGGCAGAGTTGGGATCCACGACAGCTGTACGGTAATCCAAATTTGTGCTAGGACGTCCCTCGTTGCCATCCTGCATGGGCGAAGCCGAAACGCCACGCGCCACTAGGCGACAATCCGCACTGCACAGCACCGACCGACGTGAAAAGCAGGGAATTTCAGAAACAAAGCCAAAATTTCGCGATTACGAATCCACAACTAAAGCGTCCAGTGAAATCCAGCAGGCTTGAGCCTCTTCGACGTCACCACTAAGCCTCTTAATTCTTTCAACGTAACTCCAATACCTGAACTGTGTATAGAATAACCCTAATAAAGCGGTACAAGAGAAGTAATGCCCACGGAAATTTTCTTGAGACTGTCTCGCCTAAAACGCACAGAGCACACTCATGCCACACGAAATCATGACTAGTGGTTCATTCCACAGATACAAACCAATTACGAATGCCAAATGCTCAATCATTACTTGCCATCACAACTAAATTTCTCATTAACTCTTTATTTATTCTTCGCACGTAAAAGAACCCCAGGCGGTCGAAATTTCCGGAGCCCTCCACTACGGCGTCTCTCATAGCCTTAGCCGCTTTGGGACGCTAAAACCCCATAAACCAACCAACCATCTTCGCATTTTTAATCTTTTCATGTGTTTCTTTTTTCTTTGCCCTGTACACTGTCTGTCGCTTATCTTTCCTGAAACGCAATTTCTTAGTTGTTGCCAATAGACGTTATTTGACAACAACTGTAATCTTGTACGGGGGCGCAGGCGCGCAATCGAGCTTCAGGGCGAGCTTTCTGCCTGCGCCCCGAAAATCTGGATGATGTAAATAAAATTTGGTTGACTGACTGTTTATAGCCGACGTTAGGCGACATGAATTTGACGGCAATCTAAACACAAAATTCAATGCGATGCACCGCAGAATTGATATCTTAACTTCGTCTGCTTTAGACGCTATCACACCGCGCCGGGCTGAAGCCTCGATCGAGCGGCTTGAACCAGCGACCACACCTTGGATGCACAAAATTTCATCTCTCTCTCTCTCTCTCTAACGGGCGCATCTTATATCTTCGCATATGTTTATAGAATAACGCTACAACCGTGAAGAAACAACAGCCCATGTTTGCGATATTTATTTTTTTCTAACGTTCTTTCAAAATACGTTAACCCTGCCACCAAACCACCACTTCACTTACTCTACCAATTGCTTGATTGCTGCGCTCTCTGATGGAGATGCCGGGAACACGTGGGTTTCCTTAGGCGCTTTCAATCACAACTGCGCGCGTTTCGTTGCGTCCATTATTTAGTTCATCTGTCCGCTCGTTCTAAGCGCCTCCACTTCTACCAGTGAGCAGCGGGTACAACGAACAGCAAATTAACGGGAGGCACTGACGTACGCTGAATGGAAATTCTCCACTGCTGATTGGGGAGAAAAAAAAAACGTAAACAGTAAATGCGGCGGCGATTCTGCAGACTCCACGAAATAAAACTAAACATGCACCGCGATGCACGTCGCGATAGGCTTTCTGGAAAACTTATTTCCAGCACCCAGTTTCGTAACGCAAGAAGAAAAAAACGCCGTACGTTTTTTTTTTTTTTTTAAACGAGGAAAACGATTAAGCGAGCTCGCCAAAAGGCATCGCCTCCGGAATTCCTATTTAACCGCTGACTGGTTAGTAACTACAGGGCCACGGAATGGAGGGGGACGCCACGAAATCACTCTTCGCAGAACCTCGGTCAACGGAAGACCGCGGCCCTTCCGCACAGCATTTCTGCCGAGTCGATCCGTTCGCCTATTCAACCCGAGCGCATAAAACTGCACCGGGGAAAGACGGTGAAAACGGCTATTGCGCCGCGCGGTTGGAAAACGTGGGCCTCGGTTGAACCGGTACTCAAACGAACGGGGCCGTTGAAATTCTCCGACAACTATTTCAGTTTTCCGCCTTCCCTTAGATTCGGCGTGTCGGGGAACATTACTCGACGTTCCTCTGCGTCTATTTAAAAGGTCGCAGTTTACGGCCACAAACGCCGGAATGACTCGTCGATACTTGAAAAGAAATTTGTCGAAAGACCTCCCCGATTGATCCAGACTCCCTCGAGGAAAACAGAGACACAGAATCGCACTTCACGTGCAAGCTGGGACAACCTTAAGCAGTGCGCTCGAGCGGCGCGGTTCTCTGCATAAAAATCGGCACCTCGTGGCAGCTTCTATCTAGACTTAGGGGCAACGCTTGGGCAGACACTGAGCCACACACACCTGAAAGCAATGCGGGCACGAGCACTTTGCCCGAAAGCCACGGGCAACTTTTTAATTTCAGTTTTCACTGTGCGGCGAACTCAGCTCGAGACCAAGCGTGACGCAGGTTGTACAAACCCGAGGGGCAGAACTTCGCGACTGCAATGGGCCGCAACCCTTTTACGCAGAGCAAGCGAACAACCGACGCTGTTCAGCTGGTACTCGTGGCTTCACAAAGTCGTGACTATAACGACGGTAGAAAGTCAAATTGATGAGCGGGGTTTGAAAGGAACCGGTAGGACACAAAATGAGGCGTCAGCCCGCTCAAATTGTAAGCGAGCCACACGCAGACCTCCAAATATGAGCGTGTACCTTATTTTTGATCGATAACTCACGCACAGGCGAGAAAACGGGGGGGGGGGGGGGGGGGGGGGGTGCACAGGCTACAGGCAAGATTTCGTCCCCACTGCTACCCACTGCTTCTTCGCTCGGCGAGCTCAAAACATGGCGGCGGAGCAGATTCAACTCTCTGCGAAGTACCAGGCGAACACGGCAAGAATCTTAGGTTCGTATACGACCATAACAAATAAACCAGCAGCAGATGACACAACACGCGTGCGAGTCCCCAAATACCACAAGAATGTTCACGAGGTGTTAAGTACGAGGAAAGCCGCGGAAGCGTGTGGACTCGCTCAAGAGGAAACCGACTCGTCGCGAGCAGAAAAGCCGAACAAAAATGAAAAAGCACGCACATAAAGCGGCAAGAGCTCACAATGCGTAGGGCAACGTTACCCGGACGTAACACCAAGATTACGACAGCATAGTAAGGAATCTTACAAAAGTAGGAGAAGAAAAAAAAGTCACTCGTTGGCAAGTCGAACCACGAACCCACCCCGACTGACTCACGCCGGAGCGATGTGGACTGTAGGCACATGTAAGTACAGCCGAAGCGATAGCAGAGAAAAAAAAAAAGAATAAGAAAGACCGATAGCAGCAGCAGCCGTGGAGAGCCCGACTCACCGGTTGGCCTCGGCGTGCGAGTCCATCTGCGAAGGAGCGGCTGCGAAACGGCGATGACGGGGATCCGATTCCGGGTAGCGCGGAAAACGGAAGGACGCGCCGAAACTCCAGGCACGACATCGGACGGGCCGAAGGGAACGCGCGAAGCACGAGGGCGCAAGGAAAACAAAATATCCCGCAGCGATTAACCCAGAACAATTTTTAAGAAAACACTAAACAACAGCAGCGGTCCGTGCACGTTGAAAAAAAAAAATGCGCTCAAAGAACGGCCGTCTTTCAGCGGTCGAGTCGACGACGACCAGGCGGGCAGAGCCGCACCGAGTACGAAGCAGCAGCTCGCCGGAAGGGCGCCGCCATCACGCGCCCCGAAGAGGGACCGACACAGCCGCGCGCGAGCGGAGGCGCTGCAGTCGCAGCCCCTTCCGCTTCTCTCTCTCTCCCCATCCCTCACTCTCTCTCTCTCCCTCCCGACCTCAGCCGCTCTCCCAGATGGCGCTGCGCGAGGAGCCGCCGCTTCAGCGACCTGCGGCAAAAAAACTCCTACGTAGCCAAGCCGAGTCGAAACTGCCGAAGCCGCCAGGGGAGACATCGAGAGCGAAACCAACAAAACAAAAAGACAGGAACGAAAGGAAACGAGGGGGGAGCGGATAAAACTGCACGAAGAAAGGAAGCGGCAGAAAAAGCGCGCATGAATTAAACGGGAGGGCGCAGCGGGCAAAAAGGGACGGCTCGTTCAATAACACCGCTGCGCCTGAGAAGACGGGAATATCAAACGTCCGGGAATACCACGCGGTCGCTCAACGCGAAAGGGGCTGCTTCGGCGAGCACAGCAAAGGGGCCACCGGCGAATGGGAGGAAAATACCAGAAAAGTGGGGGAAAAATAACGCACACACACACGCACAACACGAGACAAAAGGCACCGCTGCGAAGAAGCAAAGGAGAAAGAAGAGCGCCGCACGTACTACTACGTCGGCGGGGCGACGGCGCCACGCGGAGCTGCCGCCGCCGCCGAAGTCCAGTTCGACCCGACGTCGCGCCGCCTCGTACATGGATGGGGACGCCGCGCGGTGCCGTCGTGCCGTTCACGGCGGTCTCCTTCCCCGGCAGCGGGCTCGTAGGGCGGCCATGTTGGAGTCGCTCTCTTCTCTCGTTCGGCTGGCAGCAGCGTCGCGCCGGCGAGGCTGCCAGGCGGGGGGACTCCCTCGCGCTCGACGCCGCTGCTAACGCGCGCTCGCTCGCTGGCGAAATGTGTGTGCGCGCCGCCGCGTTGCCGGGGCCGCCACGGCGAGCGAGCGGCGCCGCGCCAGGCTCCCCTCGTCGCTGCTGCAGCGGCGGCCGCTTCTCTCCCGCCGCCGCCGCCCGCTCGCCGCCGCCGAAGGCACTCTTTTTTCGCCAGGGGCCGCGGCAGCCACCGAACGGGGGACTCGAGCCCCGACAGAATAAGGACCGCTTTTACGTTCTTTCAATGTTTTTTTTCTTTGTACCGACATACAAACACAGCGCACTGAGGACCGGGCAACAAATGAACCTCCGTTGAGGCCTACAACAACCCAGGAAAGAGGGCAGAACCGAGCTGTAATATTCGCCGCTCCTGCGGAAGCGGCAATTTTCATCGCACATTAGGCCGGCAACAAGAAAGAAAAATTAAACGTCGTGCCTGCATTGCGCAAACTTCCCAAACACGGCGCGCGCAGAGACGCGAAAGAGAGAACGAAGCGCCGTTAGAAGACGCGCAGTCAGTGTCGAGATGCGGGAGGAGCACGTGCTGCCGTGCCAGGAGGGCGTTCGTTCACCTCCACTTCCAAGGGGACGCCCGTCAAACGCCGCCGTCTCGCAGAGAGCAAGGAAGGGAGGGGGAAGGAACGAATCATAAAAGAGACAATGAGAGGGCGAAAGTTGATCGTCTGCCAGCACGCAGCGTCACGCTCTGCGCCCGACAGACGCACGCGCCGCCACTACTGACTAATCACACAAAAAGGCAGCACAGTGAGGAGCTGAATGGAAAAGGAGCGCCCCCCCTCTCACCTCTCATTCAGGGCCGCGGGTCCGCCGCGCGTAGAACACAGCGCACGCCGGTAGTAGTAGGCCCAAAAGCAACAAAACCGAACGCACGGAGGAGAGAACGAGAGGGGGGCATTAAAAGCAGCGCCGAGACGCGGAAGGGACGACGAGTCGGCCGACGAAAAGGAAGGCGGCAGTCGCTCCAATTACAAAAGGAAGCCAGGCCGGCGAAGCGGTGGGAAGGGTGGGGGGAGGCGAGACCACGTTTACTCACCTACTGATCGCGAGAGGAGAACACGCGCGGGCGCAGACAAAAGAGAGCCAAGGCGAAACAAGCCGCCATGAAAAATGATCGCACCGCGCGATCTCGAAGAGAGAGTCCCCCGCCGCCACCACCACCGGGAATGAAAACAAGGCCGGCCAAACAACGTTGAAAAAGCAAAAGGCGAAGAAAGAAAAAAAGAAAGAAAGCAGAACAGTCTTTACGACGACCGTGGCTCCTCCTCTCAACGGGAGCAGCGCGCGGAGGAAGGAAATGCAAAAGATGGGACAAGGGCGCGATTAAAAACCGAAGGGCGGCGAACGAGATCGACAACCCAGAAAGAAGTGTACAGATGGGCGGGTGGAGGGAGCATGGTGTGCGTGCGAGTAAACTCTAAAACAAAACGCACAGAGAAAAAGAAAAAGGGAGAAGGGGGGGGGGGCAATAAAACTCGCTGTCTGGTGCAGACCTGACGCTGGAAGAGACGAAGCTCTCTCGAGACTGCGAACACAAATACAAGCGCAAAGACCAAACAAACAGGGGCGCAAATAAAATGACGACGCGGGTCCTTTCGCCGAACGGAAGAAAACAAACACAAGCACCCAAGACGGCGAAACGAAACGGTAAAAAAGCGCGCGCCGCCGGAGAAGAAAAAAAAAAGGCGATGCAAAAGGAGACTGCTTAGAAGACGACAGCGACGACGAAAGCGCATCGACGATTCGGTAAACCCCTCCTTTCCAAAACTAACACAGAGTGAAACACGAATGACTGAACGAAACAAACTCGCCGAAAAAGTAAATGGGGGGGGGGGGGGGGGGGGGGGAGAAGTGGCGGAGTAAGAAGAAGCAGCAGCCGACGATTCCGTACGCGTGTCGTATTCCATTTCTGCCGCCGGGCCGGGGGCGACGGAAGAAGGCGCGGGTTTAAACGCCACGGTTTGTTCGAACGCAAATGCGTCGTCCTCGTCGTAGTAGAAACACGCAACCTGTCCGCGGTGCGGGGAAAGCGTAAACCTCACTCATTCATTCGCTCGCCCACTCTCATTCATCCCCAGCAGAAGAAGAACGGGGGGGCTGTTCCAGGCGACGAAGACAGCGATCGCGTACTCGGGCGGCACAGACGAACGCACGCACCACCGCCACGGTGCGAGAGATCGTTATCGCCAGTTGCCTCCCGTTCGTTACACGCACGCGCTCCCCTCGCGAGTACGCGTGCGTGTGTGCGTATGAGGGGGGGGGGAGACCACGTGCCTATTTTCCCGCGCCTTTCCCATTGCGCTCTCTACGGAATGCCCCACTTTCCCTCCTGTACCTCCGACAGGGGTTCGGCAGCGGGGCAAGGACTCGGTGAGGGAACCGGGGAAAAGGGGAAGGGCGCCCGCAGAAGCGACAAGGTTAGCTGTACAGCGTGTTCTCACGAGTTAGCGCCACAGTTTAATTAGACGTCTTTAGAGCGCCGTAGACGTTCCAGGGAAGGCACGACCCAACGCGTTTGCAGAGTGTGAGGCGCGCAGAAGATGCAGACGTAACCAATGTTACTGGTTCTAGAAACGTTGGCCGGAACGGCCAGTGTTGAGCCCTGCTGCGACCTGCGCGCAATGAGCGGCACCGCTGAAACTCGGCCACACCTCTTAGAGTGTGCGGGGCTCACTGGTGCCCGTGATGTCCTAAAGGCATCTTTCCAAAAGCAGGGCCTCGCCTGCCAAGCTTTGGAACACTTCCTGCAGTGCTTGACTTCTGAGAAGGCAAACTTCCGCGCCAAACTACAAGTGCCCTTCTACGTGTTACAGTTCTCTCCTCTTGACCCTGCACTCCTTCGCTTCCCGGACCCGTCTCCTCTCTTCCAACCCTACAATACCCCCTTCCTCTGGCGCCGTGACGCTGCGGTGTCTCAACAACAGCCAGTTACAGCGCTGCACAATCCCACATCCTTCTCCCCCCCCCCCCCCCCCCCATGTCTTTGTGTGCGCGCGCGCGAAGAATCACTATTGGCTGCTGCTGCCGTGATCCGTGCTACACTAGAAGCCAACGTGAAAACGGCGCTCTCCGACAGGCATCAAAAAGCCGGCGTGCAGCAGAAGATTAGCCACAGCACGACGGCAGGCACTGTCGAGTAGCGGATTGGGCGGCGTTTTGGCCCATTCAAGAAGTCAAAAATTAGAGCGCCAATCCACCCGATGACCGTTAACGGCGGACAAGGGCCGCGGAGGAGCAGAGAGGTGTATGTATGCGGACGTGGAGTAGAGCGCAGAGGTGTTGGGTGACGCCTTCTGAGAACGTAGGCAGTGACAAACGTCAGCGACTAAGGGACGTGCAGTAGAATAGGGAGGCTTTGAATGCATATGTAGGTACGTGCAATGCGCGCTTCTCTGTCGTTAATTTCGCTTTGTCAAAATCTCGTATTAAGCCTCGTGTCTCTTTTTCCCTAACCTGCTCCATCTCCGGAGTCTTCGGCACGCTCCGACCCGACCACGCCAACGGAGTCCCACGCTCGACAGACCGTTTGGATGAAGGCTCAACTCAAAAGGCGCCTCTGCGCTGCGTGATATCAGAGCACGTTTCAAATACATTTACTAAAGAACAGGGAGTGTTGCCTACACGCAGGCGTATGTAGGACGTGACGTCACGGGCGCCATTTTAGGCAGGGCGGGAAACAGACCTAACTGAAAAATAAGGCGAAAACAGCCGGACCGACCACATGGTCGTCGGTAAGTGTGTCGGATTTCATCTTTTAATTTCATCGAGGTTTTCTTGCGGCAAACACAGGGTTGGAAAGATCTCTCGTGCTGACGGGCTACTAGCTTTTTTTTTTTTTTCAATTTTAGTTTTTACGAGATTTCCTTCTTTAGGGAGCTCAAGAACTCGCGATAAGCGTACTATTATTACACCATATTCATAAAGCAAGTGGCAGTCAAAAAGGAGTGGGTGGTGCCAGAATACCGGGAGAGCCTCGGTCCCGCTCAGCACAGCCTAATTCCTGCAGAAAATCAATCCCGCGCTCTTCCCTGGACAAGAAAAGCACACCGAGTATTCGCCTGTAAGCACATATCATCACGTCGAAACTTATTCGCTTCGTGCAGAGCAGCAGGCGCACGTACTGCTGCTGTAATTAAAGAGAGCAGCCAAAACTGATTCGTTCACAAAGCACTACTGAGAAGCATTCTTCGAGGCCGGACTGGAGATGCCAATTTGGCCGCCACCGTCATACATCTCACTGCAAGAAGAAATTCCTAACATCCATCACATTTATGATGACCCGGGAGGCAACACATAATGCCAACCACTCTTCCCCGGCGCCACATCGGTTAAACGTGCGGGGCAAAAACATCCTCCATCAAGCCGACGACGAAACTCCACCGAACGAGGCAGGCTGCACGAAAGCACCAAACGAAGGAGCGGTGCAAAGCTAAGCTGGCTGTCTTCACCTGCCACTCGCGAGCCTTCTTTTTTTTTTTCATCGCGGGAAATGGAAATCCATCTCTCAGCATTGGAATGGGCGCTCAAAAGCCTCGTTGTTTTGTCGCTTAAACTCGGAGACCGCGTATGTCGGTAAACGCTTTTCGCGTCCGGGAAACGAGCGCGGTGACAACTCCGGAGATTCGCACGGTCTTTAATTACACTAAAGCGACACACGCACACGCACACACACACACACACACACACACACACACGCACACACACACACACACACACACACACACACACACACACACACCAGGCACTCGTCAAGAGCGACTCATTCCTCGACGGCATCGCGTCGGACTTCTCGCAGACGGCGGCAGCAGTCGGTCGGGCGAAGGCGGCGCCTCTTATTTTCTCCCCCACGGCGTCGGGCAGCGGCAGGTGATCCCGTCTCGGGCCTGGAACGCGGCAGGTGGCGCAAGACGCAGCAGATGTTGTCCCAACAGACTCCCACGAGCGTCTTCGCGGAGATATTTACACGGCAGCGCGACCGACAGTGTTTGCCGCCGACGGAGAGGGACGGAGCTGGCCATTCCTTTCACGTTATGCAAAGAAGACGCCACCTTCGGCATAGTTTTGGGCTGCGTCTGGCAACACCGTCTTTACCAGTGGCCGCAACGCAAGTTCCACGACAGGCAAAAAGGAAAATGGCGCCACGAGGAATAGACACACATCATTTTGACCGCAACGACGCGCTACAACGACGCGAAGCCGAAGTTTTCACTGCGCTGTGGCTACTAGGCCCTTTAGCGCAGTCAAATAACGCATCGTAACGTCACCGCGTGTGATCTGTGTCGCAGTAGTCCCAGAGGGAGGTTTACCTGCAAGGAACGCTCACCTCAGTTACGAATACTGCGCACTGGGTGAGGGTGGTGGGGGAAGAAAGAAGGGCACAACGATGGGGACATTAGTGCGAATCGCCACTGTGTCAGATCACAGCCCTTTTACTGAAACTCGCTCTGCTCGAAAAGCGAGATGACGCTCAAATCATCCAGAGGTCCCAGAAACCGGTTGGACCTTGATTCGACTCCCCGATTAGGGGGTGCGGTTGTAAGCTTTTCTTATTAATCGCACTCATTTCGGCAAAGTAAGCTGGTACCGTCAACGACGAGTAACTTTACATATACACCCCTTGGACCCAGCGTGACATGGGACGGTGTGGACGTGACCGCACTGCAATGAAAAGGCAAGTCTCACACGCGGACCAAGAACGGTAGCCTTATCTCGAGATTCCCGTGGTTTCGTTTTCCGCGGACAAAGCCCCCCCCCCCCCCCCCCCCCCCCTCCTTTCCCAGCCTTTTATCGAGGATTCCGAAGGCCGCGTATGTCCAGACACGGGTGCCGAGCTCGCCCGTCCGACACCCATAAGGTGGTGTGCAAAATGCCGATGCAAGTCGGGTGTGGGACTGCTGTTGGGTTTATGTCGATACAGAAGCATCAGTGCCAAGGGTGATTTTCAGTGAATGCGTTTTGCTGAGGATGTTGTAGCATCCAGGTTCAGTAGAGGCCATGGAGTGTGGAGGTGTTCACATGTGCTGTGGAGATGTTTCACAGGTGGCGTGGTGTGTGTTCCAAACGTCATGTCGGGGCTGTTCACAGGTGGTGTGGGGGTCGTGTTGCGGTGTTCACAAGCGGTGTTGGGGCGCAAGCAAAGCACGGTTCGTCACAGCCAACAACGCTCTTCTCTGCCCTCTTCACCAACGTTCGCAGTGCCGAATGGCAGACAGAAACCGCAAAGTACCCGGAACCTGCGAAAAGCTTTAAGTTAAAGCCACGTACCATCGGTTTGGCAAAGCTCAGGAGTGCAGAGCAGCACCCAAACACGCCGAAAGGAATAATAGAAGAAAACAACGGGTACGGAGCTAGAGGAGCCGAGGCGCGTAAAGCAAGAGTTTCGAGCCGCTAAGATGTAACTGACCAAAACGCGAACAAGACACCCACGGTTGAGCATGACGCGGAGAGAGGTGGGAGGAAAGATGCGCCACTTCCACTCCAAAGGTTAAAAAAAAGAAAGAAAACTAACAAAAAGCCTCGAGTGGCAAGATCCACCGTCACTTCAGCGGACCCTTGCAAAACAATGGCTCTCAAGGCTGCTGCCCTAGTGGAAGCCACAAACACACACACACACACACACACACACACACACACACACACACACACACACACACACACACACACACACACACACGCGCGCGCACACACACACACACACACACAACAATAAAAAGACGCACTTACAAAACAAGGAAAGGTCCTCAATGAGCGGCGCGTAAAAGGGGAGGATAAATAAACACGAGAAGCGGCAGCGTTAACAAAAGAGAAACGCGCAGAGGGAAGGGCCTCTCAATCACGCCCCCGTCGTTCATGTCGCCACACACGCGATTACCGCAAGGAGGCCGCTTTGAATGAATGAACGCGTAAGCGGCGCAACACACGTACGCGCGCGCACAGACAGACAGACGGAAGAAGAAGGCATAAAAAAAAAGAGACAGACAGGAACGACTAGAATAAAAGAAAGAAAGAAAAGCAGAGAAAAGGGCACGCGAAAGAGGGGCAGCGGCCGACGGACGACTACTACTACTACTACTACGGAGGGGGGAAAGCGAGAAATCAAAAAGAGCCTCACCGCCGAGCCGACACAGAAGCCGGCGTAAATATAATAGCCGGCAACGAGTCGGGAGGGCACGGCCCCCTCCTCCTCCTGCTGCAGCAGCACCTCGCCCGCAGCCGCCGCGCGCGTGCTCGCAGCAGTATTCGCACGCACACATCGAGACGGAAAGGAAACGAGCAGCGCAGCAAGAGATAAATAAGAAGAGCGAAACCGAGCCACGCCAGTGCCGAAAGGAAGCGAAGAAAAGAGCGCACACACACAAACAGCGGCGGCGGAATGAGGAACGAGGGCGAGCACAAAACTGCTCGACAACGGAAAAAAAAAAGGAGAACTGCGAACGTCCAAATAAAAAAAAAAAACGAGGAACGAAGAGTGTCGAAAGAGAGCCGATAGTGAAAACAAAAAGGAAAGCCAAAGGAACGGAGAGAGGCGACCGGTGGAGGGCGGGGCGGCGCCCTTAAAAGCGCCAGGCATTACGGCGGGTCACGGCAGAGAATGACGACGAGACGTCGTCGGCGGAGGCGGCGGTATCGCCAGGAAGCGCGCAGCCATCCCGTAGACTGGGGGAAACCCCGCTGTCGCAATAATTGTGTCGCGCGCTCTGCGCTACAGATTCGCACCTAGACGAGGACCACTCGGCAGAAACGGGCAGGCAGGCAAGCAAGCAAGCACGCGCCCAGAATCCGCCACGGCGACTGCAGCGTCGCAGTTCTTGGCGTTCGCGACGAGGCGCAACGTTCCGTGTCCAAGCAGCCGCGGGCCCTCAGCGACCGCTTCGTTCCAGGCGGCTTCGCTAGCGTCCCCAGCGTCTCGAATCTGCCTTCGAGGAGACCGCCAGCTGGAAGTCGCTACGGCGTGGAGCCCCGGTTTAGCAGTTTCCGAGTCACGGCTCTGCCGCGGACCAACCCGACCCGTCGAGACGAGCATCGCAAAACGGACAACGCCGCAACGGAAAAAGCTACGTCAAGTCCGGCCACGTCCCAACAATCCCCTTCCGCGGACGAAGGAAATCGGGACATCGCCAGAATGAAACTTGCAGCGCGACGTCGGGACCGCCACGGGCGTCACTCCAACACAAGCCTCGCCGCACGAGGACGCGAGGCGGAAGCAATGGCACGCCTTGCGGCCCCAAGATGGGCGCTTTCCCCGTGGCATCCCAATCGCTACAAAAACTAGGCCGTACGATCCGCCCGCGCTTCCCTATTCCTTCAACGAAAGAGGGTGGAACAGACGACGGAACAATGCCACTACCACACGGCAAGCAAGGCGAGCCGATCCGCGGGAGGCACCGAGCTTCTGCGTCGGCCAAACAGCGCACCGGGCGCTCGCCGGGAAGAAAGTTAGCGGGCCGCCGTCGCCAAGCTGTCCCAACTTGAATCGAAACTGCGTCGCGGCATGTTGCAATCGACGCAGCTTTTGGCGCAACTGCGCCAAATTCACTAAACAAATCTCTCGCGCTTCCTAGAACGGCCACCGCACGGCACGTCGCGAGCGCATCCCCCTTTCCAACGCCAGAGCGCATGTTGCTGGACATCACTGGATTGCACTGAATTGAATCGTACGAACTCTGCCCTTTCGACCATCACTCTGCAAAAAACTCCCCTGCCTCCGTTCATTTTCTTCGCCGGGGGAGGCCTATCAAGTCGGCTGTTTTTATCAGGCAACCCCACCAGAAATACCATTCAGCTTATCGTTCGAGTAACAATTAAAAGGGGGCACCAAAAAATGCTGCCGGCCAGCTCGCCCGCTCCGCAACCACCTTCGTGGTTGTCCCAACACGCCCCCTCCTAAACCGCCAGCTTCAACGAGCACGCGCAGCAATGAAAGCTGCCCCACCGAATACCCCTGTCAAGCGCTCAAAATAAAGCGCACTTATGAAGAGCGCGCTTCAGTCCCTCGAGTGCACTTGACGCTACGCGGTGCTTAACGTGAAAGCGGAGCGAGCTCGTTAATACGAAAATGGCGCCTGGCTAAAACTTTTTTTTTTTTTTTGAAATGGCGATCCGTGAGCCCAACCTTCAGAATTACGCTCGTGAAGAGCAGTAAAGCACACAAGAAATGAAGTTAATTTTTGGCCACGACCACGTTAAATTTGTTCCATGGTAATACTGTAGGAAATCGAGACAAGTTCCTCGCACATCCAGAATCGAGACAACAGAGAGCTACAGCGTATTTTTTCGATGCGTTGTTTCGCTGGCCGCTATCACAAAACCACTATACAAATGAAAATATATATATATATATATATATATATATATATATATATATATATATATATATATATATATATATATATATATATATATATATATTTAACAGGTAAAATCAACTTGTACGTTCATTTTGTTATATTTTACACCCAAAACATAACTGCTGTTGAGGCTACAGACTCGGCCTTCAAAGTGCGTTCTGTGAACGCACTACCTGAGTGCACTTTTAGCAAGTGACGCTCTTCGTAAGTGCACTTTATTTTTGCGCGCTCGACAGGGGTATAAGAAGCAGCCTCAAAACGCTACGTGGACTAATACAGCCGCCACCAAAGAGTTTCCCGACCACTCCGATGTGACGGAACTTCTCTCGCGACTAGCACCGTGCAAACGGTAGGCGCACGGCGCCGTCTTCGCACCAGCACAACGTCTACGTTTCAACGGCAGGCTGCGAAGACATTCCGCTCACTCGCGAAGGTCGCAAACTTTTCAAACCACCGGATGTGTGGGGCCAGCGAGTTTTAACGCGATAGACAGTTGTAGCCCCGCGCGGCCAAAATGGGTCGTCGGCCATGAAATGAAATTCGCTGGCTGACTGGGGGAAAGTGAAGTCATAAGATGGGAGCATTCCCATTGGTTGGGGACAAGTGGCGTCACCGGAGCAGCGCATTCCCACTGGCTGGAGGCAAGTGAAGTCACAAGACGGTAGAGCATCGTCACTGGCTGGAGGGAAGTGACGTCAGTCCCGGTAAAGGCATCAATAGCTGTTAATGATATCGCACTGCCAACACATACAGAATTAGGCGTCCATGTGAATTTACATCCGACGGCCAGAGATGACACTGCAGCTACAGAGGAATCGGAGCACGTATATACTACCTGCGACTGCAGAAGCATCAGCTAGCGCGAAAGTAAAAAGGGAGGTCCGACAATAAAGCAAGAAAGGACGACCGCGGAAGACGTAACTACGCCTTCTGAAAAATGGGTGGTGCAGCTAAGGCACGTGCACCCCTCCCCCTTTTCAGTGTCGACAAACCAAGAACGAGCCTCGGCCCCATCATGACCGAAAGAAGCGGGGGCGCGAAGGGGTGCGCAGGAGGCGGGCAATAGCGTTCACCGTCGGGAGAAAAATCACCGCCGCCCGTGATTGCCAACGAGGGCGCTTAAAGAGAGACGCGTACTTTCGGCGTCTCTCGCCGTCTCCCTCTCGGCTCGCGCCTTCTTCTTCGAGGCACCGCAACCGCCGCGGAGAACGACGAGCCCCGGATTCCTTCCTCTTCCGTCCCCCACCCCCCGAAACAACAAACACCTCTTTTGTCGCCGGCAACACTGCGCACTCAGCCAGCAGCGCATGCGAGAGAGAGGAGTAGACGACGGGGAAAGGGCGGCGCACAGGGAGCCAAAAAGGATATTAAGCGGCGCCCAGAGGAGGCGGAGGCGGCGGTGTCATTAACAGCCCATTAGCGCCGGGCCACGCTAATTTATTAAAACAATCATGGCCTCCTCCCTCCATCTTTCCTTCGTGCCACTGCATCCGGCGGCAGACAGCGATTTCCCACGACCCGCGGGCGCCTCCTGCGTCGGAGGAGAAGGCGAATGGATCGCGCGACACGCTCCGTCCGCGTTTCCTCATCGCCATCGCCATCGTCATCGTCTAAGTTCATTCCTCCCTTCCGCTGCATGTCGGGGGCAACAGGAAGCGCGAGGGACGCAAACAAACTACAGCGCTAGGGAAACACTACGTGCTTACGCAGGGACCGTGAAACTGTTCCGTTACCGGCGCACATTGCATACGCGAATCACACGTCACTTACATTTCAAGGGACAGTGAAGACAAATTAAACCTTTGTTGTATCGACAGACTGCCGTGTTCACATAACAAAGAGACTGCCGTCGTTGCAAACGGGCCGTTCACACGTTACAAAGGGCCAAAAAATCACAAACGGTTACGCAAACTAAGAGCCTCCGCCCGCTGTCGCTTCCGAAGTCCACGGGAAAAGGCAGTTTTCCATCTGACGGCGATGCTCGGTCTGGTCCCAGCGACGAGCATCTAGCTGTACGGCTATACGCACACAGCAGTCAGTGTTTTGCCTGCAAGCGATACAGGTGCTGAAAGATACGGGGATGAAGTGCTCGAGGATCCGCGAAACTCCACCTGCAGTCGCCATGTGCCCGATCCTAGCCGCTGCTGCTCGCGCAACATCGTTTCACCACTACCCTACTCCCACGCTTTGCTGCTCATCCTCTTCTCAGGCTTCAACTGTGCAAAATGCGTTGGCGCTCTATTCAAACTGCCACCGGGTTTGTGCCAGTTCATGCGGCCGGACCTCTTCATATTCGTGTCGACGCGCTTTTGCAGTGCTGTCCGCTTGTTTCCGGCAGTCCTCGTTTCGTAGACCGATACACCCGTTATCCATGAGCAAAAACTGCCGCGTCGTGCTTTCCCTTAGTACAGCGCGGCCGCGGAGTAGATGCGTACAAAAGGAAGGGTATTTAAGCAGGTCCCTCCGTTCTCACCAGCATGCGCAGACAATTTTGTTGTCTCCAGCACCTCTGACTGCTGCGGGTGACTATGATGCCACAACGTTGTCAGCGCTAACGCATGGAACCCACATCTCGCTCGCATCACCCCACGTACCTATTAGCGCGATTCAGGCGTCCAGTAAACCAGGGAGCCAGTTATGCGCACTTCCTTCCCTTAAACTGGTCGGAGTGTAAAACGCTGTCAACGCCAATCAACACAATGATAGCCGACGGCCTACGGCTTCAGTGCCGCGTTTCTGTCGCAACGTTGTAAATGCCAACGCATGCAGCACACATCTGTCACTACCGCCGCGTAGCTTTAAAGCACGACTGAGGTGTCCACTGTTCCAAGAGGGCAGTTATGCGCTTCTCCTTCGCTTTCTAAGGTGCCCACTGTCCCAGGGGGCCAGTTATGCGCCTTTCCTTTGCTTTCGAAGATCAAGGTCATTCGAAGCTCAAGGTCATTCGAAGGTCACATTTGCACGGTCCGCGATTGAAGCCCGAAGTCCCATAGTGAAGCTTTCGCTTCAATAATCCCAGAGATGGAAGGGCCCAAACTAAGAAGCAGAGTTGGACAGTGCGGTCATGTGGGATACCCACTGGGCTGCAAGCGACACTGTCTTCACGTCTTTCACCGACACGGCAACAGCACTAAGATGGTAAAGTTTGGTTTATTGGCTTATTGGGGTTTAGTCCCAAAGCGACTCAGGCTATGATGGACGCCGTAGTGAAGGGCTAAAGGAAATTTCGACCACCTGGGCTTCTTTAACGTGCACTGACATCGCACAGTACACGAGCCTCTAGAATTTTGCCTTCATCGAAATCAGCCGCCGCAGCCGGGATCGAACCCGCGTCTTTCGGGTGAGCAGCCGAGCGCCGTAACCAATGAACAACCGCGGCGGGGCACTAAGATAGTAAAGTGACTATCTTAGGTGTGGGAAGTCTAACTAAGATTGTTATGTGACTTCCCACACCTGAATACATGCAGAAAGTTGCGCCTTGCGCAACAGCCATAAGAGGAAAAATATTTTCGCGGCACAAGACAAGGTAAAAACTCCGAAACAAAAAGCATCCCACTTTAGTGGCGCAAAAATAGTGAGGCTCCCAGAGACAACTCTGACCGTAGGAAACATTGCTACGCCCGAGTATCGATAAGCTTTACACGAAAATCCCCCGACCAGAAGGACTATACGTGCCCTTTGAGTGGGCAGCGAATGGGTGTCGGCGAACGCGAGCAAGAGCTAACGTCGGTTGTCCAGTCGGGTAACGGGCTTTCCAGTGTCAATTGAAACACCGAGGCAAGCCGCAGTGTTATCGACGTCAAAAGACGGGAGGCACTACCGCCGCTGCACACACGCCTCGCGGTCGAGCCGCCGCTCACTACAACGTTCCCCCGCACTTCGCGCACCTCCCCCATCGGCGGTGAACAGCCGTATCTCGCCTATGCCGCCGCCGTGCATGTCGACCGCCTTGCAACACCACCGCAACTCCCTCCCCTCCCACTATCTGTTCTCCTCCCCAAGCAGTCGATGTCCTCCGGCGAAGGCAAAGCCAAGACGCCCACAGCCACTCGCCGCACAGCCGGCGTGTTTTTCGCAGCGTCGCGCAGATACTGCAAGAGCAAGCGATCAGCCAGAAGGCCGCGGGCGGGGCCGCACGGATAGAATGCGGAGCAGCGGGCGACGGAAAATAGATATATACATGCCCCGGAAAGAAGACAAAAAAAAAAAGAAGCAACGAAAGCGGCGGCAGAAACTCAAACCAGCCATCCTGCAGAGCTGACCGTTTAGCCGCCGGTCCCATTAGGGCCGACCATTACGAGCGGACCGTTAATACTAGCGGCTTTTCGCCGGCCACGACCAACGTGCGAGGCGCGAACGGACGGACTGTCGGGGCTTTCCGGCGGCTACCTAGCTGCAAGTGCAAAATAAGAAAGCAAAAAAATAAAACGATCCAAACGAGAACTGAGCACGTACACCGAGGAAAGCAAACCGAGTCGAGGCAGAAAAGCAAGCGGTGGGTTAAGAGCGCGAGACAAACTTCAAAATCAGATATGGTTCTCAAGAAATGGGAATGGTTAGTCGGTCTGCTGCGTGCCACGTCCAGTGGACGCCGCCTCTCGTTAGTACTCGTTCTGTCTGCACCGAGCGTATTCGAGTAGTAAACAAACTTGAAAAGGAAAGTCCGTACACGACGACTACGAGCTCGATAAAGTGTGCATACGGGCATCGCACGGAGGATCTCGGCAAATAACAGGCGTGTCTGAGCAGGTTCTCATCTACACACACACACAGACCAAACGTTACTTTCACGCTTCCATTAGGCTCGCTAGCATAGCGACGTTACATACACACTACGCTAGCCGTTGAAGCAGTCCGGTTAAAAACACACACGCTCTCGGGATTCCCCGTCCGTCTTCTCTTCTTCTCCATAAAGAATCCGATCGATGAATACACCCTCCTCGCACGATAAGCGCACGCACGAACACCACTGACACGTCTAACGGGAAAGAATAAAAAAGCAACCGAAGTTTTCACAAAGATTCCACCGCTCCACGAAACAACGTTCCAGAGCGTAGCTGAAATGAGCCGGTGCGCGATCGAGCGTTACGCAAGCAAAGGCCGGCCGACGCATTTACATAACCAAGGCGGCCCAGACACAGCCCGCAAAAGAAGCGCTCCCGCACTGCAAAAGAAAAAAAAACATGGAAAAGAAACCGGGAGACCTCGTTATCTACACACAACATCCCAGTAGAACGAACAGTGCAGAAAAAAGAAAGTAAAACCGGCGCACCGCAAGCCACGCCCAGTAGCGATCAGCGCGACGACAACGCCTGCCATTGAAAATAAAAGCGACTTAGAAGAAGGAGCAAACACAAACACAGAGCCGCGACCGACGACCACGTTGCTCCCTTTTCATCCCAGTCGTCTTTCATGCGTCGTTTTTACAACACACGCTTGTCGGCCTCTGTTTTTTTTTTTTTATTATTCGCGCGTTGCGCAAAGAGCCACGAAAAGACAATAAACAAAACAAGGCAGAGCCGACACGAAATTTCCTTCCGCGTTCAGAGTTCCAACAAGGCTGTTTATCCCACCACACTTTAAGCGCATTTCTTTTCCTTTTCTCACGTCTTCACAGAAACAGAAGGAAAAACTCGCGAACAAGCGCATGCCGCAACGGCTCCATTTCCCGTGCCGGGTAGGGAAGCCACTGGCTGATACTCCCAACGAGGGGCGTTATTAATCGTCCTAATTCCCCCCCCCCCCCCCCCCCCCCCAATCCTCAGCGTACTACCAAACAGATGCGTAGGTAAGGTCAGCAGTCTCGGGAACCGAACAGAGGCGAAGATGACATATATCAGAGGAGCTCGGAACAAAAAGACGCGGTAGACGCAAAACCTAAGGAGGTTGGATGCAGTTTCGGGGCGAAATGTTCTAAGAAAAAAACAAGAAAGAAAACGGGCCACAACAAAAAATCCGGCCGGCCGCAAAGAAACATGTTTTGCTTTGTACATTAGTTTCTTTTTACTTAATCTTTTATATCTCATGTTGTATTTAATTAGTTTCTTTTGCACATTTGTTGTTCCTTGCCCCCCTTACTCAATGCCCTTCTGGGCCCTGTAAGGTATTGTGAATAAATAAAATAAATAAACGTCCGTTTCTTCCGCTGGCTCTGCAGTATTGAACATTCGCGCCGAAAAACACGAATCAACAACAGTGCGCCGGTGATCACCGCGAAGGAGGACCTAGAAAAGAGGAAGGAATAATAAAACTGCGAGGCAAAGAAATGGCCTCCGGCAACGCAACCAAGAAACAAATAAACTAAAGCGCTCGCACAGGAGGGAACCGCGCTCGATACGACCAGAACGTCCCGTCGCCCGGCCCATTCCTCCGCCACCCCTCATCCTCCCTAGCTCACAGTAGAAGTGCCGTGTAGCTCGGCAGGCGCGGCCCAAGAAAGAACGCGCACCTGTTGTGGCCGAACAACGCAGCCGCCGCTCCAGAGGGACCTGCGGCGAGGCGGGCGCGGCTAACAACGCAGCAGCGCTGGAATGCAGCGGCGCAGTGTTTTCAGATAAGCGAATGCCCCGAGCCGCGCGAGCGCACGACAGCAGGCATTTAGCGGCACTGCGAGTGGAGGGGGGAGCATCCACTTCGTAACGATCGCCCCACGCCTGGCGCGATGCTTTTAAAAAGCCCGCCGGACTAACTCGCGCCCCGCTGCTCTCTCCGCAATTTTGACGCGAGCGAGCACGCCGCCCGGAATTTCGCGCCGCCGCACTGCGCTTCGGCCGGCGCGCGGGGGAAATTCGCTTCTGTGCGCGCCACCGGGCCTCGACGATATCGCCGCACGAGGAAATAACGAGCCGAAAAGCAACGCACGGCCGAGAAGAAACGTCCTTCGTGCTAGAGCGCTCGTACGGAGCACTCTGTTCAGAAAGACGCTCCCGGCGTCCATGTGTATATTCGCGCGAATATACCCGCGGACGTCCTGGAGAGCGTACCCTTTTAAGTGCGGGCTGCGCCGCGGGCCGACGCTTCAAAACCGTCCCGAGAATCGAAGTCGGCAGAGAAGAACGACAAAGCCCGCGCCGCCTGCGCGGCAGGTAGGCAGATATAACTTTCTCCGAGGGGCAGTTTCTCCTTATTAAGCTCGCCGCCGATGGCGGCCCGCTAGACAAAAACCGCCAGCAGCATTCGCAACCACCGGAGAGAGAGAGAGAATGATTCGTACATTCGGGAGCGGCAGCAGCAGCAAACGGAGATGACCGGGAACCAAACAAACAAGCGCAGCCAACGCAACGATGCAGCGACCCGATAAACAAAAGTTGCCACCGCTCGGAAGGCGGGGGCTGGCGGGGGGAAGAGCTCGCCGCGCGCTCACGGATCCGCGTCGCTCCACGCAACGGGGCTGCGCGCAGGAGACGTCGCCGCTGCGTGCCGGCGGTCCTTTCATTCGCCGGCCGCGTGGTCGTGCCTTTTGCTTGTGTTTGTGCCATTACCGCCCGCGCGTATTTCCCGCCGCCGCTCAAGCACAGAGCCAGCGCGCTTTCGCCCCGCGCGCGCTTCTTTCCAGCGGCGGTCTTTGTGTTTGAGCTTCTTCCACTGCCCCTATTTTCACCGCTTCATCCCCGGCCCTGCTGCTGCGCCGGGAGTTGCGTGGTGCTCTGCGCCATTCTTTTCAGCCGCGGGACAGGAAAGAAAATGGGGGTGAGGGGGGAGAGACCCATCGCATGCACGCACGCACGCACAGACCGCCGTTCTCTGGCGGCGCTCCGCTGCCTGCCGCTACCCGGGGATAAAAACGCGTACGCTCTCGCATAACTTCCCGCCTCCAGGGAGGAAACTGTCGGCATGAGCACGAAGTAACAAACGGCCAAAGCCGGAGCAGCGCGAGGGATGGTCGTCGGAGGGGCGAAGAGCCGAGGATAAAACCGGGCCGCCAAGAAAAACAGTGTCGTCGGGAGAGCGAGGGGAAAAGATAGAAATTCGGGGCGGACAGCAAAAACAACAGTGCAGGGGACCGAGAACGCTGAAGGAATCAGAAAAAAAAACACCAACGAACCGGCCGTGGCAGCAGCAAAACCGGCACAGCGCACGGCCGATACTTCCCTCGTGGAAGCTCGCCTGCCTCGCAGAGTGGCGGGAGCAGAGAAAAGAAGAAAAAAAAATCCCCTGCCCGGACAGCCAAGCGGGCTCGCCGGAGCAGCAGCAGCGACCGGGGCCGAAGGAACGAACGACAAGCGGGTCCCGAAAGAACGCGCCCACGCTGTTTTTTCGTTCTCCCATCAGGGCCCTCCTCTCCCGTTCCCATCCCATTTTCCCCCGTGCCGCGCGGCGCGTGTGCGCTCACCGCCGCCAGCGCGCTCTCTTCTATTTTTCCCGGCACGCAGCAGCGCGCAGAGAGCGGCCCCGCCGTAACCACCGCGCACCACTGCCGCCGCCGCCATCATAATAATCATCTCCAATGCAAGAACCCCCTCCTTTCCTGGCAACATTTGTGTGCGCCGGGCGAAAGAGAAGCGTCGCTGCCGGCCGCCCGGAGGGTCGACAGCCAGCGCACACTCCCCTCGCGGCGGCAGCAGCAAGAGGCCCTGGCTGCCAGCCAGAGAGAGCCGCCCTCCATTTCCAACGAAACAGGAAACGAAGTCACGGACAGGCACGAAACTTTTTTAGATGGAGCGCGCGCCTGCCGCCGGCCCCGACGGCGCAGGCGCAAATTTGCTGCGTTGCTGGCGCTGCCTCGCCTGCCGGCGGCGGGAGGGTTCGTGTCCGCCTCCTCGCCCCGCAGCGCTGTCAACTATAAAGTTTCCATCCCTCGCCCTCCTCACGGCTGCCATCAGCCCGGCGCACACACACGAGGGAGCAGCGCACGCACGCAGCTCCGCCGAGACCGAGCCAGAGAAAAAAAAAAAGCATAGGAGCCGGCGGCGTAGAGCCGTAGAGGAGGCAGGCCGGGCTGTGGCAGCGGCGCATGCGCCCCGCTGCCGCACAGCCGGAGCACACGCACGCACAGTCATGCGTGGCAGCAGCAGCCGCCTATCTCTCCCCCGCCATCGGGCCGCAGCGCCGGCGGCCTCCTCCTCGCCTTCCTTCCATTTATCAGCGGCCCTGTCAATAGACGCACGCGGAGCGCGGAGCCCGAGGAGGAGGGCGCGCGCGCGTCAGCAGCAGCGCGCGGGAGGGGGAGCGCCGGCTAGCCTCCCTCCGCGCGGTGGCGGGCCTAGCCTCCCAGCAGGGCTCAACTCTAGTAGGGCGCAGCCTTCGGCAGCGCTGCCGCGCTAGCCTCGCAGCCGGGCCCAACTCTACTCGGGCAACGACGGCATAAAAGAAGGTCGACTGGCGCAAGAGAAGAGATAGCGCCGGGCTCAGCCGGCGGCGGCTGGAGAGGGCGAAGAAGAGGAGGGGGCGGCGGGATAGAGGCTGCGCGAGGAGAGAAGAGGCACGGCCGGCGCTTGAAAAAGAGGCCCTGTGTACACGAGAGAGAACCGGCGCGACAGGCAGGCCGGGCTCTTTCGCGGCGTTGGCTGCTGCCAGCCGACCCGGCAGCAGCACGCCCCGCAGAGCGCCGCCGCCGCCGCGAGGAAAAAAGACGGATCTATGTGCGAAACGCAGAGGCAGGCGAAGCCAACCCGCCCGCCATCGCCTGCTCGCTCTTGCATCCCACAGTAATTACTCTCGGGGCCTCGCCGAGCAGCGCGCGACCCAGAGAGGAGCGCCAAGCAGCCAAGCTAGAGAAAAAAAAAAAGGCGCAGCAGCAAAGAGGAGAGCCGAGAAACGCACGAGGAAAACTTTCGCCTTTTTCTTTTTTCTCTCCCTCTCTCTACTCCCTTTCGCGAGTCTCACGTACTTCTTTTATTCTTTTTCGCAGCAGCGCTCCCTCGGCAAGTTCCACACCGCCTCGCCCTCCCCTCCATCTCGCCAGCGCGCTTACGAAAGAGAAGGACAAAAAAAAAACGAAAAAAGGGCCTCGTCCGCCGCTCCCCACTCCGCTCCGAAAAGCGCTCTCGCGAAGCCGGTAACAGCGCACACGACGCCCGCTTCCCTCCTCCTCTCCCATAATAAAAGTATACTTCCCCGAATGCGCGGCGCTTATATTACTCTTTCCATATCGTTGGCCGGGCACACAGAGCGAAGAACAGAGAGAAAAAGAAAGGCAACGTCACGGGCTCCCCGGGCGCTGCTTCGACGACGACGACGCTGGCAGCAGCGCGGCTTGAAAAAACACGGCCACTGCGGGCCGCCCAACGCTGCGCCTAGGAGGGCAGAGAACATTATACGTTCCACGCCGCTCCCAACAATAAAAAGAAAAAAATGAAAGGAAAAAGAGAAAGAGGACCGCGCGCCGAGAGAAGATTGTCACGGCCCGAAAGAAACGGAGCAAAGGGAACAACTTTCGCCCGACGTGCCCGTCTATCTCCCGCCGCGCAGAGCGAAAGCCCGCGAGCGGATATTACCGCGGCGCCCGGCCCAGCTCGTGGAACAAGCCCGCAGCGCTAGCCCCTCCGGCCACTACACTCCACCGCCACGACGACTGCGCGCCGGCTCTCGGAAAAGCGCCCAGACGCACGCGCGCGCGTCAGCTACGCGTGCAGCCCTTTTCGTGCAGTTTTTTTTTCTTACTCCAGCGACAGATAGAAAAGAAAAAGGCAAAGGAGAAGAAGGCATGCGTTTTTTATCGCGACTGCCGCCGCCTCGAGGAAAAAAAACCGCGCCGCGACCTTTTCCGAAAAACCGAGCGAGGACGATGCAATACGGCGCTGACCGAACGACCGTCTCCGGGCCGCGCGCGCTCGCTTCTTTCGCGTCTCATTGCGCCGCACGCTGAAACACCCTCTTTCCGTTTAATAGCCACGCGTGGTTTATGCCTACAGATGAAGGAAAACAGGAAGACCTCCGCAATTGTCGGAGCATTGTTTTCTTTTTCCACGTATTTTTTTTTTCTTGAAGTACGAACTTTGACGAGTGTGTACATTTGTTTGTTTTTTCTCACCGCCACGCCGCTTGCGCACCAATATGGTTCATAAATCACTCTTATTGGCGAAATAGCGCAGAATCAATCCTGTGTACGCGCGAACACCAGTTAAGAAGTTTGAAGACATCAATTGCGCCAGTCAGTTTCCGGGGATTTAAATAAAAATAGAAATATTTACATGCTTCGAAAAAGTAACAAACGCCTCACTATCTATAACGAAGTGAAACAAACTTACTACGACGTTACAACATCGCCGCATAACGCTGCGACAGAAAAACAAGGTAAAGCGACGCATTTGCGAATGAGAAAACTGAGCGGCAAAGAAAAAAAACGACAGGAAAGAAAACGTAAACAACTAATTCAAATCGCAAACGCGGCGACCCACTAAAGCCGTGAACCCAAGAAAACTAAAAAACCAAATGGAAATACTTCAAAAGCGAACGAAATAACCGCAGGCGCGTTTGTTGCCGTCGCGACAAGAAAGCGAAAAGAAGGGAATTTCAAAGGTGGCAGAGACGAGGCATTCGCCGCTCGGGAGGGATGCCTCCCCCCTCCCGCACTTCTCGGCGGTGGCGCTTCTATTTCGTTTTCTTTCTTCCGACCTTCCTTCCTTTCATTCATTCGTTTCTTTACTGCCGTCTCCCCCCTCTGTCTTCTCCCTTCACAGTGCCGCCCGCGGTCGGGGAGCGGCACTGGTCCGTTATTTATACGCGCTCCTGTCTGTGCTCGCCGATCGCGCATCGTTTATCTCGAGTGGCTCGCGCCCAATACAACCCCCCCCCCCCCCCCCTTCCTCCCCTTCCGTGCCCTCTTTTAAAGGCAGCAGCTAGCGGACACGTGCGGCAACCATCGCGACTCGCGGTTTGGAAAAAGAGAAGTAGAAGAAGGGAGCTCGCAATAAGGCGCGCTAAGCAGCCATAAAAACCAAGCGAGCAGCAGCAGCAGAGCACGACGGGGACAGACGCGCGCAAAGGGGGCTTTCTCCGAAGACGGCGGTGCTGCGCGAGCGCTTAAAGAGAGGAGGGCGATTCAAAACAATTGCCCCGCTTCTCCCCCACCGCTTCCAATAACGGGGCCCGATCAAACGTGAGGCCCATTTCGGAAACACACCGCGGCGCTCCCCCCCCCCCCCCCCCCCCCCCCCTTCACCACCACCACCACCACTGCCTCGCGATCGAAGCGCGGAGCGGCCCTCGAACCAGCAGTTGGGCGTGCTCGGGCTACGGGGCTGCATAAACGCGCAGTGGCGGCGGCGCACAGTCTCTGTCGAACACGCCGAGCAGAGCACAGCGTGCGGTTGTAGGAGAATACTGCGCGCACTCGCGAGAAGGGAGAAAACTGGAGACGAAGAACAACGGCGGTTTCGAACAGGGCGTGCTCTTACGCTCGTGACTACACAAGTACGGAGCGGCGAGGGGAAGCGCTAAAAGAAACGGGACCAGTGCTAAACGAGCAAAAAAGCGTTTCTCGTCAGCGAGCACACGCCCGTTATCAGAAAAGGGAAACTATACACAGCACGGGAAAGCACAAAGCAAAAGCAAACGACGAGGCTACTGTTCTGCAATAAGAAAGGACTCCTCTAGTACGCCCTGACGGGCTGGTCGTTCCCGTATTAACGACAACCAATCGACTCGCGAAAGAGGTCTAACAGTGCAAAGCGGGACTTTGTTTGCTGCTTCTGATTGCGCGGTTAGTAGTCTTAGTTGGCTCGTTGCTGTTTCCATTTTCGAACGTCCCCCGACTGTCATCTATGACGGCGGACCAGAGAGAGCCTCCGAGAACCTCCTGCGCCAACTCATGGCGGGGAAATCAGATTCCCACTGCTGCCCAGGGGGCAAACAATCGTCCTGCCACAACGCTAACGGTGAGACACGAGGATGGAAGGAAAAAAAAAAACGCAAGAACCATGAATGACCAACTAGTCCACAGCTCGTCAGGGCATCCGCACACCACTGAAAATCGACGTTTAGTTAGAAGTCCTCGCGGACAAACTTTTGACTAATAGTTAAAAAGAAATTCAGCTTTTAGAATTAAGGTTACCGTATCCTGATGAAACTGATACCGTAGGTACAAGATCGTATTCGGCCTTTTTATGAAAGGACTAATCGTTTTTAGTCCTGAGCCATTCAACGCGCATACTAGTGTTTTTCCACTAACGCTTGTGACGTCAACGCTGCGTCACGCCAAGCATCATCGCTGGTTACAAACTGAGTTGAGTTTCGGACTGCCGCTCTAAGGTTGCTCCAGTCGGCATTTGGAAAAAAAGAAATAAAATAAAATTTGGTACGGCGGAGAAAGGGAACGTGGTCTGACTATAAACTCAAAACGCTCGGAAAACGCAGCTGCCCTTTTAAGAACAGCGCCCAGGTTGGTGGTTTAGCACGTCGACACGGCGCAGTCCTCGCGTAAACACTTTATGTGGTCGAAGGTTCCAACGAAGCGCGGCTGACTCAAAAGCACCCCGAAGGAACAACGCACGTCACGAGGCTATCGAAGAATTACGCGCACACCATAAAGGAATGTTCTCTAAAAGCACAGTGGGCGTGAAATGAATGCAGCTCTTGCGGAAGACCTCGAGTTAGCTGGAGTCAAGTCAAACTTCTGGTCGCGCCCGGTGCTCGCAGTTCGCTCGCGCAGAACACCACGTGGTCGGTTCGCGTCCGCCATGCCCGCGCCGAAGAGCAGCATACACGAGGCCCCCAAGACTTCCCACCACTCGCCGCATTACGCACGCTGGAAACCTTCGGCCGTCGAGGAGCTCGCTCGCACTCAAAGGGACGGAGGAAAATAGGCAAGGGTTAGCGAACGGGAGGAAAACGCAACCCCCCCCCCCCCCCCCCCTCCTTCTTCGCTTAATTAATGTCGTCCGCTCCAGCAGCGATCCTTCATCCGCCAAAGGGGAATCGTAAGAGAGCGGTGGGGGCCCGGGGGCGAGTAGAAGCTTCGGTTGCGCAATTCCGTCGGACGAGACACGCGTGAGAAGAAGGACTCGGGCGCTTCGTCGATTGCGAGGCCGGTCACAACGCGACGCCGTCGCGGCTTCGACACGACGGCGCTTACAATCGGGCGCGCAATCATTCGCTGCTGCCGCTGCCCCGGGCGCCCCCCTCCCTCACTACTCCCATTGCGGGCGGCAGAGCGCGAACGACACTTCGCGCGAGTTAATTGCGACCCTCCATCAGTGGCCGACGCGTTTCGTTCGCTGCACCGTGCGTGTGTGTGTGTTTAGTGTGTGCCTCCCGCTTACCTAGTCGGCCTCGGTGCCTAACCAGCGCGCGCAACGAACGGGCACAAGTATTCTTTTTTTTTCTTTTTTTTATATGTTACTACCTCCACGAAGTGGGCTCCATTCATGCGTAAGAAAGAGGACACGAGGACATCTGCGTGCGTTTAACTACAAATCTTTAATGTCCTGTTTCAGGCATCTATCCATCCAATGGTGGTATTGGGAGGGATGCATTTCAGCCCCCCCCCCCCCCCCGCCCCCCTCCCCTTTAATGCAGAAAATTAGTTGCAACTCAAGAAAAAAAAATCCTGCCCACGTGCCTATTCTGCAAATACTGTTTGGTTTATTGGGGTTTAACGTCCCAAAGCGACTCAGGCTATGGGGGGATGCCGTAGTGAAGGGCTCCGGATAATTTCCACTACCTGGGTTCCTTTAACGCGCATTGACATCGCAGAGTGCACGGGCCTCTAGAATTTCGCCTCCATCGAAATTCGGCCGCCGCGGCCGGGATGGAACCCGCGTCTTTCGGGTCAGCACACGTGTTGAAAAATCGACCCTTATCTACACAACGTTGAGACACAACAGCAGGCGAGTCCGCCCTGGGGCGTCCCGTAAAGCCCCAGTGCTAAATATAGCTCAGTTCCAACCAGCCCGAATGAAGTGTCCTACACGCGACCTCATCTCTCAACAATCTCGGACTATTCCTCGGAGCGAGCAACGAAAGACGTCAATGGGTTTCGGACACGGTTTCCCGGCGTTACTTCGCAAGGTTACAACCGCCCGCAGGAAACGAGCCCCTGCTTGTCGTCCTCGCAGCGAATTAATCCCCCCGCTTCTTCGCCGTGCACGCAGGAAGTTAATGCCTCGGACGTTATGCATACACGGCCGTCACGGCGTGTCCGCTTCTCCTCTCAAAAGCGCAAAAGGCGCCGCACCGGTGAGGAGAGTTGCAGCGAGATAGCGTGCGGCGCAAATGCCCCCGCGCGCTGCGGGACCCGTTAACGAGCGCGAAAAGGGGGAGAAAAATGATTGATCGACGCGCAGCGCTCAAAGCTAACGACGCGTGCGCGCGCGGTTAGAAAAATCTAATTTCGTCCATTGTGGCGGCCAGTGCGGCGGCAGCGATTAAGCGACCGCTCTCGCTCCATCAACGGTACTGCCGCGCTGCTGCGGCGCAAACAAAAATTCCCCGCGGCCGTCGCTCGGAGGAAAGCGATCGACGCCGAAGGTCCAACGAAATCGCGGATTGAGAGAGTACAGCCGCCCGAACGGAAGGTGTCGCAGTTGCTAGCGTTACCACACGCCGCCGTACTTCTATAGCCAACCAACCAAAATTAAAAAAAAAGAAACATTTTAGGGCGAAAACACCACTTCCCCAGCAAAGCTGGAAAACAGGGGTACGCGTGAAGCCTCAGCCCTTCACCTTTGAGGGAGGGCCAGCGACGGAGACCTTGATCAGCTGCGACCGGCATACACCGCGCGCGGCTGCCGACAGCGGCTGACAAGAACCTGCATGCGGTTGCCTTTTGAGGCGGTGTTGCCTGAAGTGCTCTCGCACCTCGCACTCGGTTTAACCACGTCGAAACACTACCATTTCAACATTTCTGACTTTTTTTTTTAATCCAGAACAATGCCTTCAGTTAGGCCTGAAGTGGAAGACTGGGCGCGCACAGTATTGTCCTGCCTCTAACTGCGTGCCATTTTTGTGCGCTCACCAACCCGCTTCTTTAAAAAAAAAAAAAAACAGGTGTCAATGTGAAGAAAGCCGTGACGGATATACGGTCAACGAAACCATAAGCAGTGAGAAAAATCACAAAAACAGAAAAAAAGAGCCCATTTCCAGTGGGCGAGCAACGGCTACGGCTGAGCAGGGATCACTCCCGAAAGCCTGCTCCACAAATAGACAGCACTTGCCCACTCAACACACGCTACAATGGCGAGAGGAAAAAGGCGAGGGGACTGGGTGGACTTGCACCAGCACCAAAGAATTTCAAAGGAGCCGCCGTAGCGACATCAAAGACGAGGCCAGGAAGACATCCGCGAGCCACCGCAGACAAATTATGTCAGCGCACGGGCATGAAATGCGCAACGCACCTAGCGTGCACCGGCGGACACTCAAGCCGTGATCGACAAGGTGGGGCTAGAAACCACGCGCCACTCCTTCGCGCTGGGGGCCGCCTTCGAGGCGCGGCGCTGGTCTTCGTTGGAGAGTGCACGCTAAAGAACCCCGCGTGGTCGAAACTAGCCCTTCACTACGGTTCCCTTTCTCTGTCCCTCCATCCCTCTCTCTTCTTTCACGGCGCTGTCCGCCCAGAGGTGAGACATTACCTGCGCCTTTCTCACCCTCATATGAACAGCGTTTCCAGCCTCTGCTACGCCCTTTCTTCCGTAATTAGATTGCCGTTAATTAAGCTCGCCACTAAACAAGGAACGCACATGTGGGCACCGTATTATACGCACGAAGTAATCAACGGCATTTAAACGTCGCCATGCAAGATGCGACGCTGCGCGCGCGCCGTAAATTCCAACTGCTCGTCATCAGTGACCTACATTTCGCCAATAAGCAGCAATCAGGAGCAAAGCTTTTTTTCGTCTCTTCTAACGCCCCTGCGTGAAAAGAAAACGAATGAACCTAGCCCTGTACGCAAGCTCCGCTTACCTTCAGAGTTTCCCGTAAGTGCGACGCGCAACGGAAAATTTAAAACACAATTCCCGCGCAATAATCCCGCACCGGCCTTCATCATCGATCACATTTCCTCCTCCGTTTAACGACGAAGAAAAAAAAAACGTGCATGGCAATAGAACACGAAGGCTAATTGCCGACAGCCGCCGACCGATAGAGAGAAACACGCCAAGACAAATCTCGACACTCCAGGGCTAGCGTCGCAGTTCATCGCCAATAGAACAAGCACCAAAGGTTCTTCATTAATGTAATGAAACGTGCTCCACAAAGAACAACGGCACGTTGGAAAAGAACGATAAGCGGAAGTGGGGCCACGGCGCTTACACATCATTACGCTCGCCGAAAGGTAACGCCGACGCACACACACACACACACGCATGCAACACGGGAAGGGAAAAAAAAAAGAAAGAAAACGAACAGCAGTACACGCTGCGATCGACCACAACTCTAAAATAAAGCGCCAGATTGCAGAGAAAGAAAGAAAGAAAGAAAGAAAGAAGCCACTTCAACACCACCAAAGACGGCACAAAACCCAAACGCCGAAACCGGTGGGGAGGCCCGCGCGATCTGATCGCCAGCAGCGCGCACGGAAACGGCGATATTATTCGCTACCGAGAATGATGGATAGACCTTTCAATCTGCGCTAAACTTTCACTACGAGCAGAGAGAAACACCGCGCCTTCCCTTCCCCCTTCGCGTTCTTTCGGTGCGCCGCTTTTCCCCCTTCTTGATTTTGCACTCATTTTCTTCCTCGAGTCTTTTTTTTTTTTTTTGTTCCAAGCACGTTTCGGAATCTCCTCTCTTTTTCAAGGCGACGACACTCGCGCACAAGCGGCCCGTAGCCCGATTTCTCTCAATTGCATTGTGCCGTCGTCTCCTGCGCACGCACAGAGTGTGGCGGCGGGCGATTAAAGCCCAAACGAGCACACAGAGGAACGGAGCGGGGTTCTCCCCCCCCCCCCCCCCTTCCCCACACGAAAGGAGAAGAACGGCGCCGCGTATTCGCGTCACGCCCATCGCGAGTACGAGCGGCAGTGACGTCACGGGCAGCTCGCACGCACCTTTCTCCCTCTCCGTGGCGCGGCAGTGCGCGCGTCCGGCTCAATGCGATTACAGTTTCGAGAGACGAAATGAATCACCCAAGCAAGAACTTGCCTCACGCTTGCGGCTGCGTCGTTTTCTAGCCTAGATTAGATTACCATGCCTTGACTTGCCGTATCCTATTCCATCCTATCCTACCCTACATTTGTTTCCGGTTAGTCCCGAAAGCTCGGTAAAATTCCTCAAGAGGCGAAGTTGTTGCCAACTAACTCGACGTACAGTGGTGAGCAGCCTTGTCTAGAGCGCTTGAGCAGTGCGCACTTGGTAACAAAAACCGAAATTAGAGAGCAGCCCCTCATTACAGGGCAAAGTTTTCGTGCCTGCTTTGTTTACGAGGCTATCTGGCGCTACTTCCGTGCAAGCGTTGCAGCTGGACCCTAGAGGCTGCCACAAAATCTGGATTTGTTTGCAAGGAAGTGCACCGCCCGAGCGCTCTAGACAAGGCTGCTCACCACTGTACACGATGCCTAGAAACGCTGGCGCCTGTGCTCACCCCTTCAGATGATATCTCTCAATACGTCAAAGCATAAATAGGGCGATTGGGGGAAGTAAGGAAAGCTGCTAAAGGTGCGACGTGTGGCCTTCACGGATTCCACCCACTGACGCCGCGCACTGGATCAGCTAGAACTGTAAAGCGAGGGGTTTAACGCCCCGAAGCGGCACGCGGTGCAATGAAGGACGCCGCAGTAGCTCTATTATAGCTTAGTTCATGGGGTTTTTAACGTCCCAAAGTGACTCAGGCTATGAAGGGCACCGTAGTGGAGAACTCCGGAAATTTCCACCACCTGGGGTTGTTTAACGAGCACTGGCATCGCACAGTACACGGGCCTCTAGCACTTCGCCTGCGTCGAAACGCGAACGCCGCGGCCGGGATCGAACCCGCGTCCTTCTGGTCAGCAGCCGAGCACAATAACCACTGAGCAACCGCGGCGGCCACAGTAGCTCTAGAGCTCAGGATTAATTTCAACAACCTGCGGTTCTTTGCCGTGCGCCTTATTGCGTTTCGTCTCCAGCGAAACGCGACCGCAGGGGCCGGGTTCGAACTCTGGTACCATAGCTCGGTAGCCGAGCGTGCTAGCCAATGAGCCATCAAGGGAGTTTGAAATTCAGAGTGCCTTGAAATGAGAGGAGCAAATATAAATAAAACCAGAAAAGCACCGAATTCAACGAGCCACGAAACTCAAAAATAACAGCTCAGTAAAAGGCAATATTAGAGTGCGTTCGAAAAAAAAAAAAAACATGGAAACTCAGAAACCTAACTCTCGGGCAGGCCAACAAAATGACTGCATCACGAGTACAAAGTCCGCAGGAATGCAGTTAATACATGCCGTTTCTGCCCTCCCTTGTTGCCTGCACTGCTGGAACTTTGCATTCCATCCCCCCCCCCCCCCCCCCTTATTCTGTGGACTGCAGCGTAACAAGCAGATAGTGTTCGCTTACATCTGGGTACATCAGCCGCACCGCCACAAATTCCCATTTATTACGGAAGCTGCACGAAGAACGGCGAACGATTTACTTGACTGGCCACTACAGGAAGCACGCGTCCGACGTCTGTGGAGCGTCGACAACACACCTGCGTCGCCAGATCGAACATGGTTTCCGGGGAAAGGCGACGTTCGACGCACTACGGAATGTTGTGAAGCGTCCCCTCCGAGGAAAATAAATAAACGCACCGCAGCGGCCGCTAGAGCGCGCTAAACACGTACCATTCGCGTAGAACTACAAAAAAAAATGGAAAAAAGAAGATCAGAAAGGAATCCTTCTACAATATTTCAAGAAGCAGTGCCGTACTCTTCGAAGCTAGGTTAGGATGTGATGTCTTAGAACGAGAAGCTACAAAAAAGTATTTCAGCCAAGAAGATGACCCAAGCGCAGTGAGGGGCAAATATGTAGAAACAATTGACCATCTTGTATAGAATGCGGCGGTATCCATCCGGATGTCAATGGCGGGAACAGTCCTTGAGGCCATGTGAATGAATCTGCGGTAGAAGTCAGCATCAAGTGACTGGAAGATTGGTAACAGGTAATCGAAGAAATCCGTACATAAGTTATTCAGCGGTCCTAGGCAAATATAACGCGGTGATCAGTGCATACTAACGTCTTACGCATCATTACAAAGAACAGAATCCAAATTTATAGAATTTCTCACCCCTCCCCCCGCACGCACGCACGCACGCACACGCACACACACACAAACACACACACACACACACACACACACACACACACACCGGAAAGATCCCTTCAGGTATGAGTCATATACGTTAATATTCGTAAATACGAGCGCAAGAACCTAAGACGAGTGCCATAGTTTAGGTTCAACGAAAGCAACCGAAAACGACGGAGCATATGATGGACAACGTTTGCCGCCAGTATAACACGACGCGCCGAAATCCGATAACTGGCGCACCCTACAAACAGCACGCAGGCCGACAACCACATAAACGAATCGCCCTCGTTATAAACTACATAAGAAAATCTCGCACTAAGTCGCAGCAAGTTTAGGCAGATTGTTCAAAAAACAAATTCCCGTTCATCGTTCACTTGTTATTTATGCCCAGCTAGCTCGGCCGACCCGAGCGATGCGTCATCGTGCCCGCAGTCGCCGACGAGAACCGGCGAAGATCGCAAACGGCCAAAGCGACCGCACTCGTTTCAACTTGAGCCAACGACGGTGTGTACATATATACGTACGCAGCTCGTCCAACACGCCTCCCCACTTCGCGTCGAACCGGCTTTTAAAACGGCGCGCCGCGACGATGCGAAGAGGAAAAGTCGTAAACCGGTGATGGCGGATAAAGAAAAAAAAGTTAACGAAGAAAGAAAGGGTAGCGGAAAGGATGTTTACAACACTGTCCCGGCCAGCGCGCCGGCCCAGAAGAACGCGCGTCATAGCGCGGGGTATTAAGGGGTTTCGAGTTCCGTTCCCTTTAATCTTCCCGTCCGACCACCCGCGGGGCACTGAGCAGAGAAACGATACCGCCGGGGCCGGCAAAGACAAAGCCGCCGCAGCCCGATGAAGAACGTAGAGAGAGGGGCGAAGAAACACAAAACACATATTATAAAACAAGACACGACGGACACACAAGCGTCCCACAACGAAACACGCAAGTTCACTCCGCCAGCGGAGAATGAAAAGTACACATACACACCAAGCAAAGCCCGTCCCCCCTTGGGGGCACACCGAACTCCAAAGCACACGCCGACCCGCTGCGACGGTGGCTGTCCCATTTTTTTTTTTTTTGGTCCTCGCGCGTCCGCTCACCCACGCCTCCCCAACGACCCAGGCACCCGCTTCCCTAATTGCATTCATCGATTTTATACGCATATCTCTCCGGCAGTGCGCCGCGCGCGCGCGCGAGCGCGCTTGCGAAAATGAGGGGGGAGGAATGACAGCAAAAAAAAAAAACACCGCTCGATGCAGACCGGTCGGCCGCATCGCGATACGCATCACGCGGCCGGCGCACGCGCATGCGTCGTCCCCGTCGCCATGGAGACGCCGGCACAGTCAACGAACGGCAGAGCTAGCAAGCGAGAGCTCGCGCGCGCTGGCGCTCATGGGGCTCCCATTTTGCCGTCCCGGTCGCGCTCCCCCGCAAACACGGCCGCTAGCGCCGGCGCAGCGCTATCTCCTTATCCCGTTTTTTTTTGTCTTCCCCTCGCTGGCATCCGCATACGCATACATTCTCCCTTTTTTTCCCTGCCTCTGAGTACTTGGCTAGCCCGTTCCGCGAGCACCGAGGAAAAAAAAAATTCCCTGCCGGCTCCCCGCGCGCGCGTAATGCCATCAGCAGAACAGGCGCGCCAACACGAAGGAAAATCAACGCACACACACAAGAAGATAACAAAACAAACTCTGCGAAGAGAAGGCAGGCGAAAAAAAAAGAAAAGTTGCGTATGAACGCGAGCTGCCTGGAAAAATCGGAGAGAAAGCGTGGCACAATTAACGCAAACCAAATAAAGGAGCACGAGGCGAGCGTGCTTTTACTTTCTCTCCCTAGACTCCTCACGCGAACAACCCCTTACAACTCCGGCGCTGCCTGGTCGCAAAAAAAGTTCCCCGCGAATGAACACGGCGTCGTTCATTTTGCCCAGTTTCGGATCTTTCTTTCTCCTTCTTCCTTCTTTTATTCCACCTCGCGAGGTAATCCAGGGTGCTTCCGTTCCAACAAGTTCTCCCCCTCTCCCGCTTTTATTTTTCCTTTTCCCCGCTTCCTTCCTGTCCCTAGTTTGTTCCCGCTCTGGGAAAAGTTCCTAGGGAAGATGAGAGGGGAAAAAAGGAAGTACAGAAAAGGAGCGACTCCACCAACAACACAAGAGCGGAATCCGAGGAAGGGCAGAGAGACGGCTCGTTCGATCGCAACGCTAGCCAGGGCGCAGCGGGAAGGAAGGGAAAGGGCGCTTGCTGCGAGAGAATGTCGCAGCAAGTTTTAATTGAATTAACGAAGCAGCGACACTGGGAGGAGAAAGCCCCGCTCCACGTGCCGGGAAAGCAGGCGGGCAGCGGCGGCGCTCGGGGGTGGGAAGAAAAGAGAGAGAAGTCGCCGGGGACAGCAAAGTGAAATTGAGAAGGCAAAAACAAAAAAAAAATAAAGAGAGTGGAGAACAATAAATGCACAAACGGTCGCAACGCGGGGGAGCGCTCCTCCATACTACCACTACCGTCTCCTGTTTCCAGCGAGATGAGAAACTCGGGGCCGACGAGGGTTTTTTTGGCGCGGAACACGCCGGGTCCGAAAGAGAAACCGTGTCCGAAACGGCCGGTCGATTAAAACGAGCGAGAAAGAGAAAAGGTTGAAGGAGAAAAAAAAGAGGAAGAACAAAAGAAGAGAGAACGGAAGGAGGCGGTCTTGCGAGACTCCCAAGGAGGAGGCGGGCGCCGCGGCCTTCGGGAAAATATGACGAAGAAAACCGAGGGAGGCCACATATCCCCACGCTCCCTCTCTTTCGCTTCCTTTGGCGTCTCGACAATTTCCCGTTTTATTAATCTTCCTCCTACGCGTACTTTCATCTTCTTACGTCGAAATGAGTGTCATCCGTTCGAGTTACGCGCTAAGCAATACGAAGAGGTTTTCACACGAGGGAAAAAATGGAGAGGGGGGGGGGGGGGGGGGGGGGGGGGCTGCACGGCTACGGATTAAACAAAGCTAAACAAGTAAACACGAAAAGACGGCCTCTCACAGACTGAGCGAGTTACGGTGTTTCCGCGGAGACTGCAAGTGTCCTTGGGGACCCTGGTCAACCGTCTTGTAAAAAAAAAAAAAAGAATAAAAAAGTGTACACGACTCCTGAAATCGCGTTACGCCAGGTTATACACGTTTACTACAGCCTTGGTCGGCAAGCGCCTCCGCCCGGGCTTTCACGCAGTCAATACCAGGTTCCCTTGAAGCGCCTCCACGTGGTTGCAGGGTGACGTCCCCTAGTGTTCGGAGTGGTACAGTCTAGTGGTACGGTCTATGCCACGCAACAGGTTGTGGCTACACAATTTTCTTATAAGAAATCTAACGTACGGAAGCAGCTGTCGGAAACCCCGTTCTCCACACTGCGGCGACCGCCGAATGGTGTACGAGGCACGAGTCGAGCAAGCTCCTGCGTTCTAATCAAATTCAAGGCGCGCTCGAGAGCTTTCTTTTTTTTTTCCTCCCCGCTTACGACCCCCCCCCCCCCCCCCTTCGTTACGGAAATTCCTGTCCTTCTCGGCGTCAACTTAACCGCGATTTCGGGATGATTCCTCACCCAGTTTTGCCAAGAATTTGATAAAAAAGCGTTTCGTCGCACTTTTAACGCACTCGCACTACCACGGGCAGACGCAAAACGGCGCAGTTACGCGAGAGCGCGCTTTTAAGACTCTCGAAAGGGGCACGCCACTCACTCGCGCCGCGTGCCAACGCAACAGCAGGAGAGGTCAACGTTCCGCAGTGAAAACAGCTGCAGAGCGGGCACACGCCCCTGCTTACGCACGAAACAGAGGGCGAATAAAAAAACGCACACACACACAAAAGCAAACAGGCGCGTCGACGAGGGGCCACGAAGCCACTCGCGAAGGACACAAACAACACGCCGCGGGCACGCGACCGGCGCGAGGAGAAGAAGCCATTAAACGAACACCGGCCGACGATGTGAAACAAAACACACACGCAGCGCAGAGAGGAAAGGGGGGAGGGGGGGGGAGAAAGAGAGCGGTAAACCACCACCGCCGTCAATACGGGAGGAGTCGTCGTCGGCAGTGGAGGGTGGGCAAAACGCAAGCGGCAGGCACAGACGCACGCACACTGCTCGTATAAATCATCCCGGTAAACAGGAGGAAAAGAAGAGAGAAGAAGGGGAGCAAGGACGGAGGCGGCAAGGTCGCGCCTCGGCGACGCCGACCAAGGAAAAGCCGGGCTCCCCCCCTTCCACACGCACCCCCTCCTCTTTCTCCCAGTGGCCGACCTTTCAAGGTCGCCGAGGAGGCGCCTTTTATGACTCATCGGCGAAGCGTCAGCTGACAGCGTCGGCGACTTCCGCGCGCGCGCTCTCCGCTTTCATCGTCGGATTTCCTTGCGCTAGGCTGCCTGTAACAACCCCCCTCCCCACCCTTTCTATCGTTTTATTGTTAGTTTTGTTTCCTCACCCTCGGACAGAAGCCTGCTTTTTTTTTTTTTCATAGATGTCTCGAAAACCTCAAAAGCCGCTTTCCGCGTATTGTACGCATCGCTCGAACAAAACCAATGCGCACATCGTTTCTGGTCAGAGGGTCACACGCTCCCCCGTAAAAAAGCGAGTGCAAAACACAGAGCTTGCGCATTTTGTTCGGCAATTAACAAACTTAGCTTCAATCCGAACAGGTCAAACGAAAATTGATCGCGTTCATGCTTATCACTGTACGTCACAGGACATCAGTCGCCAGCCCAGCGGCGCGATTTCTGGCTCAGATGTGCGCCTGCCATGGGGCCGCTCAGAGAAGGAAGGAGCGGGCAATATTCTGCAATGATCCATTCAATTTTTCATTTCCTCTGGCGGTGATGTCGACGTGACGAAAGCAACAGCAGGTACGAAACTGAACGGCCAGCCACAAACATAGCCGGTTTGTTCGCAGCGTCGCCTCGTGCCACCGCATCCAGTTCGGCCAAGTAACACAGCCGCTTTGTTCGCATATGGCAGGTTCTCTCAGATCATTAATGGCAGTTTACCAATATCCTTAAAGAGGAAAGTGTACAACAGCTGTATCGAATCAGTGCTCGCCTACGGGGCAGGTACGTAGATGTTAAAGGGCAATTGAAGCGGTTTTAAAATTCGATGAATTCAAGGAGGTTGTCGCATGTGCGAAATATGTGCTGGTAAACCCTGCGAAATCGTTTTGCTCTAGCATTTTAAATCCTGGCGTAATAGCCGAATAAAGTCGTCGTCGGCGTTCAGGCTTCTCTAAGTGTACAGCGACGGGTAGAGGCCCCGATAATGACGTCACGTATGACGGCACTACGTTTCCAGCGAGGAAACGGTTATTCCATGGAAGAAACCCGACGCCATCGAAGGTGAAGCTCACGATGCATTGTTTGGCGCCATCTGACGACGCACAGCAGCATGCAGGCGTAAGCAGCGGACATCTGAAATTTCGGCAACAATGACGAGACTTCCGAGTTTTCCCGCACTCCTCCAACGTAGTGAGAAGAAGCCTAAACATCGTCGCGGTTTTAATCGATGATTTTGACATCATTTTAAATGCTAGTACATAAATACTTTTCATGCTTTATCTAGAAGCTGGACAGATTCGAATTCTTGAATAACCTCGAATTCTCAAAAAACCGTTTCAGCTTCCCTTTAACGAAACGGGTTCAGCTTAAGGACAACGCAGCGCGCTATGGAAAGAAAAATGACAGGTGTAACGTTAAGAGACCGGAAGAGGGAAGAGTGGGTGAGGTAACGAACGCGGGTTAATGACATTCTAGTCGAAATCAAGAGGAAGAGAAATGGGCTTGGCAGGGCATGTAATGCGAAGGCAAGATTAAGGGTAACGGAGTGGAATCGAAGAGAAGGCAAGCGTAGCAGGCGGCGGCAGAAAGTTAGGTGGGCGGATTAGATTAAGTAGTTTGTGAGGCTACGGTGGCGCAGCTGCCAAAGGACAAGGTTAACTGGGCACACATGGGAGAGACTTGGGCTCGAGACGCCTTTATGCAAGCAGTAAATGGCATCATGACCTGGCGGCTCAAATGCACCCCCCCCCCCTATCAAATCCCCGCCAATCCTAGCAAAGGTAGGACGCGCGCGGAAAAAAAAAAAGTACATGTGAACAGCCTACAACCACGCGAAAACCGGCGTTGCTCGCCTGCCAGTCATGAGTACTCAACAAACGGGCCCTGCTCTTTCCACCAGATCGCGGGGTAACAATAGCCAAAGTCCACTCAACACGCACATCCCTCCGCTTATATTGTACACCACTCGATTTTTTTTTATTTCTCATTTCCTAGCACTAACAAAAATCCTCATATCATAATACGTCGTTGTACAACCAGCGAACGACATAAGAAGGCAGGGGAGACCGGCGCTAATAGCCGGCTCCGGCGCGCGCTCAAAGGCAGCGAGGCGGAATCTCGTAATCGGATTAATTGCGGATTAGGAGCACGCGTGCGCGCAAGTACTGGACCGCGATTAGGAGCGCACGGTTCATGCTCTCGGACGGCGAGCCGACGGAACAAAAGGAGCAAATAAATAGGCGACAGTGGAAGAGGCGTTCCAGTACAGACGAGCAAAAAAAAATGCGCGCCGAGGCTTAGCGAACGAACGCTGGCTTTGGCGGGACAAACACGCGGCTTACGCGTTACAGCGGGCCCACCGCAGGCGAGTTGCTCAAGAGCCGGGGTAGACCACGGGAAAACCTGAGCGACGATGCGCCATTTGGGCGATACGCGCGCGGGCCGACGCTGAAAGGGTAAGTTAAGCCGGCGCCAAGCTGCGCGTGTCAGTCAAACGCGGCTGTTAGGCACTCGATTAACGCGGATGCGCCGAACTTAACGAGCAGCTGCCCTGCCCCGCCCGGCTGTGACAAATACGAGGCAGCCGATTAGAGCAGCCCGATTAGACGCGTCGTCACAGTCATTTCACGGCCAATGGGCACGCTCACACTTGGCGCGCCAGTGCCATCGCAGCGATGTGTGTGTGTGTGTGTGTGTGTGTGTGTGTGTGTGTGTGTGTGTGTGTGTGTGTGTGTGTGTGTGTGTGTGTGTGTGTGTGTGTGTGTGTGTGTGTGTGTGTGTGTGTGTGTGTGTGTGTGTGTGTGTGTGTGTGTGTGTGTGTGTGTGTGTGTGTGTGTGTGTGTGTGTGTGTGTGTGTGTGTGTGTGTGTGTGTGTGTGTGTGTGTGTGTGTGTGTGTGTGTGTGTGTGTGTGTGTGTGTGTGTGTGTGTGTGTGTGTGTGTGTGTGTGTGTGTGTGTGTGTGTGTGTGTGTGTGTGTGTGTGTGTGTGTGTGTGTGTGTGTGTGTGTGTGTGTGTGTGTGTGTGTGTGTGTGTGGTGCGTGCGTGCGTGCGTGCGTGCGTGCGTGGGCGTGTGTGTGTGTGTGTATAGGTTTTTGGGGTTTAACGTCCCAAAGCGGCTGAGGCTAAGAGGGCCGCCGTAGTGAGGGGCTCCGGACATTTCAACCACCTGGGGTTGTTTAACATGCACTGGCATCGCGCGCGCGCGCGCGCACGCACGCACGCACGCACGCACGCACGCACGCACACACACACACACACACACACACACACACACACACACACACACACACACACACACACACACACACACACACACAAACACACACACAAACAAGCAAACACGGCACCAGGCGCATGCGCAGTAAGCACGGCCGGCTATTCTTTCCGCGCATTCGCCTGGTGCCGCCCACACTAATCGGCTATTGGATGAAGCGCTTAGAAAGGCCACGCGATCGCCCGTTCCCTTTAATAGTGGCCAGAACAGTACCTATTGGCAATGGCCAGCCGTTAGTTGTCTACCGGTTCTTCCGCGGGCCGACCTCGGTTCCGAACCGATCGAGCTCTCCCGCCTGGTTCTCCGCCGAAACCTGAGCCGCGGCGGAGGGCTTCGCTCGTTCCTGCCGCCGAACGCCCAACTGTGAATGAGCCCTGCCAACTAGCCTCCAGGCAGCTGTGTAATTATAACAGCCTCCGGTCCCCGACGAAACCGTTCATTCAGCGCCCGACAGGAATGCTAGCTGCGAGAAAGCGAAGAAAATACTGCTATCGTGCGATTATTCAAAAGTACTTTCTCGGTACTTTCTTGAGCTAGTCATCAGCTACAGTTGATCAGTCGCTCTGCCGTTCTTCAGCGCGGTTCATCTCGTACACGCTGCCCGCTTTTCGGCTAATCGACGGCCCCTAGTTCTGAGTCCCTGCAGCTAAACAACGACGGCCGGCCAATCAACGGCTACGAACAGCGGAAGCACGCCATTCTTTCAGCCCGAAGAGGAAGCAGCGAAAAGTGCTCACGACGGCCCACCACACACACACTGCGTCAGCTACGAGCGCTCGCAAACAGGCGTGATTTCCTTCACAGACATTCGGACAAAATAAGCATTTCAACACTTGTCCTTCTAGTTTTCTTTTTTGCACCGCTGACCCACGCGGGCAGTCTGGTAGGAACGAAGAGTCCAGCCTCGCAGCAGCAACGACCGAACACGCGGGCATCCGCTGGTCAAACAACGCGCAGAGAGCCAAGAAGCTGCAGGGGGAGATTCGCCGGAGCGGCGCGAACGAAGAACTCTCCGCGCGATAGGTGAGACGCACCGCAGCCCTTCCTCGGCTTTCCCATCGCATCAACCGCCCATTCCGCTCCCCTTCCTTCTGGAAACAGCACGCAGAGGCTCGGAAGCAATCCGACCTTTATTGCAAGCCAGCGCCGGCCAGACGGCGATCTTCCTTCGTTCGCCGTTACGACTCGAACCGTGGACAGCCGGAACGGAAACGCACCGACGACGGCCGCGCCGTGGTTCCCCCGATTGGTACAGACACATACACACACACAACCGGGTCGCACAACACCCGCGAAGGGAAGACAAGCCACCGGGGGAGATGACAAAAGGGCAGACGCCGCGCCAGCGAGCGAGAAAGAAACCCTGACGGCGAGCGGGGGGTCAGCCAGAAGGCAATTGGCGCACCGCCGAGACCTAAATCGACCTCGGAGGCAGTGGCCATTCCCCGGACACGACCCATAAGCGCAGGAGCTACCCGTTGCCTCTGAGCCGCCTCGACCCTCAGCGGGGGCCGCAGTCTTCGCCGAGGAAGCGAAACTCGTTTCGCGGATTGCAGGCAGCCATGCCTCGGCTGACTTGGGCAAACGGACGGGGGGCAAACACTGAGGCCGATAGCGCAGCGCTGCCTCGCAACACTCGCCGGGGCAGTAGCTGTACGCGGCACCCGACGCCGGGGCTATACTGCGATCCTGGAAGCACTCCTCCGCCACACACTGGCCTTTTATTTTTCTTCTTATTAACAGCCACGATTTGCGGAACGACCGCCGAGCAATCAGTGAGCGAACACCGAAATGCGCACGGCGCATCATCGGCAGTCCCGCGAGAGTCGTATACACACGACGGCGCCGGGCCGAAAATTCGCCACTGCACAGCGCCGCCGGTGCGCATGCGCGGAGAAGCATGCGCAAGAGGTCACCTTTGCTGCATTTCACGGCGGGCGAACTCGGGTACACGTAGAGGGGACCCGCACCCCTCCTCATTTCGCCCGTGGCCTCGCCATTGGTTTCTCTCGCTTACTGATACGATATACTCATACACGAGATCATATATGCGCCGAAAGCTGCCCATTAGGTAGCACGTACGAAGTACGAACTTGCACGGTGTCCGCCTTTTCAGCCGCTACTTCTGCGCATTTTATGACGCCGACTCCGAAAAGACGCGGATCACAAACCTGCAAGACACACGCACGCACGCACGCGCGCACGAGCATGGTGCAAGCACGCACAATGGACCGAATTCGAGAAAAGCTGCCGGCAAAGGCGTACGCCCAATTATGGGGCCAAATCTCCATTCATCGCGGAAACCAAAAAACGACAACGGAGAGAGGGCGGCAGGGGAGAAATGTCGTCGGGCAAGCACAGCCTCCTGCTGCACCGGCGCACTTCATTTGCATCGCCGATAGCGCGATGCTCCTCCCGTGGCCCCCACATCTCCGGCGGCATACATATTCCGATCCTCGTCGATCCGCCCCCGCGTGGGTGCCGCCGGATCGAACCCCATCCGAAAGGAATAAAAGCCCCGGCGAGCAAGGATCAATGCGGCCCAACGGGGATCGGCGACGGCCCGCCGCTTCGATTGGGACGCACACGCGCGCGCGCATTCGTGGAACGCCCTTTTCGGACCAGCGGTCCGCGCCGATACCCAGGGGCCGGCACGAGCAGCCGGGCCACAGAGACAAGCGCACGTCCGCGACGGTGCTTGTCCGGAGAGCTTCGACAAAAGTTCCGGCGAGCGGCGTCCGTGTCGCTTGCCGGAGGCTAGCGTAACTCGCGGGGCCCAAGAGCACCGCCGTAGGCAAGCCACAGTCGAAACAACTCTCGAGCCGACCCGCGCTGCGCCCAGCCAGCCTAAAAAAAAAAGGCACTGCGACGCGTGGCTCTAATCGTCCACTCGACCCAACGTCACTGCAGTGACGTCACGAAGACGAGTCAAGGCCACCCGCGGTGCACCGCGTACGCTCGGTCTCGCGCACTCCACCGCGGTTGCGCAAAGGCCGCTGAATATCGACCAGCAGCCCGTCTATGACAAATAACAGCCTTCGCAAAAAACCGTTATTACGCAATTAAAGCCCATTGACAAAACCGACAGAATAGGCGTGACAAGGGCAACAAGCGGATAAAGAAGAGGGATTGGGGAGGAGGTAGTAAAGAAGTGCCAAGACTCCCTGGTCGGTACGAATTCGCCCTCCACGCGCACCGCGTGCTGATCGCACATCCCATTTACCAGCGCATGCGGGCGCCTCTTTGCTTTTCTTCCGCCCGCTACCGTGGGCCGCTCCTCAGCAGAGCAGGCCCGCCTCGCGTTTCGGTTTTTCGCTGCCGCGGAGAAGAAAATAAAACGGGGGTACCAGTGACACACACACGCAACAATGCGGGAAAAGGTAAAAAGAAGAAGCGTCGGAGAAACGCAGAGAGACCAATGCAACAACCAGCGCAGAAGGAACCAACGCGAAATTGCAGGCAGTGCTGAGAAATAAAGTAAAGAGGATGGTAAAAAAATAAGGAGGGGGGTGGCTCCATGAACCAAACGAGTCCCTCAAGGCTGCGCCGTGCGCTCCTCCGATCGGAGACGAGGCCCGCTGCGTCGGAGACGGAAAGGACCCACGGGCCGCAGAGGGCACTCGCGAAACGGCCGTGCGCGTCAGTCTCTCTCGGAAGGGAGGGAGGGCGCATGGTGATGATGATCACGGCAGTGTGTATCTTCCACGAGGACGGGAAGAGATAGAAGAGGAAGTGAAAAGCGGAGAGGGAAAGAAAAGACGAGAGAAAAAGGGAAAGCCGCCTCGATTTCTTCGCCGGGGTCCATTAAAAACACATCTGAAACGCATCTCCGAAACGGGGAAGAAATTAAGCCCCGCGATCAGCCCCTGCGGCGGACCGCGAACGGAAGGAGACAGCTTACGCGACAGCAGTACACACACAGACCCCCCAACACAACCAATGAGGAGACGACTAGAGAAAAAGCAAAAACGCAAAGAAAACCGGGAGGAAGAGCAGACAGACATCGGCGCAAGGACGGGGCTCTACTACACGACCATTACACCAGCTGCAATGCGCGCACAGAGGGCGCACGTGACGCTCCGTCTTCCTGGTGCACTGCTTGTGTCCGCCTAACCCACGCCAACAAGCTGCACACACCGAACTAGCCCGCAGTAGCCACTGCCTCGCACAGCAGCTGGCTTTCCCGCTCTCGAGCGTAGCTCCGTGGACAGTTTCTGGAGAGTGTAGGCACACCCTGACACGGCCGTCACTGCGGGCTGCCTGCAAGTTTTATTCTGCGCGTTTCTACCATCTGTGAGCAGTTTCCGCCCCTGTCACATGTGAGACAATCCGCTACCAACCCCCCAGCCTTGAACCAATCAGTGTCGGATTCTGAATCGACAGTTTCGCAGCTGGCTCGACCGAAGCGCCTCGCGGTACTGTGGGTGTCGCAAGGCAGAAAGACGCAGTGAGAACACATGGAGAGCACAATGAACATACGAGAGCCTCGCTTGCGCGCAAGGCGCGACGGACAGCGCTGACCCCGCTACGTGCAGCAACCTCGGCGTCACGTGGCGTCGAGCGCGGTCGGCAGTGGCCGCGCGACTGACGACGGAGAGGCTCGATCGCACGCCCACCCTGCACCAGTGATTGCGCAGCATTCTTTACTACGAGACCGATAAGAACGCCAAGGGGAGGGGAGCAAAAAAGCCGGTCACTGACAACGTTACGTCCTAGCGCAAAGGCGTAAGAAAAACAGCAGCAAAGATTTTTAAATATCGGCAGAGCGCAACCAACCAGGAAACGCGGAAGAAAAACAGGAGTGGTTACGTTTGGACGCCGCCAGCGATAACGTCGTCCAGCCCCCTTCACTGCTACCGCAACACGCCAAGGTCGACGGCGGGAAATTAAAAGGCAAAAGCGAGGCGTAAAGAAGGCAGCACCCCCCCCCCCCCCTACCTCACCTCACCCTTCCTTATCTCGTGAACGCACTGACACAACGGGAGGGGGGGGGGGGGGTGGGGGGGGGGGGGGGGGGGGGGCAATAACCGAAAGCCCAGACACGCTGACCGCAATGATAAGGACTCGCAAAGGCAAGTCATTTAAGTATCTTATCTGCGTTAGTCGTTCCCCCCCCCCTTCGCCACATTGCTACGGAAGCGCGGCGACCGAAGCTTGGGCGAATTTCAAAACAAATAGGAGATTACGACCAGTTGGACAAAAACGAAGGCAAACACCGCTCAACGGGTCGATCCCAGGAAGTAAAACACCACAGCGTTCCCTCTTGGTCGCCCCGGCAATGGGCAGTGTGTAACCCTTCGGGTATCCACAGTAGAGATATCGCCACGCGTGACGCGGACGCAACGGACTCTATTTGCCGTCCCGTCTAAATTTTAAAGCGAAAAGCTTCACTACGATAGCCAACACCGCGCTTCGCGTGAGCCGGCGTATGGCGGAGCACTAGTGACGTCACGCACGGCGCAGGCTACTGCGCATGTGCGCCGCCGCTTCTCCTCGCCACCGTTTGACCTTTCGCCGCAGCCGTGCGCAGTGCGCATTTGAAAGGAGGGGGTGTTTAAGGCGCGCTTGCCCATAGAACAGGCGCACGCTGCCGCGCGCTATGCGTCATCGTCAAGTTCGCCGCAAGCGCGTATTCATCGCGGAGGCCGGCTATATAACCGCTTGCCAGAGAATAGGCGTGCGCATTCAACATGAAAGGAGATGAGAGTGACACTACCGATACAGAAGTGATCATAAAGCATAACCATAACTATCATCACCGCAGCTTTTCGCTTCGAGATATCCAGGCTTAACCTTAGCTAAGCCCCAGCCAATTTTTCTTATCTGCGCCTTCAGTTCAGGGAAGCGTTGCCTCCCAGGGAGCCTCCTTGTGTAGACTGAAGCCTCGCCCAGCTCGGAACATGGGAGTGACCTATCCGTTTAAACACCGAGACAAAATAAGACAAGACCCAGCCACACGGGGGCCAGCTTATATCTGCGTGTACGGCAACACGCGTCTCCAATCCGATTCGACCCTCTCCCAGAATTCCCAAAGCGACCAAATAAGCTCACGGACAGTGCTCAAACGAAGAGATTACAGAAATATTGTTCGTTTTCTTTCCTTTTAATTTATTCCTTTTAACACAACAGGCGATGTACGAAAGGTGATGCACGAAAGGTGATGCACGAAAGGTGATGCACGAAGGTGATGCACGAAGGTAGTGCACGAAGGTAGTGCACGAAGGTAGTGCACGAAAGGCAATGCACTGCACGCAGCTACAGCGGCCATTCCGGAGAGGCAGGCAATCGGGCGTTCCGCGGCGGTCTAGTTAAGAAAAACCGGCCTCGTCAATGGGCCGTACTCAGGTACGGGGGGCCGGCAGAAGAAAAAAAAAACCTAACTATAACGAACACGCTCTGCGGGCCAAGAAGAAGAAGGTGACAGCGGCGCAGCGCACGGTGAAAGAAAAAGGGACGACGCCGCTGCTCCCGTGACTCTCATTTTAGCACCAGCCGACCACAGAAAGCCGCTACAGCGGCGTCACTTCGCCTTCTTTCTTTTTCAGATTCCCTTTTCTTTGCTCATCTCTCTATGCCGGTCGAAATCTCGCCGCTCGCGCGGCTATTCCGCTCAGGCTGGCCCCTCCCTCCTTTCTCGCCGCATTCTTTCTTCTCGGCCACCGCCGCCGCGGGTCATCCATTTTTATTTCCTGTTGTGTTTATCCGACCTCGCCGGAGAGGGACCCCCGCGTTTCGTAGCTGATCCGGTGTTTGTTTCGTACTCGCTCTGGTTCAGTGTCACGGCCGAAGGAACGCCGGGACACACCGCCGCCCCTCTCTCTTTCCCCCTTCGGCCGGGTGTGTTTTCTCCCCTCCTCCCACGCTCATTCATTCATTCAGACCTTCGCGGCGCATCCGCCCTCCGGTCGCTCCTCTTTCCGCTGCACACAACTGGCCCCGCCCCCGTCAACCGGGCCGCCGTCGAATGGCCAGTCAACCGAGGCGCACCTGACACGTCGCTTCGGTGCAGAGCGAGCCGATTCTTCATTGCAGGCACGTGGACACCCGAAATTAAAATTGGTTCCCGTGTAAACTGTTTGAACATGTCATTTATTCTAATCTGGTTAAATTTCTAGAAAATCATTCGTTTTTTTTCCCTCATCAGCATGGCTTTCGTCAATCATTTTCTTGTGAAACGCAACTCATTTCCTTCACCCATGTTTTATTTGATGCATTAGACAAGGGATTTTTCATTGACTGTGTATTTTTAGATTTTCAGAAAGCATTTGATCTTGTTAATCACCAACTACTTTGTTTTAAGCTCGGTAAACTAAATATCGACCCAAACATTCTTTCATGGATCGAGAGTTTTTTGCGTAACAGAACTCAATTCGTCACTGCAAATAACGCTGATTCTTCACCATGCTCTGTTACCTCCGGCGTGCCTCAAGGTTCCGTGCTTGGGCCGCTATTGTTTCTAATATACATTAACGATCTTCCAATTTCTATTAACTCCACAATCAGGCTTTTCGCAGATGATTGCGTTATTTATCGAGTAATCAAATCCGCTTCAGACTCATCCTTACTTCAAAGTGACCTAAATAAGGTATCTAGTTGGTGTAATGTTTGGCTCATGAGACTGAATACTAATACCCCTGTCACACTAGCAAATTTAATGTCATTCGAATCGAATGACATTAGCACCTAATGTCATTATTCGACTGCTACACGGGAACATGTAATGTCATTAGGTTCGAATGACATTCGCCATCGAATGAGTTAGGGGAACTCATTCGCATTCGATCTCGAACCGAATGCGTACTCTGGACACCAGATACGCAGCAGGAACAAGCGACGCGAAAAAATTATGTGCACACTGCCAAACCTAGAAAGTGCATTTATTTAGTTCTGCTAAAAAAAAGTTAATGTTGGTGTGAATCTGTTCACACTAGAGGCTGTCGTGGATAGCTATTACTCTCGGTCTCAGCAGCCTACAGCAGCGGCCGAGCGCAAAGGAGCGTCTTTCCCGCGACCGTCGGTCATTTTGGGATCCGTGATTCTTGCTGGCTGGCGTGCCCTGTTTGTTAAGCTCGAAGGTACTTAAAGACGTGACTGAGCAGTTCACCTTTTGGAAGTCATTTCCAAGCTCCGCGCGTGTCCGCGCGCCGCCATGTCAGCCATTTTGTTTGTTTACATTTATCGGATTTGTGGTTGACTTTGTACTTGGCTTGGCTTTTGATGGCTAAAGTGGTGCAGAATGGCCGCAAATAATATTTTAAGCGTATAATGCGGCACACAAATGTTCTCACCCGCTTTTGAAACACTGCACAACAATTTCAAATATCTTTTATGCGCGCCGATGACGTTCGGTTGGACTATTTTTTTTTTCACTCATCGTCGATGCCATCATTTTCGAATGACATTACTTTTTCCCGTGTAGCACCGAAAGAGACCGAATGACATTCGATGCATCGAATGCCATTAGGTTCGAATGACATTAAATTTGCTAGTGTGACAGGGGTATAACAAGTGTAAGGTCATGCGTATTTCACACCGGTCTGCTAACGAAAATCTTATTCCCTACAATATTTCAGGTTCTCTCCTTGAGCAAGTTACCACATATAAATATTTAGGGGTTCATATAACTTCTAACCTTTCATGGCAGGCACATGTTGATTATATTGTTAACAATGCTAACCGCATGCTTGGCTACTTGCATCGTAATTTTTCCATGGCTCCATCTTCTTTAAAACTGCTACTTTATAAAACCTTAGTTAGATCTAAATTAGAATATGCGTGCTCTGTGTGGGACCCGGGACTTGAAACTCTTACTAATCAGTTAGAGTCAGTACAGAATCGTAGCGCCAGATTCATTTTGTCTAACTTTTCCCGCACTGCTAGTGTAACTACAATGAAAAATACTTTGAACCTTCCTAGCCTTTCCCTTCGTAGAAAACTCGCGCGAATACTAACTTTTCACAAGATTTACTACCACAATCATCAGCTAAAACGGGATCTTCTATCAGAACCATCGTTCATATCACCTCGCACGGATCATCGCCACAAGGTACGCATTCCATACTGCCGAAACAATGCATATTTTAACTCGTTTATACCAAAGACGGCGAGCGATTGGAACCACCTGCCCCCCTTGGTTGCCGACATCTCTGACAACTGTTTATTTAAAAATGCCGCGTAAAACTGTGTTTGACTAGGCTGTTTTCTTACGTAATCTGATTTGTATTTTGTTCAAGCTTACGTTTTTTCATTCCTTGCTGTATAACATTACATTTTCCGTTTACTTTTTGTTTTCATTTTGCTGCATTGTTTTTACTTTTTTATCCACTCCCTTCTGTAACGCCCCACTGGGGCCCTGAAGGTATTGTAATAAATAAATAAATAAATAAAAGAAAAGGCCGCACAGCAGCGGGAAGCTCCGGAATAATTTCGACGACCGAAGCTTTGCGTATGCTTCGCTCATGAGAAAACCACTGGAATGATGCCGAGGAAACGCGACATTATTCTCTACCTTTTCTTCCTTTCTGCTATCGCCACTTTCAACCACCAGAACCCAACTACCGTCACCTGTCTCTGCTGAAGTGTCCTTAACCAGTTGCTATCACCGGCGTTTCGTTATAGCCGGTATTTCGTTATAACCCGTGTTACAGCTGCCGGCAGGTGGGGACCTCACATAGACGCCGGACAGTTTCCGCCCTCATGACCCTCATATGACGCTCTCGCATTAGAAAGGAGAGAGTGATCGGAAGTAACTCTAAAACTGCGCGAACCCCGTGAACACTGGGGCTGCCCCCGAACGGAGCGCCTCCAATGTGCACGCACGGCGCGAAGAACAGTCACGAGAAAACGAACGACGGCTCATCTCGGAAGGGCGAACAGCGGTAAGAACGCCACATGCGCACTGCAAGAGTATACGCCACGGAAACGGCCAGGAACCGCTCCTCGACTGCAACGATGGGCGTGAGCCCGACGACGACGACATAGGGCGCAAATGCGAAACGTGGCCGAAAACAAAACGGTGCACTCGTGATTCGTTCAGAAAAGAGTGAAAAGGGAACAAGCTGCCCTATACGGCACTCCCTTCCCCTTAATTTAACACCTGCAGAGGCGTATTCGTGTTTACAGTGGAGAGTTAAAAGGGCGGACCGCGCAAAGCGGCAGCAGGTCGTCGCCAAGAGGCTTCGCGGTTTCGAGCCCGGTCGTATTCGTCGTTGTTGCCCGAAGGTAAGTACCTACATCACGCTCCGCCCAAACGTGTCCGCAACATGCCAGTCGTACAACATCCCTCGTTCGTCGCACGGGGCTTCCGACAGAGCTCGATACGCGGCGCGCGTCAGCTTGGCCCTCATTATTACCGCCGTTATTGATACGAACGCCGGCGACGGCCAGGCACCCCAATTAGCGCGCACGGGACACGCTAATTAATGCGTTCAACGTCGTGCCCCGCTCAACAGCAGCCGGGTCACCGGGCGCCTTCCACACGTGCGCACACAGAGGCACAACGGAGCCGCGTTATAAAAAGGGAAAGGGGGAAGAAGAGGGGAAGGCTGTCGTAAATGCAGACACCGACGAATTAGAGGGGGCTCTCTTCAAAGACGAGCTGCCGCACGGATAAGAGAGAGAAGAGGGGTGCCGCTGGCCGTGGTTCACTAATGCGCTGGAGCACTGGGGCGTGACACAACCGAGCGAATAAACTGGAGAAACGTCCCCACCCCGCATCCCTTTCTTTCCCTCAGCCTAATCCCGCAGCATTCGCTGCCATACAACAGGCAGATTTTGTTACCTTAGCCCCCGTGGACTGGCGACGAGACACCATCGAGTCGCGCCCGTACAAACTGCACAATCAAACGATGCGTCCGCAGGAGACTATCATGGGGGAAAGAAAAAAAGAAACAAGGGACGAAGATGCCAATACAAACCAATCACTGCGCCTCTCTCGCCGTCACTGGCCCCACTACTGGCGGTTAAAGCAAAAGCCGCGCCAACGCGAGAAAACGGCGCGTCGTCTAAGCGTTGGCTGCACGGGCACTGCGGAACACAAAACGATTCGGCGGCCGAAATGAAAGTTTCGCCTCGGACTGGGAGGCAGACAAGCCGTCCAGAAAACAAACGCAGCAAGTCCACGGGACGAAAGGAGAGAGCGCTCCCAAATCCACGAACGGCAGCCGCACAGCTCCGTGGTCTCGTCTCAATCGAGGCACGCACACAGCGCAAGGCGAAAGAGATGAGCTACAGAGTCCAGGAGGGACACGTACGCTCCGAATAATCTCGGTCCGCGCGCGATGCGAGGAATAAAGGAGACAGCGTATTACTGGAAAAAGCGTCGGCGGCGATCGACAGAAGAAACATCCACGTTTGCAGGCACAATAAAAAAAGAAAAAAAAAGGAGGGGGGGGGGGGGAGCCTCCTTTCAATTCGCTCTACTCGCCGAGTCCACGGGAGATCGAAGAAAAAAAAGAACAGGGAGGGAGGGAGGATCACTCTTCTCTATGCGCACCAAAAGCGGTGGGCGCGCCCAATTAGAACCGAGCCTCACAAAGGGAGAGCCGAGCTCCTCAAACAGCCGCAGAGTGGCTCCCGAAAGAGCGGCCGCTTTCTTCGGCGGTGAGCCCCGAGACTTTAATTACGAGAGATCGCGCAGAGGGAAGGTGCACAACTCGGGAAGGGAGACGAAGTCCGTCCCCCCCCCCCCCTCTCCCGCTCCCTCTGACGGGGATAACAACGGGCTGCGCCAGAGGACTGCGCGACAGGCCGCTACAACTAAGGAACTTCTCCGCAGACATCCAGACTGTAGACGCGTGATATACACGAGCAATCCAGTAAGACTGTACACGGGGACGGCTGGTAAAAAGGGTGGAGGAAATTCGAGCGAGTTAGTACGGATCCGTACTGTTACGGCATCGCGAGAACGGAGAAGACGCAGACCAAGAAAGGACAGAAGAAGCGCTCGCTATCAACCGACAAAACTTTATTAAAGCACACGATACACACGAAAAGCGTTACATGCGCTGTCTGAACTATACGACTTGGACTGCATGTAACGCTTTTTGCATATATTATGCGCTCTAATAAAATTCTGTCGGTTTGGATAGCGAGCACTCCAGCCCTTTCTTCGTCTGAGTCTCCGCTGTCATGGTGCCACAACAGTATGGACGGTTGGTAACTACACAGCCAAGACTAAAAGGCCGCCGCGGTGGCTCAGTGGTTATGGTGCTCGGCTGCTGACCTTAAAGACGCGGGTTCGATCCCTGCCGCGGCAGGTGAATTTCTTTGGAGGAGAAATTCTAGAGGCCCGTGTACTGTGCGATGTCAGTGCGCGTTAAAGAACCCCAGGTGGTCGAAATTTCCGGAGCCCTCCACTACGGCGTCCCTCATAGCCTGAGTCGCTTTGGGACGTTAAACCCCATAGACCAATCACCCAACCTAAAAGGTCAAGACACGCTGCGCCGACCCTGTTACACCGCCTCAACACGAACCCTTTCGAAACGCGTCCCTTTCCCTCCAAGCAACACGTATCGGAAACTTGTATGTACGCAAGCGGTTGGAGAACTCGTCGCCACGCCTTTCTGAAAAGCAATTGCGGCGACTCTTCTCCGCCTCCTATCTGGCGTTGCCGCCCGCGTGTTCTCTTCCGAGCGCGATTACCGCGCATGCAATACAGCAGCGGAAACCGGAGACGACATTTCGCTTCCGCTGCTCGCGCCTCTGGCAGTAAAGACGTGCGACGAATAAGCGACGTCTGCGGCTGCTGGAGCGGGAGTTGTGCTTATGTTTTGCGGCGTCGGTCCTGGCTCGAACGACGCATACAACACGACGGAAAGCGTGCCTACGCGCCGCGCCTGCGGACCTCCGAAACGAGTGCGACACAAATTGGAAACGCCTACCCGAAACGCGCCATATCAAAGATTTTTTGTTTTAAAAAAAAACAACGCTTCTCCATTGCTAATCTCAGGTTACAAAACACACGCAAGTCGTGCTCATCTTTGCAGCCCACGCCGATGATACATCCACCGTTACGTCCCACAAGAATTGCCTCTCGTCCACCGAGAAAGATCATTTTTCCCGGCTGAAAACGACAGCGGCATGGTTGTCGGCACGAGCATCTCGTAGACTGAGACTCTACCGGAACCGCCGCTTAGAGTCATTGTCGGCTGTCGCGCTCAGCCCCGCGAGAAGACGCCTGCCCGCACCGTTGAAAAGGAATTTTTCAGAAAGCCGCGCTCGCCAGGAGTGTACGCTAATTTGCGCTCAAGAATGGGACGGGTGACGAAAGGACACGTTTGGCGGATAGGCCAAACGACGTTGACGAACAACGCTGTTTGGTAGTTATTGCTGCCGAACGCTGTCACATCGGGGCATCACCACAACGAACGCTGCCCTGTTTTCCTGCCGTTCGTACAGTGCGAAAAACTGCTGGGAAACAGGTTGGTTCGGCAGCGCGTTGATGGCTCGCTGGCGAACGTGTTTTGTTGACGTCACTGTCCTGTTTCAGCAGTGTGATTAGGCCACACAATATACCAAGAAAAGTGCACGCACACACACACACGACAACACGACCCACGTGGACACAAAAACGGGGCTAGCCCCGCAGATTCGACGGCAGTACAGGGCGCGGCCAGCGAAGCAAGAAGAATATTCATTCAGCCATTTTTGCTATGCGATAGCATTTGAGTTCAGCATGTGAAACAGGAAAGAGAAAACGTGGTGGTTGTGGTGGGGGGGGGAGGGGGAGTGCCTTCGAATACGATAAAAGTAGGCATCGCGGCACACACATTAGTTTCTGGGAGAACAAAACTGACAGCGCGGTTCGTAACGAGAGGTTATGCGATAGCTGTAAAGGTATCGACATTTTACATGTTCAGATAGAGACTATGACATACCCGCTTATAGACTCTCCCTCCCTTGCAGTCCGCCGCCGCCTCTCCTGCCTTCCTCCGTGCTCGCCATATTCTCCCTGCTACTTCCATGGTAACCACACTCCAAATGGTCCCCATGGCAACACACCCACTGGTTGTGCCGACGACTACGACACACTACTATACTGCGACGACACGAAAGAAAAAAAAAGAATTCGTGATACTCTCACTACTTGCACATGGGTGACAGGTGCGGGGGTCGTCATTCAGCGCGACTTTCGGGAAAACCGGAAATCGCTTCGCGACAGCGACGACCGTCGCTCCCGCCGCAGCTCATCCGAAGGGCGGTTTCGACCAGCTGTCGCCCGTCGCTGCGATCTCTCTCTGGCGAGTCAACGGGAAGTGCTGCGTGATGGCGGGTCACGCTGATCTGACGGACGGTGGCCAATTTTCCACCGGAAAGGAACCGCTGGCGGCCACTGCTTTGCTCGGTGTTGCCGCAGCATGCGCCCTGTCGGGGCATCGTGCTTAGCGCATATGAATAGTAGCACCCCGTCAATAGCGTACTTGTCCGCGTAGCTATCCGCGATTTGTTTCAATGAAAGCGGAAATAACCGAGCAACTCTACATGCATGCGTCACTCGAAAGCGGTCCCGACGGAAAAGCGCCTGGTCATTTTATACGCTTTGTCTCTCTCTCTCTCCTCCATCTTCCTGCTGCACTCAAAACACGTAACACAGCCTTCGGCGTTATCCTAACGCAAGCGCGGGCGAACACGGCTAAACAGCCTCAACAAGGGAGCGTGAGCGACCTGCCCCGGACCGTCTCACACAGGTCGGTTCCGTTTCCGACGATCAAGCGGCACCTCGCGCACACGGCCGTGGTGGCTACAAAACCGCCGCGGGCTCCCACTACTACACGTGCCTAGTTTCGTGCAGAAGCGGCAAGTGCAGCAGCTGCCAAGTATACAGCGGCTGCAAAGGTGGCCGCAGACGCCCCCGGCCTTATCTGAGGGTCCCCACTCGAGCAACGCCGCTGCCGCTATCAGCCCCGGAAAGAGGGGAGGGGAGGGGGGGGGGATGAGCTCATCCCGCGCGCGCTCTGCAATCGGGACCCTCACGTGAGAGGCCGGTGGAGAGTCCTTTCGCGAGACCCGAGGTGACATCGGAACAAAAACTGCCCCCCCCCCCCCCCCCCCACCCCCCGCCACACACACAAGCGGGGCCCCACCACGCCCGTCGAGAACGACAGCACCACCATCAAACACTGCTGCACGCGGAGAACTTGGGCGGCCAGCGCGAGATAGGGGGCGCCGCAGATAACGGCAAAGGTACAGGAGAGTTGACCTCGCAGCACCGGGAACGGAGGATGAGTGGGTGGACGCGGTTCCCGCCAGCAGGTGACGCGCCGGTTTGCTCAGGTAGCGGCGGGACACGATGGGAGCAACCGCGGCAGGAGCGCGGACATCGGCCTGTGAAACCTCACATGACGCACACGTAGCTACGAATTCTCACAAACAGAAAGTGCTCCGCTATATCGGCCCCGAAAGCTTCTACACTCATGCAGCTTCACGACCCTGAGAGCAACGCGTACAATCCCCTTCAGGCACTAAATATATACAGAGGAAAATTTGCGAACTTCCAGATTTTGATGAAAAGCACGACCAAAAATATGCGGAAAAAAAAGATTACTACCTTCCCTGACGCTTAATCATGCAATTTCGGCAGGGTCTCATGTGTCCACGTCGTGACTCAAAGCTGCTTTCAAGGCCTCAATTATACTTTTGACCGATTGCGGTCACGTGAAGTCATAACGTAAGAAATTTTCACATTTTAGAAAATATAAAGCACTCGTACTGGCTAAACAAACGACAGAGAATGTTTACTACATCTGAATCAGTGCGAAACCACAGATTTATACTAAGTAGAAGGTGACGATGAGCAGCCAGTGCCACTAGACAGAGCAGACGGAAGTTGACGAAGATGACAGAGTACAGAGGGCAAAACGCTTGCCTAGAACACGTTCTGGGTGTGTTTTGGGCTGAACACGCGACATCTAGCCATAACATTTGGTTAAAGATGATCTGGATGTAAGCATGTGCAGTTAAACTCATAGGATTTCATACTCATTTTTTGCCTTCCTGGTCGCAGCGGCTTTGGGAGCTGTAGAACATACAGTTAGGTCGTTCTAGACATGTGTTTTGCCCTCTGTACAATGCACAGCATGAGAGTGTGTTGCATTTTAACACGAGGCGTGTTCGGCTGTGGCGATAGCCTAGTGGTCTCGTGCAGCGTCCTCTGAAGCAGACCTGTTTGAGCCACTGTGGGTTCGACTCCCAGGCTTGAGTATTGATGCGATTTCTTTTTCTACCTCTTTTTCTATGTTCCAGAGGTGCACATTCAGGACACGATTTTGATAGGCTATGAACCTCCGGATTAGTGCTTTCATACTAAAAACACACTCGTACCGGAGCCATGTAAAAGATACCATGAAACACAAAGGTGTCCATTTTATAATTGACAGCCTCTGTTATTTTATTGTGCCTGGCTTGATGTGTTCCCACATACGATTTTCTCAGGTCACAGCACATTTTGCTGCATACTCATTAGAGGACACTACACCCTGTATACACAAATGTGGATGCGATGCCTGATGAGGAAATGAAACTCTTCCTCAATTTTCCACGCACGGTCTACTGTGCCTGGTTTAACAAACACAGAACGCTCTTGACCCCAAAGCATAGTGGTACATCACTGAACGTTTTAATTAGTTACCGACCAATTTTTAGTGTTCGGTGGGACCTGGAAAATAGTGCAAACAATTGAACAGTCCGAAAAATCTGTGAACTTAAAAAAAGAAACCTTCAGCGAAAAGCCTACTTCAAAAATAGAGAAGTTCGCCACTCCCCATCTTCCACTTGCAAGCGATAATATTAGACTATCACTAGGCCAGTTATGTTTTCGTCATGTCCGAACCACCTCTCGTAGCAACACCAAAACAGCGACGCAGCTGCAGGTCATGTCGTGATAAGATGCACACGCCGCGCGAAGAAGTCAATTACTGTAGGCAAAGACCATCCCGAAGACCGAGATACGTAACTTAATGTATGACTAAGCACAAGCTACCGCTTTCCAATGCACCCACCCCCCTCCATCTTCCTTGCACCGAGGGTCACATCGACCAAGCTGTGGCGGATGCAGAGGTGTCCATTTCAATGCCATAACATGCTCTTTGTAGGCTATCTCAATGGTAACGAAGAGGGCGCCATTATCTGAAGTGGCAATAATGAATTACAATAGCTGAACCTATCCAAGCCAGTCCATCCCATTGCCTCAGTTTAAATCCAAGATGGTTCCTTTCACGTCGGTGGAGAACAAGGCAGTTGTGATAGCTTGCGTCTATATTGAGCCGAAAAAAAAAAACGAACTTTTGGTTGAAAGAGCACTGTTGGCGTCTACTTTATTCCGAAAAGTCAAACTTTTGGACTCTGTAGGGATGAAATAGCTGTCGTAACAATGTACACATTCCTATCAGATGCATGACGGTTACTTAGCGAAGTCCGAAATATCGCCCAAGTCCAAATTATTGGAGTAGAAAGAATAGGTCTGCCACTGTACGATAGTGCTATTCCAAGTTGCACATGCATAGCAGAGTGGTTGCTAATTTTTGCAATGGATATTTTCATTACACTAGGTTTACGAAACACAAGAGACAATGGATCTGACTGGCAAATCTTCAAGCTTAACATAAGCAAACACCTTGGAATCGGGAAGCTCACACACTTCCACAGTTCAGCCAAACTTCATGGAATTTATGTACCCCCATCGATTAAGTACTACAAACTACGCACACCTGATGACGAAAGCTAGGCAAAGAAACAGGCACATTTCGTCAATCTTCTTCCGCGAGATGCACATGGGTCCGCAGTCGCCCACATCCAACGTGAAACAAGTGCGTTCCTTGAGTGCAGAACCAATACCCTGATAGCAGAATGTCGGCCAACTGCAGCAATGTCCTTCAGCATCTGAAAACTCCCACTGTCCAAATTTGGACAGCAGTGGACACGAAACTTGACAGAAAAGAAAAGAGCTGACAGCTTACCGACTGCTGCTGCTGCTGCTGTTGTTGTTGCTGCTGTTGATGTTGCTGCTGCTGTTGTTGTTGATGTTGCTGCTGCTGTTGATGCTGTTGCTGTGCCACCGAAAGTCCAGTCGCACCTGATGAAGACATTGAGGAAGAGGACGAAGACGAAGATGTGGGAGCCACAGACGACACGGAAGAAGACAGCGACGACGACGACGACGGCACAGCCGAGGTGGGCGGAAGGGCCGATGAAGAGGAGGACGACGGGGGCGCCGGGTATCCCCCGTAAGATGGCGGGTGCGAGTTGGGCGTGCCCTGCCGCGAGGGGGGCCCATCGGGGCCACCGCCCCGGGACGGCGATGCCGAGCCCTGGGCCTGGGGCGGCGGTGGGGTGGGCCTCTCCTGCTGCTGTGGCGAGGGCGCTGGCGAGGGCGGTGGGCCCCCTACCTGCCCAGGGGGAGGCTGAGGGCCGGTCGGGTAGGGTGACATCTGCAGAGAAGAACCACGGGGCAGAAAAAACAATTAGGACACGTCAGTGGATAGCAGTGCAGTTGGTAGCAAAAGCACCATGTCTGATAGGAAAGCAGTGAGAAATCACAGCAAGTGAGGTCAAAAAAAAAATGATGGCGCACTTTCCTTTTCAATTCTCTGCCAGTCGCAAGATCTTACAGAGTAAACCAGGCCGTATCAGAATAACCTGCGCAGTCCATCCCTTGACATATATCAAGCAAAAGCACCAAAGAAATGCACACCAATAACCATGGCCCTTCCCAACAGCCTGACACAACACGTACAGCCTTGTTCAGGTTACCCCAGTACACACACAGTCCAGGAGATCAGCTTGGAGGTACAGTGACTGTGCCCATCAACTGTATTCTGACACATGCAGACCTGACAATTCTAGCTTCGCCCACTGCATCACCAACAGACCTCCGGGCTACTACACAGAGCAACAAAGCGGAGGAGGATGGAGGCCAACAGGACCTGTGATGAACAGTGGTGGATGCGGCCTCCCACTCCACTGCCACTTCTTCAACAAGGGGACTGGCCCCCACCAACAGCCTCACTAAGACAGACCTCCCTGTCACCTCTAGTTCCTATTGGCTGTTCACTGCAATAGAGACAGGGCCCTTCGCTTTCAAGGAGAGCCAGGTTAGGTTTGAGATGATTCTTTCATCCTGAACAGATCTCTAAAAAAATAAAGTTAAACTACACTTCCGCCCACAAATGCACCTTCAAAAAAGTGCTCCGTCTCCATGTGCAAAGGCAAAAAAACCACATAGACAGTAGCACATTTAAAAATTCTAAACCTCTTTTTAACATTTTGTTATATCCATGGCATGGCTTCATTTCAGGATATATACAGAAAGTAGGCTCTAGATGCAACATTCCAGAACATCAATACTGACCAGAAGGTGTGCCAAGTGCCATTCACACTAATAGAGCCCTGCTCCCATGTTGGACTGTTATGCTGGTTATTTCTGCAGTCGACAGATTAGCGCTGCTTGTGGGGATGGTAACGTATGTGACAAATAACAGCAGATAATCACGCAAAAGAAATTACAGGCTGAACTATGCTACGGATTAGTTAAAAATATTCGACGAGAGCCGTCATTGGCCATAAATTTCACGCAGAGGCGGCTGCTACTTAAGTGCCGACACTTCCTGCACTCTTACTGCTGCACAGGGCTGAGATGGCAGTTCAAGGTTCGGCCCCTGCGGCAAAAAACTGTGGTGTCTCTCTCTTACTGCGAGGGTCCCGCAATAAAACATTAGTTACGGTTAACAAAATTGAGCACTTACAGTGAATTATTTTTTTTAAAAGTGTGCAATTTAGAGACATTTCCGCGCATAACCAGATCTTTAGCTGGATTTGAGTTGAACAAATAGCAACCAATTTTGACCCCATGAATTCAAAATAAAAATAAACAATTCAAATGCTTCTTTCGTCACGATTGTGAGCTTGTAACTTGTAACTATCATACTTCATCTAGTAGTTCGGTCAACTTTGGAGTGCCTCAAGGCTTGGTTTTGGGTCCCCTTCTTTTCTTGATCTCCACTAACGACCTACCCCAGCACATTACTTCTAATAGGTATCTGTTTGCTGATGACTACATTACGCTCCGAGACATCATTAATGACCAGGACGTTAACACACCACAAACTGACCATAAGTCTAGTTCTTATTGCTGCAGACATGCACACGCTTATGTCATTTAACAATGATAAATGAAATGATTTGCATGTATCCTGTACTAGATCACATCCAGCTGTCCACTATCTTAATAATACTATCCATGAGTCGGTAGCACCGTACTGCAGCTACCTTGGAGTACGTATCACATCAGACCAAACATAGTCCCTTGATACTAACCTTATAACGTCCAAGGCTAATCAAATGCTCGGATACCTATGGCCCACTGTTTTCCTCTGCCCTCATATCACTAAGATTGCTTCTCTACAAAACATTAGTCCGCACTAAACTCAGTGCACCTCCTCTGTGCGGAACCCGAGCATTGCTAAGCCAACACACTCAAACTTGTTCCCAAGTGGACTGTGAGTATCTCTATCATGAAACAAACCCCTAGCCCACCGTCCCCTTACCACTATTGTTCTCACCCTCTGCTTTCTCTACAATATATACTTGCATAACACCCATCTGTGCAATGAACTCATCTCTAATCCGTCGTATTGTTCTACCCGCGTTGGCCACCTCCACAAAGTTGGAACTGTTTGTACTGATTGTTGTTCCCCCAGTTCTATTCCATGCATATCACAGGATTGGAACCGCCTTTCCTGACTTCACCATTGAAGACCATCAACTTTTTGGCATGCTAGCACAAAGACTCCTAATCTAAAAAAAAAAAATGAGTGTCTGAAGCCAGCTATACCTGCAGAAATCAAATAAATATGGTCATTATAACTATTATTGCAATCAACAGCCAACCACAGACAGCTTTAATTGTGACAATTTCATTCTGACTGCTAAGATGATAACCATTAATGCAAGAAAAACCAACCACAGCCAGATTTACAGATGACAATTTCATTTTGACTTCCAAGAAAAATAAATTGCATGTGTGTTCATTCATGCATAACTAAGGTGCATTATGATCCCTATATGAATAAACTGCACAAAATTTCTCACATAGAAAAAGACAAAATGAGATGCAAGCAGTAAACACCCTAATGATGGAAATTTCAATTCATACCAATGCCAATTAGAGGCAATTTGTGCTGGTGAACCTGGACATGGTTGCGAAATGTCTTCTCTTCATTTCCTGTGAGTCACAGCCCTTAACAATATTCTTAAGCATGCAAAACATGCAGTATACCTCCTGCCGTTCTCACAAGCAGCTGAACCAAGTGTCACCCAAATCCCTCAAAAATGAGGTTCGCAGCAATGCATCAAAATTAGGAGAAACAAAAATATTAAAAAGTGCCCACGAACGAGCTACTACAGCACCTGGCCACTAGCCAATCAGCGGTCCGTGCCAGCATCTAAAAACCAAGCCCCACAACAAATGGGCTTCAAGATATGTGTCAGGATGGTCTCGGCACTCTTCAGTAGCCGTAGTTTAAGACCGAAAGAGCAACAGTCGGATACACCTCGAGAACGAAGCGGCTCTTCCCCGGCAAATTACCCCCTTCCAGCCAATGCGTCCACTGATTCTCACAAACCTGCTATAGCAAGATACAACTTAAAGAAACTGCAGTTGCTAACACTGGGCCGAGGTCCGCGGCGTCTTGTATTACTTTGCTGGCCAGTCCCAACTGTAAACGAAATCAGCTTTTTAATGTTTGACTGTATCAAACAATCCACGTACCAAAATTCTAGAGCTCATAATTTTTTTTCTTGCGACAAGCTTCTTGTTTAGGTAACAAGAAACGTTTAAGCAGCGGACTACTCTTTCGTCGCGGAGGAATTCTGTGCGCAGAGGCTGAATGTGGGCGGAGCTTCACTGCAGACTTAAAGGTGCAGTGAAGAGGAATCTGAACTCGTCTTTTTGCCGCGCAAACTCAATCTACACGTTGCGAGCATTCTTAGAAACTGTGACTTATTGCCCTGTGTGGCAATTTCCCTAATTAAATCGGATTAACGTCGACTCCCGCCTATATTTTTTTTAATTCTCCCCGTATGGTAGGCGGAGTCGACCAACGCGTGGAGTGCCTTTCACCCAGTCCCGTGGTGGCTTGCCGCTCTGCCATCGGCGGAGTAATACGTAGTAGTCCGTAGTGGCAAATAGTCCGCGCATATTTTTATTTCTGCGGGCTTATTTTGCGGCTATATCATCTGCGAATGAAACTATTTATTCACGGAAACCTAAAAAACAAAATAAAGCGAAAGCAAAGCCTCGACGGAGCTGGCTGAAAGGCACTCCACGCGTTGGTCGACTCCACCCACCGTACGGAGAGAATTCAAAAAGTAAAGGCAGGAGCCGGATATTAATCCGATTTAATTAGGGAAATCGACCACACAGGGCAATAAGTCGAGGTTTCTAAGAATGCTCCGAACGTGTAGATCGAGTTCCCGCGGCAAAAAGACGAGTTCAGATTCCTCTTCACTGCAGACTTAAGTTGTATCCGACTATAGCCAGACAGAGAGTGCAGGGAGTGGCAGATGAAAGGTGACAGTCCCCTCGGTGTAATGCCACTCTGGCAGGTTCATGAGAATCGGTCGACGCCATTGGCTGGAAGTGTCCTTTGTCGGGGAAAAGCAGCTTCGCTCTTGTATCAGACTGCACAGGGAAGAGGAAACCCACCTGCTGCTGCGGGTACCCCTGTGGCCTGGGCTGTCCCGGGTAGGGCTGCCTCTGTCCCGGGTACTGCGTGTACTGCCCGGGGCCCATGTAGGGCCGCTTGGCCGCGGGGCCCCCGGCGCTGGCGGCAGCGCTGACAGCGGCGGCGCCCGCGGTCACGGCGCTGCCCCCGCCGCCGCCGCCGCCCCCTCCACCGGGGTCGTGCATGCTGCCGCCCACCTGCGAGGAGGCCAAAGGAAAAGAACGGGGAACCACAGTGAGCGCCAGCACAGGGGTCCAACCTTCGTGCACTTCAGTACGTCACCGTCACTGCAACAGACCAACGTCGACACAACCCAATGCCCCTACAGGCAGCTCCAATATGAAAGGGAACCGCTAGTTCGCCCGCAAGAACGAAATTCCGTTATTTCTGATTCTGCACTGCAGTTGGAAATGCTTCGCGGACGTCATATCCGTACAGAGGAAAGCTTTTGTGAACAATGGGAAATGGTGTGCTTCGCACTACTATGCTATTCACATGGAGCTGCTGCCTGTATTACCTGTACCAGTGTGTCTGTTCGCCTTCAGTTACGAAGTACCTCCATAATTTAAATCACCGAAATATCACATCAAACAAAATGTTAAGATATCGCATCACAAGTTCTGGCGACACCTGCTATGCGTCAGCCGGCACCAAAACATGGATGCAGTCATATCTTACACAGACGCCTGTCTCACGGAAACCGCGGGCTCCACAGCCGCCTTCTTCCTCCACCCTTCCCTCTCTACAACCAGCACTCACACAACCGGTCCATACACCTCCCCACCCTCCACGCTCGCCCTAGAAATACACGGGATCGCCGATGCCATCACACACTTTGCCACCCTACCCCCCGCCCCCCAATAAGTTGCCTATAGACTCGGAGGCAGCTCTGCGTGCCTTCCATGAAAGAGCCCTCCCTTTCCCTACTCGATCGGCCTTAGATACCGCCCTCTTAGCATTAAGCCCACGACCGGTGACCCTTCGGTGGATCCCTGGTCACATGGGCATCCCCGGCAATGAGCTGGCTCACCAGCTTGCCTGCGAAACTATACACCGGGCGCCGGGGATCCCATGGACGAGCCCACCGACGGAGCAGGCGGTCAGGGCTTACAAACGTACTGTCGACGAATACTACGCGCAGCAAAAATTGGATTTAGCTGATTTACCACCACCGCACCCATCCTTATCGATCCGTGAAGCTCGCATTCTTCGCCGAGTAGTTTAATCTCCTACATACACCAGCCAAACTTTACCTATACCGGTACACTTCCACACCTCAGTGCCCAAACTGTCCACACACATATGCAGACATAGAACACTGCCTTACGCAGTGCCACGCAGCCTTCCAGTCCCCCGCCTATCCTTTCCCCCCACCCCCACCGTCGCCCATCTGGCTCGCCTCCCTGGATCTGAGACTGCAACGTGCCCTCGTCGCCTTGGCCCAGGATGTACTGAACGCCTAATAGAAAGGATGTTCCAATAAAAGTGTCACACCACCACCACCACCACTTACTTGAATCCTCGGAAGAGACAAAATGGTACTGAGTTCCCCTTGGCGTCGGAAACTCGGACGTTTATCAGATGACCCCCAACAGCGGACGGCTCTTGTAACTAATTCAACCGCGTCACTTGTAAATAATGACACGCCGATGACACTACAGTGCTCGGGAACTCCCCCCCCCCACACACACACACACACACACACCACACGTTAACTGTTAGAGCTCATATATATATATATATATATATATATATATATATATATATATATATATATATATATATATATATATATGACAGAAGCCAACAAACAGCCACAGAAACCAAGGGGCACAGGGGTTTTTATTATTTATTTATTTTGTGGTGCTGATCAATTTAGAATATTACTAAATATGTTATCGCTTTAGGCTAATTGATTAGAAAAGCAGAAGAAATATATAATATGAGAGAAGCAGAGAAACCAACGGACACAGGGGATTTTTAATTAATTTATTTATTTAGTGCTGTTGTTTGATTTTAGAATATTACTAAATATGTTGCCGCTCAAAGCTACTTGATTAGAAAAGCAGAAGAAAAAACAACCCCATGCCGCCGGTGGGATCCGAACCCACGACCTCCGAATTACGCGTCCGGTGCTCTACCGATGAGCTACGGCGACGGCTGTCCAATCTTCTGCTTTCGGGGGTATTTATGTTTACAAGTATCCTAACCTTGAGAGTGTTCATCAGTGCCACCCACGTTCTTAAGCGGCGGACGTAGCACGTCCTGAGGTACCGCTGATGTGACGTTACACACACACACACACACACACACACACACACACACACACACACACACACACACACACACACACACACACACACACACACACACACACACACACACACACACACACGCACGCACACACACGCACACACGCACACACAAGCAGGAGCTCAAAGGCTCGAAACGACAAAACTGACATGCCCGCAGATAAAAATTGTCTTCCCTTTTCCCTTTAGCTGTCCCAATACTAGGCGCAGCCGCGAGAGGGTGGTACGACGCAGTTCACACGAAGGTTGTGTGGTATACGTTACTTTAGCTCCTGACTGTGCGTGATGAATTAACCGCTACTTTCTGTTTTTCCCTCCCGTGTTTGCTGAGCCTAGCAAGCTGAATGTCTCGCCGCTACACGACCCGGTAAGTTGTAACTGGTGCGGGGTTAACGTCTCGAAGCGACACATGGCTACGAGGGACGCCGTAGTGGAGGTCTGCCGATTAATTTCCGTCACCTGGGATTCTTTCATGTGCGCCGACATCTTTTTGTATTTTTGCCTCCAACCAAACACGACCGCTTGAATGACACCCGAGGGCATAAACGCAAGAGGCCGACTGAGCTGTGCTGCGAAAACAAACCACGGCCTGGCTCTCAACTCCGACAAAGGAAGCATAAAATGAACGCTAATTTCCGTGCAGCGAAATAGCGAGGTATAGAGCAACGACAGGAGAGGTCAGGTCACGGATCGCCTCAGCCGACTGATCCATCCATGAAGCGTGCGAACGAACATACAAAAGCGACAGAGAAAGCAACGCCGGGGAAAGGGGGGGGGGGGGGGGGGCGGTGACGACGACCTAAAGAGTGACGCAACAGCTGATAACCACCACGACAATTGCGCAACACAGGCGGGGCCGCGAAAGTGAACGCAATTACGTACAAGACGAGAGGCGGGGGGGGGGGGGGGGGGGGGAGGAGCACCGGAAAAATAATAAAGACAGGAAAGACGAAAGACAGGTTGCCACGAGTGAGTAATGATAGGCGCGAGGCAACAATAATAAGCATGGCATCAAAAGAGGGGGAAAAAAACGGGGGAAGCCCGCCGCCCGACGACTAACAAAAGAAGGCAAAAAAGAAATGCACAAAAACAGAGAGAGGGAAGCGCGCGACACACTCATCGCTAAGAAACGCGGAAGCAAGCCTGCCGCCACTGAGAGGGAAGCCAGCGAGGCAACAATAAAAGCGCGATGAATGAACGAACGTAAACCGAAGGGAGGCGACAATAAACGGCGAGGAGGGGCGGCGATAAAGCGTCGAAAGAGAAAACGAGACGACGCACAGACGAACAAGAATAATCATCCTCCTTAGAGGAGCGACGAATAAAAGAGGATGAAAAAGAAAAGAAAGGCAGAAAGGAATAAAGAAAGAAAAGCCAGTGGCGGGGCACGAAAGACGGCATGGAGAAGAAGCGAGGCAAAAGAGAAGAAAAAAAAATGCTGGAAAGGCGAACGGCCGACCTTGAGGGGGAGGAGGGCAAGGCAGCCCGCGCGCGCGGAAAAGCCAAGTAAAAAAAGAAAAGAAGAAAAAGGCGCGCTCTCAGTCAGCAGTACGGAAGCGGGCGCCGCTGCTGCCGAAGACGAAACAAAACAAGAGAACGCGAAACCGTCGCGGCCGCCGCCAGAACAGACAGAGAACGCGCGCGCGCGCGCGCTCCTCACATAACGGACTGCCTTTCGAAAGTAACCCGCCGCCGCTTCCACTTCCTCCTTCTGCTCATCCCCCTCCGACACCTTCCCGGCCAGCCTTGCTACACACGCGGACACCTTGCACGACGAAGGCGACGGCGGCGCGCACGATCGCCCAGTGTGGCTGCGCAACGCGCGCTTTTAGAAAGAAAGGCGAGATGACGTAATATCGACGACAAAAAAAAAAAAAAACGAAGAAATCACGAAACGACAAGACATCGAAAAATCAGGTGCGGCAGGATGGGGTGTTACGGGGAAAACGGGAGAGCGAGCGTCGACAAACACGACGACGCCAAGGGGTTGCGCGACAAACAACGCCGGGAGACGTGAACAAACGTCGAAAGGCGTCGCCACACTCGGGGAGAGAGAGACCCTCGACTTTTCTGCTAGCCGGTGTGAAAAAAAAAAAAAGAAAGAAAGAAAACGAAATGTTTACCGTAGAGATAAGAAGTCCGGGAGTGCAATGGTCGATTCGAGCGTGAACGAAATACCGAAGAGTCGCCAAACGGCTGACGAGAAGGAGGCAAGGCCGCCTCGCCTCGCTGAGAGAAAGAGAAAAAAAAATACGAGACGACGAAGAAGGCCGGGCGATACAGAAAAGCAGTAGACAAGAAGGAAGAGAACACTGCGACGAAGGCGACGAGACCTAAACAACGAAGTCCATCGGCAAACCAGAGAAGAGGGGCACGGGCGCTGCTTCCAAGTCGGTCCCCATAAACGAAAAAGCAAGAAGCCATTCAGGGCCGCGCGCATACGCACATCGCACGGCAGGCACGCCCACCGGTTCATTCAGTCCGAAACGAGCGTAGTACGGGCGCGAGTGGCAAGAGAAGAAAATAAAAAAAGAAAAGAACACCGACACGAGTGAGCCGAAAGAGAAAGCAAGCACAAAGAAAGAGAGAAGGAGAAACAAACCACGGGAAAAGGAGGTGGCTCTCGCGGTCGGAGGAGGAGGCCGAGGGAGGAAAAGAGGTCTTAACGAAACAGAAAAAAAAAAAAACGGGGCAGCGCATAAGTGGGCAGAAAGACGTAATGCGGGGAGCACATGGGGAAGAAGACGAGCGAACGCCGAAGCCGGCAGCTACTAAATATAGAAAGCAGGGGATGCCGTACAGAGATGCGAAAGGACCACACGCACAACAAAAGAAAAAAAAAAAGAAAGACAGCGAGACGGAGGGTAAAAATAAATGCCTCGCGAGCGAGCAAGTCAGATTCGATCGTCGAAACATTCTTGATGCCTCGTCCTCTCAAGGCCGGCGAACCCCCGCACTTATTTGCCTTCGCCGCTGCCTTTTTTTTTTTTTATGCATTCCCATTTCCCCCTTTTCTTTCGAGGGCCCCTTTTCGCAATGCCGGTGTTGCTTTCTTCCGGGTTTAGTGCTCCGCTTTTAACTCGGCCGGGCCACCCCTTGCTTCGCGAGGGCACTCATTTGTCTAACGAAAGCGCAGCGCAAGTCTCCAGTGACGCAAAAGACGAAGGCGTTAACTACCACGGGCGACGCTTCACGCAACCATCGGAGGAGGCAACGCGCGATTCGTCGCGAGCGTCGCCGCTCCAAAAGAGGCGCGAGGTAAGGGAAAACGAAACCGCCAAAGCAATCTCAATGAAAAAATAAACAGGGTAACGTCGACAACAGGCGCGACGTTCGGACACGAGCCTGGGCAGCGTAAAACCAAGCGCAGCCGTTATCGTAATCTCGGAACGTCGAAGCAGCAAGCAGTGCAAATCATCATCATCATCAGCCTGACTACATCCACTGCAGGGCAAAGGCCTCTCCCATGACTCTCCAATTAACCCTGTCCTTTGTCAGTTGCTGCCACTGTATCCCCGCAAATTTCTTAATCTCATCCGCCCACCTAACTTTCTGCCGTCCCCTGCTACGTTTGCCTTCTCTTGGAATTCACTCCGTTAACCTTAAGGACCAGCGGTTATCTTGCCTTCGCATTACATGCCCTGCCCAAGCCCATTTCTTCCTCTTGATTTCAACTAAGATGTCATTAACCCGCGTTTGTTGCCTCACCCACTCCGCCCTCTTCCGATCTCTTAGCGTTACACCTATCATTTTCCTTTCCATAGCTCGCTGCGTTGTTCTTAACTTAAGCTGAACCCTCTTTGTTAGCCTCCACATTTCTGCCCCATAGGTGACTACCGGTGAAACCTTGCACATAGTTTCATTTAAAGTTTCTCCACCGCCACCTTCAGGCTGCGGTAGTACGCACCATTGCGAACAGTACCAATACTGCACTCGGGTTGAACGACCCGACCAAACAGCACCGAGGATAATACATCTCTTCCATTGGTTAGGGTGGGCGAAAAAAAAAAAGAAAACCAAGCCGCCTTAGAATCAATACTAACGAAACTACACATAACCCACAAAGAGCAACCGAACAGAGGAATGAGATTCCCCAAGAAGTCAGGGCTGGCATCAAGGTGGCCGCAATACTGACGAACGTGCACCCGGAGCGTAATATTGGCCGCAGACCGGCAAGAACCGTCGTTCGACGATACACAAAGGATGAAAAACCAAACGCGCTGTACGCGAACGCAGCAGGTCCCGTAAATGGGCGCGTGACTACAGCGGTCGTGACCTCGAATGGAGACCCAGTCAAATGCGCCTCGATCAAAACCACGGATCCGAGTTATGCGGAAGAAGCCGTGACAGCTGTCGCCATAACCACAAACCCAACAGCAACGACCCTCGCGGACTCGCAAAGCGCCTGCCGTAGTCTCCGACGGGGACGGCTCACGAAACAGCACTAAACCTCATGACCAAACTACCACCAATCCTTGCCACCGTCACCTGATTGGGGGGAGGTCATCACGACGCACATAGGCATACCCGAGCATTTCTCAACCGGGCCAACCCTTACCCGGTCGTAGCCCCCACAGTGAACAATACGGAGAGGCATTCGGACGGTATTGAGGTTAGCACACTGCCATACGGGGAACAAATGGCCTTACACAGAGAGAGGCCACAAGAATCTACCGGACACATCACAAAACACTGACTAAAGCTTAGGAACATACGTTTCGGCGCACACAAACGGACACACTCCCTTCCCCACAAAATTACATTAGTGGTACCCTACGTCACATAGCCCTGAGTGTACGCACTGCTACCGAATTTCAGATATATAACTGTTGAACCTCATTATAACGACGTTGAAGAGGCCCGGTGATTACTTCCTTATATCCGTAGCTTCGTTATAGCCCATGTTGCCCGAGCTTCCAAGGGGAACCGTCATTCTTTCGTTATATCCGTCATTTCGTTATAGACCGTTTCGTTATAAAGAGGTTCGACTGCACCACATGATATGGGAATGCCAGAACACACCCCAGGCAGATCCCAACCCCAAGCCCTTAGACAGCAATGGGAGGTCACTCTGCTCAGCGACGACTGGCGAGCAGGACTGAAGTTGGGCTGAAGGCCAATGGACTGCCGGACTAGGTCCACCCACCCTGGCTCTATAATAGCATATTGGAAACCAACAGAGTTTTATCCATCCGTCCATACGAAAGTGTTCACTGCACGTAACATACACGAATTAAGAACTACTCAGCGGCAGTTCGTACTACCAATATGGTCGAACTTTATGTGGCCTGCCGAACAGGCCCCAGCACCGTTCACACGGCACCTTTCCCAGGAGAGCAAGCGACCGTCACGTCCAGGAAATATACTGCCGATACCGATCGCCTTCATACTGCCGCCGGCTGCGCGCCTCACTAGACACTTTTAGTTGCTGTGTACGTAGCGACAATGCGTACGCAACGCTCACTACGTTCCGTACGCTGTAAAGGACACCCCCGTCACACTTATAGTTGGCCGTACCGCCGCAGAGCAGTGCGTAGCGCGTTGTGTTGTGTCGCCATCTAGTGAAAAACACTGAAAGCGCTGTAGCGCTCGGCTCAACATTTTTCAGTTTCTGACAATATGAATAGTATATTACTGTTTTTAATGGAGGAAAAAATGTATAATGTTTAATGAAGTGCAAAAGTAGGCACATGGCTGAAAAAAATTATTCGACAGGTGCGGTTGCTATGACGATAAACGTACACAACGTTAGTTAGGCTTAAAAGGTCAAAAATCGGCTCATTATCTGAAAAACAAGTGGCATTTGTCCCTAATATTTTGGCGTGTGGGTGAGAGTAGACAAAATAAAAGCTAACAGCACAGTTTAGAGCGAGCCATCGCATTGAAGAAAGCAGCGGCGAAGTGAAATCGGTCCGAAGCGGGCGAGATGGTCGCCGCCATGTTCTCTACGCAGCACGTAGCGTCCCGCGTTGCGTACGCTACGTTATGCTTTACAGCGGGCGGGCGTACGCAACGCGCGGCTAGATACGCAGTGATGTGATTGGCTGAAGCCATTTTGGAGCAGCCAAAAGGGAATTTTGGAGCAGGGAAAGAAGCTTTTGGAGCAGCTCAAGGCTCATTGCCAAGTGAAAAAATTGACTTTGTGAGAAGTAAAATAGTAAAATAAGGAGGAAACCTTTGGGAACAAAAAGGTGCTGTTCAATAGGATGTTACGGGCATTTCGATGCGAGCAAAATGCAAAAACACCCGTGTACTCAGATTTAGGTGCATATTAAAGAACCCCTGGTGGTCCATTTCTGGAGTCCCCCACTACGGCGTGCCTCAATCAGATCGTGGTTTTGGCAATAATTTAATTAAATTAGAGGCAATTGTGAAACATCATATGTTGGCCCAAATAACTAATTTTAGAACTTCAGTGTCATGTAATCTTTTATGCGACCAAGTATAGATCAGCCCTGTGTTATAGCCGCCAAGCCCCTATAGGACAGCAGTTATAAATGGACAAGGAATTCACTGGAACTTTTATTTAAAAATGACTAGAATACGCGTTTGAATGTGAAAATATGCGTTTGGCGCAGCTTTGGCGCAGAATAACAAAAATGTAGCAGGATGTAGCAGGTTTTGCCTTTTGGCGCACATCGGCGCAATTGGCGCAGCTATCACATCACAAGATACGTTGCGTTCTGCGCATGCGCATTCGTTACCCGCGGTGTCGTTGCGTACGCAAGCTCACTGCGTACGTCCAACTAAAAGTGTCTACTATCAAGCACCGCGAAGGGTAACTCCTGCAGCCCGCCCGCGGTACAACCGCTCGCAACCGAGTCAGCCGTCCCTCCCCGTCCGAACACACAAGCGAACACGACCTCGGGTCGAAGCGCAGTCGCGACACGCGCAAAAAACAGGCACACCTCGTAAAGCTGCGGCGGCCGCTTTTCGATGGAGGCGAAACGCGAGGACGCACGCACGCTGTGCGCAACCCCAGGTGGTCGGAATCAATCCGGAGCCGTGCCCTACTACTCCGGCGTTCCGTGTCTCTTTGGAACGTCAACCGCACCGCATGATACAATCGCCCGGTCAATGTGTGCTTCTCGTACTACACTGATACCGCCATTCCCGCAGGGGACTTTCTTCGAGATGAGAAGCACTCGCAGGGCACGCAACACCGACACCCACTCTTTATTCCGCTAATTACCGCCGCTAACGCCCGTCTCACTCCAGCGCACGGCACTGCACGCCGCTCCGGCGCTTTTCAGTCGATTCGCTGATCTACTTCACCTGCTTCCAGTGGAGAACAGGTGCGTTGTGAACGCACTGCGCACCGCGAGTGAAAATAGGTTCAAAACGCCTTATAAAATTAGTAACTTTGTAAATGGGTTATACGCGCGATAGCAGCTTTCCGCCCCTCGCTTCGCACTGAGTTCCTATCGTCTCTATAATAAAACTGATCATAAAGTTTGGCATACACTGATACTTAGAAACTGTTGAAGAAAACAGGCGAGGCTACACAGAGGGGCGGACAATCGTATAGCGAGAGGAAATGGGGAAAAAAAACCACGAATTACAAGGAAAGCTTAGACGGGAATGGCCAAACCCTTCCCCACATCGCCAGCATACGCGTGCAGACACAACACAGGGGGGGCCCCGCCAAGTGAGACGCGGCGGCGAGCCAAGCGAAACGCATCCTGCCGCCGCTTTATAACGCGCCAGTCAATCGGCCAAGGTCGCGTCCAAGGTCGTCGTCGCCGGCGCTGCCAGAACCGACAGCCGGTGTCGTCGCACCCCCGGCAGCAGTGATATCACTCGCAGCCCGGCTTTCTTCTCTTCTCTCTTCCTTTTTCTTTTTTTTTGCACCTCCGTCGCGCACAGGCCGTTCCCTCTTCCACCCTTCCCTGTGGGAGAGCGCAAAGCTCGTCTCGCTCCACTCCGCCCAGTCACGCGGAAGTCGGCACCGTCATCAGCAGCGGGCAGGGGCGCCGGCGCGACGAACACAATAGACCGGCAAGCCGGCGTGACGACGGCCACCACTGAATAGGTCAACGGCACGCCTCCCCCCTTTTTATTATTCGCGCTTTTCTCGCTCCCTTCATTCCTTTCTCTCCCTTCCTCAGCACGGCGCCACCGTCGGCTTCCTCGGACCGGGATACTGAGCTGTTTACACATGGAGCCCCGCGGGAGTGAGTAACCCTTCTCGCTCGCCGGGCTGCGCTCGACGATGCATCCGTTTAGCGGAGCAATCTTTTCACTGCGGCGCTTCTTTCTCTCTTCCTTCTTTTCATCCCCCCTTCACCCGCCGCGGTGGCGCAATGGTTAGCGCGCTCGGCTACTGATCAGAAGTACCCGGGTTCGAACCCGGCCCAGGTGGAAAGCTAGTTGTAGTTTCACAGGGAAAAAAAGGGTGGGGTGGGGTGGGGGGGGGGGGGGGGGGTATTTGGGATCGACATAGCTGATCGAAAGCCTTGCTTCGTGACATCCTCATTGACTCGCTCGAGGGCCCAAAATTTGACAGCCAGGTCTTCAAAAAAATTAATGGCGCGGCTGAGGTGTCCGTCCGCCGAGAAGTTAGAACGTTATCGCACCTTTACATTCTGGAGCGAGTACGGTGGAGCGAGCCAACAAGGTCGCCGTAAGCCACGGGCTGACGGCCATCTAGCGCGACCAAGACCTCGCATTAAACCAATTTCTGCCCGTGAATAAATGTTTTCCAATGTAAAAATCTCATCACTGCGTAGACTATGTAGGCGAAATGCGAGGATCCCGTGTGCTGAACGATGTCTGCGCACGTTAACCCTCTGTGGGACAATGGGAC